>NW_006408519.1:19184118-19204540 GCF_000296735.1 Chrysochloris asiatica | reverse complement strand
TTCTTGTGCACATGCCCTCTCTTCCCATCAGCCGGCAACTCCATTCTCCACTTGAGTCCTCCGTGGTCACGCCACTGACTCTGGGCCCAGGAGTCCTCAGGTCTTCGCACACTGCTTGCCAACCAGGTCCCCAACCGGGTCCACAGAAGCCCACTGAATATTGTAAGGCTTCCCTCGCCGCTTCATTGCTGCCTTTACCCCACTTCTCCCCATCAGTGATGTGTGTGGTCACCAATCTGAGCATGCATTTCCACCGAGTCTCAGTTTTTTTTGGGGGGGAGGGAGGCTGCGTTGAGAGTACCCGACCAACTGTCCCAATGTCTCCTATTGAAGTGACCCGTTTGTTCCTGTAGTAGCAGTCTATCTGCCTCCATTGTTTCGTATTTTTCCTGTAGGTCTTTCATTCGAGAAGTATCTTTTGTTCTTTTCACCGCTCCATCAGCCTATGTTTTTTTAGGGGCGTATCTCCATACTGTTCTTCAACGGTGCCTTTTGGTGAGTTTGAACAACTAACCTTTCAACTAGCAGACAAGTGTTTCATCTTAAGCTCCCCTCAAAGACATTTATAAATGCAAGTATGCCTGGGATATATTGTGTTTGATTCCAGACCACCTCAAAGCAAATATGTCAATAAAGCGATTCACACAATTTCCCCCAGTGCATATAAAAGTTAAGTCTACACTATACTGTAATGTATTCTTCTAATAGCATTAGAAGAAGTTCAAAATATTGTGAGAGTTACCAAAACGTGATACAGAGACAAGAAGTGATCATACGTTGTTGGAAAAGTGGCATTGGTAGATTTCCTTGACACAGGTTTGACACAAACCTTCAATTTCAAAAAATGCAATATCTGAGAAATAAGGTAAAGCGAAGCACAGTATAAAAATGAGGGATGCCTATAGCCCTAACTGCAAACAAGTTACTGGAATAATCCAAAGGGCGCCTGCCACATGGTTCTTTTGTGGAGCAGTGGATGGATTCGAACCACTGATGTTTTGGTTAGCAGTCAAGCTCTTAACCACTGCAGCAGCAGGACTCCTTAAAGGGTGCTTGCCTTCACCTTAAATTTTAGGGAGGCAACAATAATTTGGCCTGGAAAACTGAGGATGATATGCAAGTTTGCAAAAAAATTATAATGTGTGTAGTCATAAAAAAAAAAAACCCCAAAAACTCTATTATTCACCTTGCAAGCAAGGGATTTAAATGCGTCTATGACATATATTTATAAGAAGATAATATTGCATATTAATTATTAATGTACATCTGTAATGATTTTGCAATATATACTGTAAATTATAAAGAGGTGATTAAAGATGTTGAATAAAATATTTAAACCATGTGGTGGGTATTGCTATTTCATAACTGTTTAAAATTTTAATGAAGACTGGAGTAGTCTCCCAGATATATGTAATATGTCATTGATAATAAACTAGATAAAAGTTAGGTAGTCAAGTTATTAATTCAGCTTACTAGCATACATTTTTAATATCTTGCAAATTTTCGGTGTCATTAATGAAGTAAATAAAACAATCTATTACATTTCATAATATGAGAAAAATAATCATTTTAGTCCATTTTTATACAGAATTTTAAAGCAGAATAGGAAAGCTGAGTACCAATTAAAATTCAATGCCATACCTTTATTCATCAATAAAATGAACATTGATAAGAGGTCTGTTTATGCTCGTTCTTTCATTCAATCAAAAGCAACCATTATATTGAAAGAATGCACCTGTACAGAGTACGCGTTATGAAAACTCTATAGAATACAAACTCTTCTCTGCCCCTTGGCCTCCAGTCTCTTCCCAAGACGTTCTGTTTAAACTCACTCTGTTGGGTTTATTCTCACTCATACACTGGGTGAAATTTTGAGATGGATTTGTGACTTTTAAAATCACTTTCACACAGCATAAATTCTCTTGTCCTGTTTAGTTATACATAGGTCTCATTCCACAATTATGTGAACTTCAGAATTTTGAACCAACTGTGTTCTCAGCTAAGTCCTACTTCAGGCAGGTGGGAAAGGCAGGGTTTCCATTTTAGCTTTTGTCTTCAGCCCTCTCACCATTCAGCACCTCTGCTTCTTCCTGTGTTAGGTGTGTATATATATATAATAAGGAGATATAGGGGCAGGAGAGGGCTCACTGGAATGAGTCTTCTGAAAAACTTTCATGACTTCTACAGGTACCCTTGGGCTCCCACCTAGAATGTTCTTCCAAGCTTTCTGTAATACGGATTCTTTATCTCTTCCAGTTCAGAACCGTGTCCTCCATGTCCAGTGCTCTACCACTTTTGTTAGGTTCATATCAACACTCAAGGAAGTTCTCTTGTAATTTAGGAAGCCACGTGGTTTCAGTCTGTATGTTATTTGCCGGCCCTGCTCTGACATACAAGAAAGAGTCCTTCGTTTTTCTACCAAACACAGGTCTATTTGATAGCCACAGCCTCTTATAATTAGGTTTCTCTGGGATGTTTCAGGTAACAGGCTTCTGTGCCCCAAATGCTGTTGTTGTTGTTGTTAGTGCCGTTGAGTCACTTTTGACTCTTGGTGACCCTGTATAGGGTTTCTGTGAAGCAGTTGGTGGGTTTGAACTGCTGACCTTGTGATTTGAAGTCCAGTGCTGACCCTATCACGCCACAGTAGGAGTCCACCCGAAATGCAAGGGAACACAAATTCATTATTCCTAGCACCTTTCATAGATTTAAAAGGAGAGGGAAGCAGGCTTTTCTGTGCAAAGTTCTGCTCCATTATTACTAATATTATTATTATTGGTCCTTATTATACTTCTGGAGTCGTGGTATGGCATTGTAGGAAAAGCACTAGAACACAAAGCCAGTTTGAACCCCAAGGCCAATGGTTTGAACCATAAGGTCAATAGTTCAAACCCACCAGCCACTCCTTGGAAACCATATATAGAGTTGCTGTGAGTCAGGACTGACTTGACAGCACTTCACAACAACAACAGCAGTATGGCTTTTGGAGTCTTGGTGTGGCGCTGCAGAATAATGCACCCGACTGTAAGGTGGGCTTCAACCATAAGATCTACTTGAATCATCAGATTAGTAGTTCAAACCCACCAGTTGCTCCTTGGGAGCCCTAGACAGGGTCATTGTGAGTTGGAACTGACTTGATGGCACTTAATAAACAATGGCATGGCTTTTGGAAAAGGATCACAAAGCAATTATTTGTTAAGTCTTGTTTCAGTTGTTTAGTGATTCATTTGAAAAGTGTGCTTATTTGCAATTTATTAATTTGTTCACAGAATTATGTAGACTCAAATACAGTGGAGCCAAAGTCCCATGTTAACATCTGTTTACAAGGTGAATATTTTCGTATACTTATTGTATGCTATGGTTCTGTAGGATAAACACTGTGCTGCTAGCCACAAGGTCAGCTGTTTGAGGTCACCAGCCACTCCATATAAGAAAGATGAGGCTTTCTGCTTCTATAAAAATGACAACTTCGCAAACCGTATACAGGGTCACAACCGACTAGACAGCAACAACAACAACAACATCACATGCCACCCCACTCATCTGTAAGTTTGTTGTACTGAGGTGACTTGTGTATTGCTGGAAGCTATGCCACCAGTATTTTAACAACCAGCAGGGCCACCCATGATGGACAAGTTTTAATGCAGATTTCAGATGAAGCCAGACTAGGAAGAAGAAGAGGCAGACCATTTTTTTTTTTTTTTTAATGTTTTATTGTGAACTATATGATAGTTTACATGAGAGAACCTCAGTTCCATATTCATTCCATCATATATCATTACATTGTCATGGTTCCAATCCCCTCCATGCATCATCTTCCGACCAAAGGGCGTATCCTAGAAACCCGTGCTCTACACTGCCCCCTCCCTCCTCAGTCTTCGGCCCACAGTTCTTCTCCCTCTCTGGATCCAAAGTCCCCAGCCGCTTCATCCCTCCATGTCATCATCTCTGTCTCCATCTCAGGCATCCCTGGTTCTCTGGTGGGGTCCCGTTCTCTGCTCTTATCCATTGGTGGTCCCAGAGACCTCCGCTCCTAGACTGGAGAAATAATCGCTCTCTTCCTTGCTACAAAACATCTACCCCTGCATTTCCAACCCTCACAATCCATCTTGATAACCATTAATCACTACAGTATCACACGTAACCCATCTGTATGTCATTTCATCAGCTCCACCTAGACAAATTGGATAGTACTCACTGGTGATTCTGCCTTCCTCCGTGCCCCCTAGCTCTAGGTTCCCTCTTGAAAGCTTGTAAACCAGTCACTTCTTGCCTTTGTAGCCCCTCCCTCCCCATTTGGGTATACAATGTCCAAGTTGCCCCTCTCTGTCTACATTGTGTGTGGAGGGGGTGGGAATGTTTCTTGCTGTAAGGATTTTTTGCCTTTTTTGTGTCACTAGATTTGTATGCATAGGTCAAGTTCATCAGCTTGGATCAGCTCAATCTTCTTTCCCCTGCCCCTCCTTCTTTCTTCTCCTGGTTGAGCTCTGATCATCCAGTCATCCAGTTCCAGTCACGTTGGTGTCATCTGCAAGTGTGGGTGTTTTTGTGCACAGGCCCTCTCTTCCCATCAGCCAGCAGCTCCATTCTCCACTTGAGTCCTCCGTGGCCACGTCACTGACTCTGGGCCCAGGAGTCCTCGGGTCTTCTCGCACTGCTTGCCAACCAGGTCCCCAACCGGGTCCACAGAAACCCTCTGAATATTGTGAAGCTTAGCTCGCTGCTTCATTGCTGCCTTTACCCCCTTTGTCCCCAGCGGTGATGTGTGTGTTTACCAATCCGAGCATGCATTTACACCGAGTCTCAGTTGTGTGTGTGTGTGTGGGGGGCCCTACGTTGGTGGGACCCAGCTGACTGCCCCAGTGTCTCCTAGGGGAGCGACCCGTTTGTTCCCGTAGTAGCAGTCCATCAGTCTCCATTGTGTCGTGTTTTTCCTGTAGGTCTTCCATTCGAGACGTATCTTTTGTCCTTCTCACCGTTCCAGGCTCGTCAGCTCATCCCTTCAAGTGGGGATTTCTCATATCTGGTGATCTGGATGTGGTTCTGGTTTCTACCTATAGTTTTAAGTATGAGGTAGACCATTTTTGAGAGGTTAGCCACAGAAAGCCTTATGAATAGCAGCTGGATATGGTCTGATAAGTTGTTGTTGCTGTTAGGCCCAAACATCCATTAGTAATTAGAACATGGCATGTGCATTGTATGAATCTAGGAATATTGGAAGCGTTAAAAAACAAAATGGAATGTATAACAATATTCTAGGCATTGTTGTTGCTAAGCACCGTGGAGTCGGTTCCGACTCAGAGTGACCCTGCACAGGGTTTCCGAGGCTGTAAATCTTTACGGGAGCAGAACGCCTCATCTATCTCCCGTGGAACCACTGGTAGTATCGAACTGCTGACCTTGAGTTTGGCAGCCTAACTCATAACCACTACGCTACCAGAGCTCCTATGCATTAGTGAGCTGAAATTGGCCATTATGAATTGGACAATCATATGATTTACTAGACCAGGAATGACAAACTGAGGAGGAATGGTATTGCTTTCATGGTGGGAAAAAAAAAATCATCTTGAAGTACAGTGCTGTCTGTGAAAGGATAATATCCATATGCCTACAAGGAAGACCAGTTAATACCCCTACTAAAGCCAAAGATAAATAAATTGAAGAATTCTACCAACTTCTTCAGTCTGAAATCGATCAAACATGCAATCAAGATGCATTATTACTGGTGATTGTAATGCAAAAGTTGGAAACAAAGAGGAAGGATCAGTAGTAGGAAAATGGTGAGAAACAGTCCTGGAGATCTCATGAAAGAATTTTACAAGACCAAGGATTTATTCATTGCAATAACTTTTTTCAACAACGTAAATGGGGATTATACAGGTGGACCTTACCAGATGGAATAACCAGGAATCAAATTGACTACATCTGTGTATGAGATGATGTAGAAATGCCATAGCATCAATTAAAACAGGCTAGGATCTGACTAGGGAACACATCGAAGAAAATTGAAACAACTCATGAAAGCCAAACTATAACTTTGGGTATATCTCACTTGAACTTAGAGACCATCTCAAGGACAGATTTGATGCATTAGATATTAATGACTGAAGACCAGAGGAGGTCATCAAGAACACTATACATGAAGAAAGCACAAGGTCAATAAAGAAAGAAAATATCAAGATGGAAGTCAGAAAAGACTCTGAAACTTGCTTTTGAATGTAGAGAAATTAAGTGACTGGAGGAAATGATGAAGTAAAACAGAAAACTCAAAAGGCAGCTCAAGAATATAATGAAATGACCGAATGTCACAAAACCAAAAGGAAGAACATGCTCAGTATTTCTCAAGCTGAAAGAACTTATAAAAAATTCAAGCCTCACTTGCAGAAGGCTTCTGTGGGCACAATGTTGAACAATGCATGAAGCATCAAAAGATGGAAGGAATACACAGAGTCACTGTATCAACCATTTCAATAGGTAGTATATTATCAAGAATGGTATTGAAGAAGATATCCAAGTCACACTGAATGCACTGGTGACAAAATAAGACTCCAGGAATTGACGTTATAAATTGAAATGTTACAACACATTGATGCAACTCTGGAGACACTTATTCATCTAATGCCAAGAAATTTAGAAGAGAGTTAGTTACCTGCCCAACTAATTGGAAGAGATCCATATTTGTGCCCATTCCAAAGAAAGGTAACACAAGGATGGCAAAAATCACCAAACAATGTCATTAATATTACATGCAGATAAAACTTTGCTTAAGATAATTAAAAAAAGGATTGCAGCAGTACATCGACAGGGAGCTTCCAGAATTTCAAGCCAAATTCAGAAGAGGATTTGGAATGAGGAATATCATTGCTGGACCTTAGCTGAAAGCAGAGAATGCCATGAGATATTTACTTGTGTTATAAACTATACAAAGGCATTTGGCTGGATAGATCATAATAAACTATGGATAGCATTGCAAAAATGGGAATTCCAGAAGATTTAATTGTGCTAATAAGGAACCTATACATAGACCAAGGGGCAGTGTCTTAACTGTACAAGGGGATACTGAATGCTTTAGAATCAGGAAAGCTGGGTACCAGGACTGTATCCTTTTACCATACTTATTCAATCTGTATGCTGAGCAAATAATCTTAGAAGGTGGATTATATGAAGAAAACCATAGCATCAGGATTGGAGAAATATTTATTAACAACCTGCAACATGCAGATGACACAATCTTGCTCTCTGGAAGTTAAGAGGACTTCAAGTGCTTAATAAATATCAAAGACTTCAGTATGGATTGTACCTTAATCCATAGAAAACAAAAATCTTCACAAGTGGACCAATAAATCACATCATGATAACTAGGGAAAAGATCGAAGTTGTCAAAGACTTCATTTTAGTCGGATCCACAATCAACATTCATGGAAATGTCAGCCAAAACTCAAATGACATATTGCATTAGGAAAATCTACCTTACAAGACTTCCTTAAAGTGTTAAATATCAAAGATGTCACTTTGAGGACTAGGGTGCACCTGTCCCAAATCATTGAATTTTAGTTGCCTCACATGCATGCAAAAGCTGGACAATGAATAAGGAAGAGCATAGAAGGATCAATACATTTGAATTTTAATGCTGACAAAGAATAGTGAAAGTTACACAGACCATCAGAAGAATAACAAATCTGTCTTAGAAGTGAGGATGGTGAGACTTTGTCTATCATACTTTGGATACATTGTCAGGAAGGACCAGTCCCTGGAGGAGAACATCATGTTTGGTAAAGTGGAGGATCAATGAAAAAGAGGAAGACCCTAATGAAATGTACATTGTATGAATTGGATTCACACAGTGGCAGCAGTAATGGTCTCAGAGTAGCAATTGTTGGAGGCATTGTGAGAATTAGTGTTGTCTTTTGTTGTACATAGTGTCATTATGTGTCTGACTCAACAGCACCTGTCAACAATTTCATGTGCCAGTCACTGTACTGGGCATAGGAATGCACTGGACAAACTCCTTCCCTCCAGTTAAATGATGGAAAACAGGATGACAATCAGGAAAACATGGTAAAAGAGTGTTTAAATTCATATAAAGTGATAGGAAAAACTATAGAGGAAAATGATAGTATATAATGGCAGATACAGATTAAGTCATCAAAAATATTCCTTTAGGAAGCAAAAAGAGGTGTTATTTGAACTAAAAGTAATAGGGATGTGTTTGTAACAGGGTGTTTAAAGGTAGAAACGATTCCAGGCATGTATTATTAAAGTTCAGGGTCAGGAAAAAACTTGGTGCATTCAGAAACAGGAAGAAGGTTAGTAGGACTGAATTGCATTGGGGGAAAGTTAAGGATGAGAGATAAAATTATAATTATTGTAATAATGCCACTTCATGTTGGGTAATTGCCAAATTCTTTAATTGGATTCTATTTTGATCATTAGAAGATGTCTATAAGATTTGTTCTAAGATTAAATTTTTATAGATGAGGAAGCTAAATTAAAGAGAGGTTTAATAATTTGCTTCAAGTATGTAATGCAGTGGATTACTTCACAGGGCTCCTCTACCCATAGTCTTTGTAACTCCCACCAAACAATGTTTGTGTTCTGTTGGGACTTGGTAAGAGAAGGTGGGAGAAGTTGCTGATAGGATGATATGATTCAGTTGTGAGTTGTTGACAGTGAGTAGTTATGATTTTCTATAGATTTTATTTGTGATAGCAAAAATTTGGAACTCTAATTTGTATAAACAAGGTCTGGTAGCGTAGTGGTTGTGAGTCGGGCTGCTAACCTCAAGGTCAGCAGTTCAAAACTACCAGCTGCTTCGTGGGGGAAAGATGAGGCTTTCTGTTCCTATAAAGATTTAGAGCCTCAGAAACCCTATGCAGGGTCACGATGAGTTGAAACCAACTCAACAGCACACCACCACCACCAATTTGTATAAAATGAGCCATCTCAGAAGCAGGAATTGGGGATTTTACTAGCATCAGAAGACAAGAGTTAGCAGTGGAGTGTATCCTTTCAACCAAGAGCCCTGTGCATTAAACCTCATCGACTCAGGGATAGAAAACTGTGAGATTGGAGAAGTAGCGGAGGATTAGGAGCAGAAAAAACAAGAAAAAGAACTTCACACAGAGCCATGGGCTTCCCAGCCAGCAGACCAAGTCAAACTCAGTGACTTTGGGCAGGAGACTTGCCTGCAGAGTGGGGTACTTCCAGGCACTTAATTGGGGAGCTAGGTTTGTGGACCCATGGAACTAGAACGACTGTTTTCTGATGAAGCTTATCATGGAATGGTGCACTCTGTGAGTATGGCTGAGGAAAGGCTGTCCTGCCTAGAAGAACTGTGCCCTGAGCAGTTTCTGATCCTGTATTATTCAGTTCTCTAATAAGTTCCATAACTGTGAGCATGGTGCCTGAGTTTTGTGTGTCCGTTGCAATGAATAATCAAACCCAGCTGAGACTAGAGAGTGCCGCCGGAGAGTTGATGTCATTTTCTACCCAAAAGATTTTGATAAGTTTTTCCATAGATTTTAATAAGATTTCCCATTTTTTTTTGAGTAAACATATCTAACAGATTTGAGATGTTTCTTTATGGCAGTTGAGAAAAATCAGAAAGGGTATATAACATATTTCCTTCATTATAGAGATGTAAGATGTAATGTGCTGCTGAGTACCATTGAGTCGGTTCCAACTCATAGTGACCCTGTCTAGGCACTCAACATCAGTTTCAGCTTCACTTCCTGTTTGTGCCTTCTTCTGTTGTCATGGTATCATCCACCATGCCCACGCAAGCTGGGACTAGAATTTGGTGAAGAGGCAGCTAGAGTTCAAAAGGTGAGCTGGCATGCATTCTGAGGCTCATGCATCCCTTTAAATTTTGTCCCTAGCTACTGCCCTTCCTCTACTCAACCTAGTCCTGGCCCGGGTGTCCACCACACTAATGGTGGTTCAATCCGACCTTATGGTCCAGTGCTGTATCCCACAGTGCCTCCCTGTGACTCCTTGTCATTGTTGTTGTTATGTGCTGTGGAGTTGGTTCCGACTCAAAGCAGCCCTGTACAGGGTTTCCAAGGGTGTAAATCTTTATGGGAGCAGAAACGCCTTAGAGGCCATAAATATCCCTTTTCCTGTTACTTTGGGGATAGTTTATTTGTCCTGGTGTGGTGCTGTAGGATAAAGCACTGGACCGAAAGGCTGGTTTGAACCCCAAAGTACATATTCAAACTCACCAGATGCTCCCTAGACACCCTATGCAGGCTCACTATGAGTAGGAACCTACTCAATGGCATTTGACAACAAATAGTAGTCTATTTGTAGCTTTTGTTCCTTCTCTTGTATTATCCATATTTAACAACTTTTCTTCATCCAGTCTCCTTATCCCAGGGCTGTAGGCATTCTAGTGCCCAACTTTGAGTTCCCAGGAGCAGAGCTTGAGACAAGGATTTGAGTCCAAGTTGTTTATTTTGGAGGGAAGCGGGAGGGTGGGGAGAGTGAGTCAGGAAGGAGAAAAGTCAGAGTGGATCATTAATGTTATTGCTGTGACAAACAGGGTTTGCTTCATTCAGAATCTCCTGAGAAGCAGAGAGAAGGACTTCCAGCATGCTCTCCTGAAGGACTAAGGCAAGAACAGTGCTACTCAGTCTGTAGTCTGCAGAGCAGTGTCTCTTCCCACAATGCTTGTCGCCAAGCCACACTGAGATAAACTCACAAAATCAAAGGATGCTTTTAGAATCTTTTCTTGCAACTTGATATTGTTGCATCATTTAAATGTGTGATTCTACAAAAGTGAAGCTATTGGTTCGCTATGGAGGAAAACATGGAGTCCTGGTGTGGAGCTGTGGGATAAAGCACGACTGCAATGTTAGTTTGAATCACAAGGTTGGTGGTTCAGACTCATCTTGGAAACCCTATATAGGGTTGCTATTTGTCGGAACCAACTCTATGGCAGTTAACAACAACAACATAGATGAAAACATTACAAGGAAAGAAGAAAAGGAGGAAGCTGGTTCTCTACCACTGATGGTTTGAGACACCCTGGACTAGTGATCATCCAGCTACTAACTATATAAAGGTTGCACTTGTCCAGGACACAAAATGTCTCTTGAGGCTTTTAAGAAGGTCCTATGGCAGATAGGGTGGCTTAGGTGTGGCGCCGCAGGATAATGTGCTGGACTACAAGGTTAGTTTGAACTGCGAGGTCGGTGGTTCAAACCCACCAGCTGCTCCTTGGAAACCCTATATGGGGTCACTACTGGTGGGAACTGACTCCACAGCACTTAACAACAACAATAACAAGACAATAGAGGTTTAGTATTGACTGTTACAGCTATTTCTAATATTATTTTCTAGTTCTACTATTTACATTGACTTGCAAATCTAGTCCCTCTTGTTCCATTAGGGTGGTGGACACCAGGGCCAGGACTAGGTTGAGGAGAGGGAGAGCAGTAGCTAAGGACAAAATTTAAAGGGATGCACGAGCCTCAGAATGCGTGCCAGCTCACCTTTTGAACTTTAGCTGCCTCATTCACCTCACTGTACTCCCAGCTTGAGTGTGCATGGTGGATTGGCACTCAACATCAATTTCAGCGTCACTTCCTGTTTGTGCCTTCTTATGTTGCCATGGTGAGTGCCATTTGAATTATGGTATTGGTGAAGAATATTGAAAGTACCATGAACTGCCAGAACAATAAACAAATCTGTCTGAGAAGAGGTACAGCCAGAATGCTGTTTTTTTAAAAAAAATGTTTTATTGTGAATTATGTGATAGTTTCCATGGGAGAACATTCAAACTATTGTATATCGTTTCATTGCTCTGGTTACAATTCCCTCCATGCATCATCAACCAACCAAAGGGTATACACTACAAGCCTGCACCCCGGTCAGCACACAGCCCTTCTCCCTCTTTGGATCAAAAATCCCCAGCTGCTTCATCTCTCCTCCACGTAATCGTCTCTGCCTCCATCTCAGGCATCACTGCTTCTCTGGCTAGGGTCCCGCTCTCCACTCTTCTCCATTGATGGTCCCAGGGACCTCAGCTTCTAGACTGCAAAGTCAATCACTCCCCTCCTTGCTACAAAATGTCTATCTTTACATTCCCAACCCTCACAAGCAGTCCTGATAATAATTATTCACTATTGTATCACAAGAGACCTATCCGCTTCTCCTTTCATCAGTCCCGCCCAGGCAGATTGGATACTACTCACTGGAGATTCTACCTTCCTTCATGCCCTCTGGATCTAGGCTCCCTAGGAGTAGTTTTGCTTTACAGCTTCCTGGTCTGGGAGCTTACTGATCATGTCTATGGAAGCATGGTTCTGGGTCTATAGACATTCTGATCAGAAATGAGCTAGTGACGATCTAAGTGGACAGAATCTATGAGATAATTCAGAACTCATTTCTTAAATTAAATTCTGTTTCTTCAGACTTCCCAACAATTATATAAGCCATTGAAATGCTGTAATAAAGCCCTTTCTGTTTAAACAATCAAAAGTGAAGCATGTTTTCTACAGTCAAATTATGACCTATTCAAATAGGTTTTCAGTCTTAGAGAAAACAAATCATTTCAGAGTGATTTTCCTTAACTCTTCTGTTGTATTCCATTCAACCCTGTGACAGTGTAAAATATATTTGCACTTTGTCTCCCATTCAAAGAAGTTTCTCTGAACTGGTATTTTACAGGGTGGGCTAAGGCACACAGTCCTCTGAAAATTCCTTATTGAGTATCCTTTTTTCTTCACAAAAGCATTTACAAAATACTTACTGGCTTTTCAATAGGCAATAGTCACCTTTGTCGTATAGTTTTCATCTTTACACTTACTATTTGTGGTGGGAAGATGACTGGTTAGCCTCCACATTCTAGTAAAGAAAAAGTGTAAGGATTTAAGGGCGAAGGCACACTTGGAGTCTACTCATTTGCCTTGTCTCCTTCCTAGAAATGTCTCTGCTTATGCATCTCCCATGTTATAGATTGAGTTATGTCTCCCCTTCCAAGGTATGGGAAGAAACTTGGTGGTGCAATGGTGAAGCACTTGACTACTAATTGAAAGTTTGGTGGTTCAACTAACCCAGTGACTCCATGGGTGAAAAGATTTGACTACCTGCTAAGTCGGGTTAGTGTTTACTCAGAGAAAGCCTATAGGCTGTCTAAGACTCTTTGTTATCTTTATAGTAGTAGACTGTCATATCTTTCCCATAGAGAAGCTGGTGGCTTCAAACCTCTAACCTTTGGGTTAGCAGTTGAGTGCTTAATCACTGTATCACCAGGATACCTTCTGTAAACATTTGTTGTTGTTAAGTGTTGTCGAGTCAGGGTTTTCCAGGAGTGACTGGTGAGTTTGAACCACCAACCTTGTGGTTAAAACTGACCTTGAGGTCCAGTGCTTATCCTAGAGCTTCACACCAGGACTCCTTGGAAAGATTACAACCTAGAAAATGCTACAGGGCAGTTACACTCTGTCACTTTGGGTCTCTGTGAATCGAAAATCAACTTGATGACACCTGGCACAGTGGATTAATGCACCGGGCTGCAAAGTCGGTTTGAACCACAAGGTTGGCAGTTTAAGATCACCAGTCACTCCTTGGAAGCTCTATACTGGGCAGCTATGAGTCGGAACAGACTTTACAGCACTTACCAACAACAATAAAAAGACATGTTAAAGTCCTATTCTCCAGTATTTGTAAACTGGGTCTTTGCAGATGTAATTAGATAGTATTAGGTCATGTTGGAGTAGAGATAGACCTTGATTCAAAACGATTGGTGTCCTTATAAGAAGAAGAGAAAAGACACAGGGTTGGACTTAAAGAGATGAAAGACAGCCACGTGAAGATGGAGGCTGACTGAAAGAATGCTGCCACAAACCAAGGAATGCCTGTGGCTACCACATGCTGGAAGGCACAAGCAAGAGTCTTCCCTAGAGACATCAGAGGAAGCACGGCTCAGTCAGCACCTTGATTTCTGACTTCTAATTTCCACAAGTAAGAGAGACTAATTTCTCTTATTTTAAGCCACTTACTTTATTTTCATTTGTTATGGCAGTTCTGGGAAACTAACATAGACTCTCGATGACATCTCATTGATCAGAATGTGGGTTTCCCTAACTGCAAGGAAGACTGAGATTTATTTGCTGTTGTTGTTATTTTTTAACTGAAAATACTTTTCTCTTAATAAAAATTAAGTAAGAAGAATAGAATAATATTAGATGAGCGTAATAATTATTTTGAGTCATCCATTCCAGTTTATCAAAAACAGATTGTAGTTCTTTTCAAATCTGTCTGATTTCTCTGTCAATTTTCTTTCTAGTCTTTGACTTTTCCCTTAAAAAAAAAAGTAATATAGTTTCCCTGGGCTGTTTTCTCTTTAAAGTTTAATATTACAAAGCCTACATTTGAATGCTTGATTATTTATTATCTCAGAGTGTATTCAGAAGAACATAAATAATTAAGGGACATTGTGGGGAGAGTGGACATGATTAAGTGAATCAAAAACAATTATTACATTAATGATCAAAGTATGTTTATCCCTGTGCCACTAGCAGCCAATTAACTCTTTATTTAATCTATCAATCTATCCTTCTATGTCAGCTTTTCAATTTATACAGGGTTTATAAATGCTATATTATTGCAATGTGAAAACTGAAAACAGATTTTAAGATATAATTTACATGGATTTCACTATACTAACTAAATCTGGTCTGTCAAAAAATTATATATCCATGGTTTTTGGTGGCACTCACCTGTTAACCAAAAGGTTGGCAGTTTGTACTCACCAGTTGCGCCAAGAGCAAAAGCTGAGTCAGTCCATTTCCATAAAGATGGCAGCCTTTGAAGCCATGAGGGGCAGTTCTAGTCTGCCCCATAGGATTGTTGTTGTTGTTAATACCGTGGAGTCGGTTCCGACTCATAGTGCACAGGGTTTCCGAGGCTGTAAATCCTTACGGGAGCAGAAAGCCCGTGGAATGGCTGGTAGTTTTGAACTAACGACCTTGAGGTTAGCAGCCCGATTCGTAATCACTACGCTACCAGAGCTCCTTGCTCGTTAGGATTACTGAGTCAGAATTGACTCGATGTAATGATTTTTTAAAAAATGTATAGCTCAATGCCATCAAATTATTATTTTAGAATGTCTATTTTGGGGAGTGCAGTGCCTTCCTATGATAAACATTGGGCAGCGAACCACAAGGTCCGCTGTTGGAGCTCCCCAGTTGCTCCGAGGGAGGAAGACAAGGCTTTCTGTTCCCAGGAAGATATAAAGCCTAGGAAACCCATCACAGACTCCCTGTGAGTCGAAATTTAACAATAATGACTATTTTGCTAAAATTAGAGTATCAGCTACATCTATCTAATACTATCCAATATCTATCCAAAGCTATCAGGTGTCACTGTCCAATTTTAATTCTGTTGGTAGAAATGTACATTAAAAATGGTTTAACTCAGCAGGCACATTTAGACTACCTCGTCTGAATTTGTTCACAGAGAGTACTCTCAGTTGAAAATTTGTGTGTTAAAAACAGTATTTGCATGGACATAAGAATTCAAATTTATTTTTAACTGAAATGATTTTGTTGCGTATAACTTTGAAAAATGTTGAACACATTACCACAACTAATGACATGTTTACTTGGCTAATGCTATACCTGAGAATACCCCTGGGGGCAAAATAATGTTTCTTTAGTATTTATGGCATAAACAAAGCTCCGACTAAATGAAAGCATCAATAAAACCATTTTCTAAAGCTAAATCTTTGACTACAAAATATCATTATTAGGCAAGTCCATTGCTCCGAGTTTCCTTAACCAAATAACACTTTTTAATTTGAATATATTTTCCTGGCATGTGAACCAATGTAAATGTAGTAGGCAGTTGGTTGTATGAAAAGCCACAAATTGTAGTCTGCCAAAGCTCAAGCAGTGCCAGTTCATCTTTTAATTAGCTGTTTGCAACCTGGAGTCGAGTAAACTGAGATATCAATGTGAAGCTGGGTGTTTTCTAAAGTAGTTTAATTGAAATGCAAATGATTGCACATTACTCAACTATTATGCACACATAAAAGTGTAATAAATGAGTCAATCATGAAATATTACTAAGTGCCAGAACTGTGCTAGGAATTGTGGTAGATTACAGGAGCAGATAGTCTCCTCTTTTTCCTGTGAAGATTCTGGTGGGTTTGAACATCTGACCTTGTGGTTAGTAGTCCAGTGTTTATCCTACAGCTCCATCATTCATTACTCTCTCTCTCTCTCTCTTTTTTTTAAACTACTACAAAAAAAGAGTAATAAATGGTGGCGCTGCAGGATAAGCACTGAGCTGCCACAATGTTAGATGTTCAAATCCACCAGAGTCTCCATAGGAAAAAGATGAAGCTATCTGCTCCTATATAGATTGTTGTTGTTGTTGTTGTGAAGTGCCGGTGAGTCGGTTCCGACCCATAGCGACCCTGTATAGGGCTTCCAAGGACAGCTGGTGAGCTTGAACTGCCAACCTTGCAGTTCAAATGGCTTTGCAGTCTGGTGCATTAACCTACAGTGCCACACCAGAGAAACCCTCTGTAGGGTCACTCTAAATCGGAATTGACTGGATGGCAATAGTTTGGTTTTTGTTTTTTCATGAAGAAATGGACCCTAGTGACATAGTGGTTAAAGTGTTCTGTTGATAACTGAAAGGTCAGATTCTAATCCACCAGCTGCTCTGTGAGGGAACGATATGGCAGCGGCTTCTTAAAGATGTTCGGATTGAGTACTCCTATGAGGTAGTTCTATTATGTCCAATACGGTTGCTATGAGTCAGAATCAACTCAATGGCAGTAGATTGGTGTCTTTTCTTTTCCTTTTTTTGGTTTTACAATGAAAAAATTATAAAGTAATTGGAATTCAGTAGCAATACTTCTGAGACTATTGGATGGAAATATCTTACAGATAATCCTAATACTACCAATACCATGAATTAATACTATTTCTACCACTGTCACTATTATTAAGGAATCCTGGTGTGGTGGCATAGGATAAACACAGGACTGCTAACTACAAGGTTGGTGGTTTCAACTCACCAGCCACCCTTGGATACTCTATACAAGGGCTCTATGAGCCAGAACTGACTTGATCGCACTTAAGAACAACTACCACTATTATTATAATAAAATAACTACAGCTGTAGTAGCGATACTAATAACTCGTACTAGCTGCATCCTTGCTTTGCTCAAGCAGTATGATAACCATTTTACCTGGATGACCTCAGCTTCTCACAACAAACTTGTGGATTATTTATTATTATTCCCATTGTGCAAATTAACAATGCAAGGTTTAGGTGGCTTAAGTAACTCGCTCAGTCACTAACTGTGAAGGACAGGACTGGGTAGTGTTGGAATCTAGCTCTCAGGTAGTGTGCTTTTAGGCCAACAGCATTCTAGCATTGTGCTACAATAGCTGCTACCAATTCTGAATAAACATTTAGTGCCTACAACTGATTTTCTGGAGAAATTAAATGGAATATTTCAAGTTCTAAAACTTCATAAAATGGAATTACAATTGATGGAAACATTTATAATACGACATATATTGTTTCTTAATTATGAAATGTTGGGTATAGTTTAATTTTCTCCTGGTGATTTGATAAATAATGATGACGCTCTGGTATACTTGTATCCTATGTTGTTGTTGTTGTTGTTGTTGTTGTTGTTGTTGTTAAGTGCCGTCGAGTCGATTCTGACCCACAGCGACCCTGTATAGGGCTTCCAAGGAGCAGCTGGTGAGTTGGAACTGCTGATCTTGCAGTTTAAACGGCTTTGCAGTCTGGCACATTAACCCACAGCACCACACCTGGACTCCTTGTATCCTATAGTCCTCCAATTTTATCAACCCCCTTTTTGCCCCCTATAGCCTCATAGACTCTCTTGGGACTCTGGTACTAATTACCATTAATTACCTAGAAATATCTGACTATGGCAGCATACCTGATATGTCTTCACACTGAGTACAGAAAATTAGGCAAACATATGCTGTTGTATATGAATTTGGTTTTATACCCACATAAGGCTTGTAGATTAAACAGAAAAGCAAATTTTGGTTGAATGCAGCCCTTTGAAGAGTTGGTTGATAGCAGTCTGCTTGACTGTTGTTTCTTAATCACCAAGATGTTTTAGAGTAGATGTCAAATTTTGAATGGCATTGTTTTACAAATTTGATTAAGCCAAGTTTAGCAGGCAACCTAAGTGATCAGAATGGTCTGAAAATAACCAAGAAAGTTTAGCAAGGAAATTTAATGAAGATAACATGACAGAGATGGCGGTCAGGCAGGTGGGGTATTAGAGAGAGAGGTGGGAGGTAAAAATTGGGGCAAATTTGTGGAAAGTCCTGAAAACACTAAAATGGCTGAAAAGCCCCAGGGTTAGTAAAACAAAATGACTCAATAGGAACATGCTTTATGGCTTAAGTTCCTCCATTAGACGTGATTTCATTTTTCCATATAATTAGAAGAGATCCCTTGTGGCACACGTAGTTAGTCTTGGTTGCTAACTGAAAGTTTAGTGGCTCAGACCCATAGGCTGCTCCACAGGAGACAGATGTGACAATCTGTTTCTGTTTCGATTGCAGCCTTGGAAACCCAGTGGGGCAGTTCTGCTCTGTCCTATAGGGTCACGAGGAGTTGGAATTGACTCAACAGCACCCAGCCACATATGATTAAGTGCCTAATGGTGCTTCTATACTTACTGAATGTATTTGCAGCACCATGTAATTGTGATTTATTTCAAAGCTGTTAATAAGTGAACCTACTACTTCTGAAGTACTTTTCAGCATGCCATATTTAATTTAGTTGATGTTTTGTGACTTGCACTGATTTAGATTTTGAGTAATTCAAAAGACAACCTAATATTGCTTATGCTAAGGGACATTTTCCATTGGCATTCAGTCAAATCCTAGAGTCTTGTTTTTCACCAACAAATGGGTATAGTGCTGGAGGTGCTTACTTGTCTATGCTAAGAGACTTTGAAGACATCTGACTGGAAGAGAGCCACAATTGTACCCTATCCACAGAAAGTTGACCCTTGGAAATGTAGAAACAGAATGTAGAAATTGTCAAACAATATCATTAATACTACATGCAAGGGAAATTTTGCTGAAGATAATTTAAAAACAATTACAGCAGTACATCAACAGGGAACTGTCAGAAATTCAAGCTAGAGTCAGAAGAGGCTGTAGAACAAGGGATAGCATTGCTCATATTAGATGGAACTTGACTGAAAACAGAACACTAGGAAGTTGTTTACCTGTGTTTTATTGACTATGCAAAGGCATTTGATTGTGTGGCTCATATCAAATTATGGGTAATATTGCAAATAATGGGAAATCCAGAGTATTTAACTGTGTTTATGCAGAACTTGTACATAGACCAAGAGGAAGTTCTTTGAACAGAACAGTGGTGTACTGTGTGTCAGAATTATATCCTTTAACCTTGTTTACTGACTTTGTATAATGAGCCGATAATCTGCGAAGGTGCACTATATAAAGAAGAACGCAGCATCAGGATTGGTGGAAGGCTTATCAACAACTAGTGATATACAGATGACAACTTTACTTTCTGAAAGCAAAGAAGACTTGAAGGACTTATGGGTGAAGATCAAAGACTATGTTATAGTTATCAGTATGAATTACACCTAAACATAATGAAAACAAAAATTCTCACAATTGGACCAATAAACAATATCATAATAAGTAGAACAAAAATTGAAGTTGTCAAGGATTTCGTTTTACCTGGATTCACAATAAACACCTGTGGAAGCAGCAGTCCAGAATGGAAGTGATGTTTCACATTGGGCAAATCTGTTGCAAAAAAAAAATCTCTTTAAAGTGTTAAAAAGCAAAGATGTAACTTTAAAGATTAAGGGGTGCCTGACCATGCCATAATATTTTCAGTTGCCTCACATGCATGTGAAAACTGGATAATGAATAAGGAAGACCAGAGAAGAATGGATGCATTTGAATTATGGTATTGGTGAAGAATATTGAAAGTACCATGAACTGCCAGAACAATAAACAAATCTGTCTGAGAAGAAGTACAGCCAGAATGCTCCTTAGAAGGAAGCATTTTGATTAATCTATTTTCACCATTCTCACAATAATCTCTGGTTCTTACCCTCCTTTCTGTAATCTCTTTATTCCGTATCTAGGAAGCATTTGAGTCCTGGTGTGGCGCTGTGGGTTAATGCACTGGACTGCAAAGTCGGTTTGAACAGCAAGTTTGGTGGTTCAAGTTCACCAGCCACTCCTTGGAAACCCTCTACAGGGTTGCTGTGGGTTAGAACCCACTCGAGAGCACTCAACAATAAAAACAACACGAAGCATTCCGATTATTTGGTTCTACCCTACTGTCAATATAATAATCCTTTCCTTATCCTGTGTCTAATTTTCTTTAAAACCCATCCATTGAGTTATCATAGTAGTAT
>NW_006408519.1:19169462-19183957 GCF_000296735.1 Chrysochloris asiatica | reverse complement strand
TCTATGTCTTGTTTTGTAGTTTTATAGTCAATGTTTTAACTCTAGATAGAATCATATGATTATTCTATATCAGTTATTTCTAATATCTCATGTAGGTATTGATCTGTTGCTGTTATTTTTTATTTCTGTTGGTGCTTAATCATGGGATTTATTTCATTTTGGGACTCATTGTCACTGGCTGTGTCAACACAAGGTACTTGAAAAAATCTTCTCAGAAATAAATTGAAGTCTATAATAGACATACTTTTCTCCAGAAAGTACCAGCATATGTTTCTGTTAGAAGACTATGATCATTACTTCTAGTATTGATTTACTATAATTTAGAAGTTTAAACCTCCCCTGAGCCGCACAGGAGATTAAAACTTGAATGAAAGTGTGCATGGATTGTACCATCCTCACCTTGAGGTTATAACCCATTTAGCTAGATTTCCTGTTCAGCTTCCCATATTGTATATGCCAGGTTTTTATTTCTGTCCCTCTTTCCTTTTGAAGCTGATAAGCAAAGATTCTAATTTCCCTGGATTAACAGTTTCTTTTAGGACAAAATTATACTCCCAACCAGGCATCGTTCCCTAGTTCTCTTTGTTGTATTCTTGTTCTTTTGATGCTTTGAACACTTTCTGTTTATTTGTTCATCTATTACCTATTACTACCACTCATCTATCAGTCTGTCATACTGTGGTGGCTTATGTATTGCTGTGATGCTGTAAGCTATGCCACCAGTATTTTAAATACCAGCAGGGTCACCCATGATGAACAGGCTTCAACTGAACTTCCAGACTGAAATAGATTATGAAGGAGAAGATGCAGACCACTTCTGAAGGGTTAGTCACTGAAAACCTTATTAATAGCAGTGGCACACTGCTTGATACAATGCCAGAAGATAAGCCCCTCAGGTTGGTAAAACAGCTGGGGAAAAGCTGTTTCCTCAAAGTAGAGTTGACCTTAATGATGTGGTTCAAACAAAGGAACCTTCATTTGCCAATGGGGCACAATTCAAAATGAGACGAAACAGCTGCAAGCATTCATTAATAATCAGAATGTAGAATTATAAAGTATGAATCTAGGAAAACAAGTCATCAAAAATGACTTGGAATACATACAGATCACTATCCTGGGTATTAGTGAGCTGAAATGGCTAGATACTGGCTTCAAGAGGAATGGCATTACGTTTATCATCAAAAATAACATTTCAAGATCTGTCTTGAAGTACAATGCTGCCTGTGATAGGATAATATCCATATGTCTACAAGGAAGACCAGTTAATACCATTGCTACTCTAATAATCAGAGTCTCCCAATTTCTTCAGTCTGAAATTGATTAAACATGCAATGACGACGCATTGATAATTACCGATGATTGGAATGTGAAAGTTGGAATCAAACAGGAAGGATCAGTAGTTGGAAAATATGGCCTTGTTGATTGAAATTATGCTGGTGATTGCATAATAGAATTTTGTAAGACTAATGACATTGCAGATGCTTTTTTTCAACAAGGTAGGTAGTGATTAAACACATGAAATGCACAGGAATCAAATGGTCTCCATTATAGGAAGAGTTGAAGGAGAAGCTCAATTTCATCAACAAAAACAAGACCAGTGTCTGACTGTGGAACAGACAGTCAATTGATCTTATGCAAATTGAGGCTGAAGCTAAATGAAATTAAAACAAATCCACAAGAGTCAAAATATAATCTTCATTATATCCCAACTGAATTTAGAAATCTTCTCAAGAACAGATGTGATGCATTAGACACTGCTTACCAAAGACCAAAGGAGTTGTGTGAGAACATCAAAAACATCACCCATGTAGAAAGCAAGAGGTCACTAAAAAGACTGGAGAGCAAGAAAAGACAAAAATGAACATCAGAAGAGACTTTGAAACTTGTTCTTGAATGTAGAGAAACAAAAGTGACTGGCAGAAATGAGAAAAAAGAGCAGAACAGAATATTTCAAAGGGCAGCTCAAGAAGACAAAATCAAGTTTTACAGTAAAATATGCAAAGTCCTGGAGTTAGAAAACCTAAAAAGAAACATGCTAAGTATTTCTTAAGCTGAAAGAAATGAAGAAAAATTCAAGCCTCGAGCTGTCATATTGAAGGATTCTATAGGCAAAATATTCAATGATGCTTGAAGCATCAAAAGAAGATGGAGGAAATACACAGAGTAACTGTGCCAAAAAGATTTGGTCAGTGTTCAGCCATTTCAAGTGGTAGCATATGATCAAGAACCAGGTGTAGTGAAGGAAGAAGCCCAAGCTGCACTGAAGATGGAGTTAAAAAGCAAGGCTTTAAGAATTGACAGAATACAAATCTAAATGTTTCAACAAAATGATGCAGCGCTGAAGGTGCTCACTTGTCTATGCCAAGGAGCTTGAAAGACAATGACCTGGAGATTTGATTGGAAGAGATTCACATTTGTACTTTCCAAAGAAAGGTGCATTTGAGTTTTGGAGTTAATGCATTTGAGTTATGGTGTTGGAGGAGATGATTGAAAGTTCCATGGGCTGCCAAAAGAACAAACAGATCTGTGATGGAAGAAGTACAGCCAGAGTGCTCCTTGGAAGCCCAGATGGCCAGACTTATCTCCTTCATCTGTCATACTTCAGACATATTATCAGAAGGGACCAGTCACTGGAGGAAGACATGCTGCTTGGTAAAGTAGAAGGTCAGCAAACAAGAGGAAGACCCCTAACAAGATGGATTGACACGGTGACAACAAAAATGGACTGAAACATAAAAAACAACTGTGAGGATGACGCAGGACTTGGCAGTGTTTCATTCTGCTCTATATATGGTTTCATTGTGTTGTACAAGAGTCAGAACTGACTGGATAACACCTAATAACAATACTAACACATATCATCCATTTTTGTTAGCTCTTTAAAAGTTAGGAAACCATGGTTGCTTTTATAGGTAATGACGTAAAAAGGAAAACCTTTTTGTTTTTCTGGAAATTTCTTTGTCTAATAAGAGCCTATTTCAAAGTATAAATAGTTTGCTTGAGTTGTTTACAGACATTGGTTGCTGCTGTAGTTTGTCATCATTCTGATTAAGCACTATCGATATTGTGTGGATCATTGAACATGACCTCCTTTCTTTACTATTAAACAGACCAAAAACAAAACAAAACAAAACAAAACAAACAACTTGACAGCTTGCATACTATGAAGGTATTAATGCAAAATTGTTAGGTAAGAAAGGAAGAGAAAAGCATAAAAATCTGTCAATTTTCTTTCTGGGCCTCAGGATACATCAAGGAGAGGTCAGCTGTATGGTAACTACAAACAGAGCAGTAATTGCTGTGCTTAAGTCTCTCTCTCAGAAAGCGTTGTGGGGATTTTCACATAGCCTCTGGGATCCACCAATTTCTATACAAATTAGAAACTGGAAAGATGTGGACTTTTTTTTTTTTTTTTTGTTTTATTGTGAATTATGTGATCATTTACATGGGAGAACATTAGTTTTACATTCATCCTATCTAGGTACATAATTCTTGGTTGGCAGTTTTTTTTTTTTTTTTTTTTGTGTTTTTTGGACTTTTTTTTTTTTTTTTTACTTGGAACTTATTTCATCATACATATTTTAGGTTTCTCTTGATCTTGTTGCACTATTTTTTCATTAACAACTGAATAATAGATCAAATTCTATGGGGTAATGCCTCCAGAGTTCTTGGAAAATAATATCCAGGCTTATGCATTCATATAAGTATTGAAAGTTTAATTACTGTTCAGCTATGGGAATAGCCTCTTAAATTTTTTTAAAAGAAAATATAACAAAATTATGAATATGTAATTAAACATATTATAACACTTACAGGGATGTTTTCATTGTGGAGATTTGTCAAATGTATAGCAGAAAAGCTGCTTTAATTCCACAAGTAATGGCTCTAATATTAGCGGTACATGATTGGATTTCTGAAAATAAGTGAATGATTTTGGAATAACTCCGACAATAATTTCAAGTGTATTTACATGTACAAATGTGATTATAGAAAAATCTAGGATACAGGGAAAAAAACCACAATAAGGGCAGCCATGGGGGTTCATATAATTGAAATCTAAATGAAATGTCATAGATCAGTATCTACTCAATACTTATAGCTGTCATGTGTCACTCTCAACAACAGAGTCTTAATAACCATGGTTTATCTGCTTGAGTTTTGATCTAATGCCTCCGGTATAGAAGTTACATTTTGGAAGTGAAAAGAAGCTTTCAAAAGTTACCTTAGTTCAGTCAGTTTACTAAATTAGGACTTAGTTGCTCTGGAAAATGAAAAGATTGGAAAGTCTCCGAAATTCTCTTTATGAGTACTAATTTCGTTTGTGTATTTCATAGTTGCAGAAAGGAATTTCCTTGGATAATTTATTTAGGCAACTATATGACTTAGGTTACTATTGTTTTACTCTTTTAGAAGTGCAATAGTTAGGTTTTTATGTCAAGTTGACTAGACCAGGATTTTCAGAGGTTTAGCAATTGAAGTGTGCTTATTCCCAGCGTGATGAAACCGAATGCAGGTATTGTTAACTCTATGATGGTTGGATGTGAATAGCCAATCAATTGAAAGGATGTTTCCTTAGGGTTGTGGCCTGATCCCAATATTATGGACACATGGAAAAGATCCTCTTTTTCTCCCCAGCTGGCAACCTGGGACTCTACAATTGTAAGCTATTTCCTTGAAAATACACTTCTCTCTATATATGCATATATATGTGTCACTGGGTTTGCTTCTCAAGAAAGCCTAGCCTAGGATAATAAGAATGAAAACTGAAATATAAGCATATCATGTCAGCTATTTATGGTTTCATAGAAAATTGCTAGGAAACTTTGAATTTCAGCATCCAGAATTGAGGGACTCCTTGTTGTTGTTAAGGGCTGTCAAGTTGGTTCTGACCCGTAGTGACCTTACATAGGGTTTCCAAGGAGTGGCTGGTGAGCTTGAATTGCTGAAGAAAAAAAAGTAGACAGAAAGCACTGTCATACACAGAGTTTAATGCATTCAAGTACAGGGTACAGCAGTTCTCTAGTCAGGAGTGTCTCTCCTCTCCATGATACAGGCTCACCACACTCTTGTTTTTGGCCTCTGAACCATGTTACCCATTGGTCTCTACCCTGCTCCATCAAGTCTTACAAGGCTCCTTTAGCCTCTCTATAAATGCTCAGAGGCCACATTCTGCAAGGTAGCCTTCTGCCTGTAGGCTCTCAGTTTTACTTGGTCCATGGCTGGGATTGAAGAAGTTGGTAGAATTGTTCTATTTCATCCGCACTGGCTTTAGTGGTTGGTGAGTAAATTTGAATATTAGTGGTATTAACTGGGCTTTCCTGTAGGTGCCTGGTTATTATCCTATTACAGACTGCGTTGTACCTCAAGACTGATCTTGATCTGTTCTTTTTGATGATGAATGCAACACCATTCCTTTTCAATTTGTCATTCATGACATAGGAAACCATGTGGCTGTCAGATTCAAAATGGTCGATACCAGTCCATTTCAGCTCACTAATGCCTAAGATATCAGTGTTGATGTGTTCCATTTCATTTTTGATGATTTCCAGTTTTCCTAGATTCATACTTCATACAGTCCATGTCCCGATAATTAATGAATAATTATTAGTCTCTTCATTTTGAGGAAGGTCTTGAGGGCTTTCTCCCACGGGCTTTACTCCATTTGTGTCATCACGGTCAACTCTACTTTGAGGAGGCAGCTCTTCCCTAGTCACATTTTGAGTGTCTTCCAATCTAAGGGGCTCATTTTCTAGCACTATATCTGACAGTGTTTCACTCTGTCCATAAGGTTTTCAGTGACTAAATATTTAGAAGTAGTTCGTCTCTCCTTCTTCCTAGTCTGTCTTCTTCTGGAAGCTCATCCCACTGTGGGACAGATGTATTGATCATTACTGGTGATTGGAATGCAAGGCTTGGAAAAAGAGAGGAAGTATCAATAGTTGGAAAATATGGCCTTGGTGACAGAAATGATGCTGGAGATGGCATGATAGAATTCTACAAAACCAATGATTTATTCATTCCAAATACCTTTTTTAGATAGCATATTGTTGTTGTTATGTGTCATTGAGTCCGTTTCAACTCATAGAGACTCTGTTCAGGGTTTCCAACGCTGTAAATCTTTATGGTAGCAGAAAAGCTCCTCTTTCTCCCACAGAACAGCTGGTAGTTTTGAACTGCTGACCCTGAGGATAGCAGCCCGATTCGTAACCACTACACTACCAGAACTCCTTTTAGACAGCATAAGAGACAATTATACACATGGACCTTATTATTCCATCACCAGATGGAATACACAGAAATCAAACTGACTACATCTGTGGAAAGAGACAGTAGAAAAGTTCCATATCATCAGCCAAAATAAGGCCAGGGGCAGATTGCAGAACAGATCATCAATTGGTCATACACAAATTCAGACTGAAACTGAAGAAAATGAAAACAAGTCCACGAGAGCCAATTTATGACCTTGAATATATCCCACCTGAATTTAGATATCACCTGAAGAACAGATTTGATACATTTAACACTGAAAACCGAAGACCAGAAGAGTTGTGGGAATGACATCATCCTGTAGACATATTATGTAAACTCACTGTATCACTATAGTTAATTCCAACAGTTTGTTGTTGTTAAGTGCCATTGAGTCTGCTCCAGCTGAGTAAGCTTGTATAGGGCTTCCAATGAGCAGCTGGTGGGTTGGAACCACTTACTTTGATCTTAGCAATCTAGTGCTTATCTTACAGTGCCACACCAGAACTCCAAATTCATGGTGTCGTTGCTGTTGGTAAGTGCTGTAGAGTAGGTTCTGACTCACAGAAACCCAATACAGGGTTTTCAAGGAGCGGCAGAATAACTAATTTTTACCTCTTTTATGTCTATGTCTAGACACATCGACACACACACACTTCCCATATAAAAGTCTATCCTGGGCATTTGAGGACCAATTTGAGAAGAACTGTAATAATTCATTGGATAGGAAAAATATTTCAAACAGAGATGCATGTATTATAAAATTATTGTAGTTGTTAAATTCTTAATTTTTTAAAATCTTTACTAAATCTTAGTTTCAGATCATTGGCTTTTAAACCTTCAAAGCAAATGTTAACATCTTCTTATATTATGGCTATTTGAAATTATTATATTGCAATCAAATAATATATTATCGCTTCTTTCTGTTATGTTCCAGAAGATTATTTTTACTCAGCTTTCCCAAAATCAGCTTTGGGGATGTGAATATTGTATTTGTTAGTCACGCATGCAACATTTAAATTTGCTGTTGTTGGTGTTAGGTGCCATTGACTCAGTTCTAACAGATAGCTAGCTCCCCTATGCACAACTGAACAAAACACTGCCTTACTGTACTGGAGCTCACTCTTGCAGCCACTGTGTCAATCCATCGCATTGAGGGCCTTCCTCTTTTTTGCTACCTCTCTACCAACCATCATGTCCTTCTCCAGAGAAAGATCTCTTTTGATAACATTTCCCCAAACATGCTCAAAGTATGTGAGACAAGATCTTGCCACCCTCACTTCTAAAGGGCCCTTCTCATAGAAATCAACTTTTACCAAACTGGTACTTCAGAAAATCTTTTTATACCTATCTATTTGTTGTTTGTTTGTTTGTTTACACTTTGAGATTTATTTGTTGTTGTTGTTAGGTGCTGTTGAATTGGCTCTGACTCTTAGTGACCCTATGCACAACTGAACGAAACACTGCCTGGTCCTGGGCCACCCCCACAATTGTTGTTACACTTGAGCCAATTGCTGCTACTACTGTGCCAGTCCATCATATTGGAGATCCGCCTCTTTTTTGCTGACTCTCTAATATACCAAGCATGATGTCGTTCTCCAGGAACTGGTCCCTCCTGATAACGTCTGAAGTATGTAATACAAAGACTAGTCATTCTGAATTCTAATAAGCAATCTGACTGTACCTTTTCCAAGACAGATTTGTTTGCTCTTCTGGCAGTCATGTTACTTTCAAAAGTCTTTTCCAACACCAAAACTTAATTGCATCAATTCTATGGTCTTATTGATTTTCCAACTTTCACATGTATATGAAGCTATTGAAAACAATATGGCTTAGATCAGGCTCACTGTAGTCTTCAAACAGACACCTTTGCTCTTGAAAACTTTATACAGGTCTTGTGCAGTAGATTTGCCTAATGCAATACGTTGTTTGATTTCCTGACTGCTGGTACCATGAGTGTTGATAGTGGAGCCAATCAAAATGGAGTCTTGACAACTTCAATTTTTCTCTATTTATCATGATTTTATTTATTGGTCCAGTTTTGAGGATTTTTATTTTCTTTTCATCAAGGTGCAATCTATACTGAAGGCTGTGGTCTTCGATGTTCATCAGTAATCATTTTAAGTACTTTCGGCTTCCAGGAAGCAAGGTTGAATCATCTGTATATCGTAGATTGTTAATGAGTCTTCCTCAAATCCTGATGCCATGTTCTTCTTCATATAATCCAGCTTTTCAGATTATCTGATGAGCATGAAGACTGAATACGTGTCGTGAAAGAATACAGTCCTGGTGCACACCTTTCACCTCTCCTGATTTCAGAGCATTCAGTATCCCCTTGTTCTGCCTTTTGCTTTATGTACAAATTCCTCATGAACACAATTAATTGTTCTGGAATACCCATTCTTCTCAATTTTATCTATAGTTTGTCATGATCCACACTGAAAAGTCTTTGCGTAGTCAAAAAGCACACATAAACATCAAAGATTTCTTTAAGACTTGCTTATTTCAAAAATATCAACTCCATTGCAGTTGAGTCGATTTGGACTTACACAGAACCTATGGGCTGGAATAGTAATAACTATTTATTGAAGGTAGTATGGCTGTGGTCATGGTGTGCTGTGGAGTCTGTTCTGACTCACAGTGATCCTGTATAGGGTTTCTAAGCTGTAAATCTTTACTGGCACAGAAAGTATCATTTTTCTCCTAAGGGGTGACTGGTAGATTCAAAATGCTGACTTTTAAAATAATGATAATAATAATAAGCACTGGATTACTAACTGCAGTGTCAGCAATTCAATCCCGCCAGTTGCTCCTTAGATATCCTAACCAGGGTCGCTATGAGTTGGAACTGACTCAACAGCACTTAACAACAACATCTTTTCAAAGTGACCCTTTTAGGATAGCATAACAATATTCCCCAAGAAATATAAAACAGAAACACAGACCTGAATCGAACTACTCAATCTACGTAAATGAAAAACTGCACTTAGTTTCAAATTTTTTCCCAGGGGAAGTTTTGGAAAATGTATGGCTAGTAAAACCATAATCAATGGTAGTACTTGTTTAAGTTCCCAGTTGTTTGAAGATAAAGCCTACTCCAAACTACGTCCATTACTACTTTAATTTCAGACAACATTTCTGTAAATCTATAATGAATGAATGGATATGAGGGGTACAGATTGCACTAAAACATATTTCTTGGGAGGTCAAGCATACATGGTCCACACTAGAAAATACCTCCAAGAAATAAAATGAAAAGAAAAAAGCTCATAGAAAGCAAGGATGTTCCATGTAGGCATAAAAAGCAATCAAACACAGCTTTTACCTTTTAAAAAGCTGGAGATTGGAGGAATCACATCTCACCTTCCTCAAAGTACTTCATTGGCAGGCTGTGACAGTTAGAGGATGGTTTTATACCCTTGTCGCTTTTGGTGGAAAGAATAGCTTCAAGATTGAGTTAAATTTCAAAACCGTTTCCTGCTGAGCGTAAGTCATGAACATCCTGATAGCCCATATGTAACACCATTAAACGGTCTCTTTAGCTATAAAATCTCAGTGTTTTCCTTAGGGCATAGTAAGTAAAATAGAATTCTGCTTTAGCAGTTACAGTGGACAGGAAAAAAGAAAAAAAATCACAGCTTCCTACATTTTCTTGACCCTGATGAATCCTTATTGATATAGCCACAAAACCGGTGCTAGGTGATTCTAGAGCAAAGCTTTTCTGTAGATTTATTTTTATATGTCTAATGTTTCCTACATTTGGAAAACTTACAAGTGTTTATGTGTTGAACACAAGCAGGGCAAATTGTGTGTTTGTGTGTTGAACACAATTACAGGGCAAAAAGAATAACGCGTAACTGGCATGCTCTGGAGCACAACATTGTAATCTCCTGAATGATGTGCCCTGGAATTGTACAAAGTGGAAACAAGGTCACCTGAATGTTCTACTGATACCAGTTACATGCAGAAGTGAAGAGCAAGGGTGCTGGAGTCAGACTCTGTACATTCAAATTTTTACATCGTTGTTTGTCACCTTAACTTTTTTTGTATGTGAGTTTTCTCATATGTACCATGAGAATAAGATACGTACCATGGTGTTGTTGTGAGAATTAAATTAAATAAATATGCGTTGTCTCAGTTCTCTGTTGATGACCTAAAATATATTATTGCCTTGAATGTAACACACATTGTTTGTTGCTGTTGTTAAGTGCCCTCGAGTTGGTAGAACCACACCGGGACACATTGTTTAGTATGAATTATAAGGGGCCATTGTTGTTAGGTGCGATCGAATTAATTCTGACTCACAGCATCCTTATGCATAGCTGAATGAACTATGCCCAGTCCTGTGCCATTATTACAATTGTTGTTAAGTTTGAGTCCACTGTTGCTACTACTGTGCCAATCTATCTCATTGAGGGTAACACATCCAAAGTATGACAGAAGATGTCTCATCATCCTGACTTTTAAGGAGCATTACTCTTCCAACACAGCTTTGTTTGTTCCTCTGGCAGTCCATGGTACCTTTAATATTCTTCTCCAACACTATAACCCAAATGCATCAATTCTTCTACTGCCTTCCTTATTCACTGCCCAACTTTCACATATATTTGAGGTTATTGAAAATACCATGGCTTGGGTCAGGCACACCTTAGTCCTCAAACTGACATCTTTGTTCTTGAACATCTTAAAGAGGTTCACAAAAATGCAGCAAATTTGCCGAATGAGATACATTGTTTGATTTCTTGGCTGCTGTTTCCATGTGTGATGATGGTAGATCCAAGTAAAATTAAATCATTGACAACCTCAATTTTTTGTCCATTTATCGTCATGTCTTTCACTGGCCTAATGGTGAAGATTTTTATTTTCTTTACATTGAGGTGTGACCCATATTTAAAGCTGTAGTCATAAATTTGATTATGTCTCATCCACAAAAGTCCCAAAACACTTGTCTATTATAAGTTCTTAACATCAAATTTTTTTCCGAGAGACTTTGTGAATTCTGTTTCATAGGATCAGAATCCTCATTCACTTATTTATCATAGGGTGTAACACACAGTCCAAATTCACTGCCGTCAAGTTGATTTGGACTCATAGTGACCTTATATAGGGTTTCAGAGACTGTAAAGTCAAAGATTAACCATTCTTAGTGTTATGGGGTAAAGGATTTATTATAGAAATTGTGACTTACTCAGCGGAGGGGAAAGCTAAGAAAGTGGATCTCTAGAGGAAGGACCATAGAGAGGGAACTCAGAGAGAGGGCTTCTCTGGGTCCATAGGTACATGGAGGTGAACCCGGGTCTTCTTTCAGTCAGCAGGGTTAGTAGTTAGGAAGAAGAGCTAAATGTAGAGTGGAACAGAGAGAGAACTGGAACATGCCAGATACATTGGCATTTGTCTGCCATTACATTTGAGTATAGGAGTCCTGGTGTGGCACTGTGGGTTAATGCATTGTACTACAAAATCGGTTTGAACTTCAAGGTTGCTGGTTCAAGCTCACCAGTTGCTCTTTGGAAACACTATACAGAGTCCCTATGGGTTAGAATCAACTCGATGACACTTAAAAGCAACAATCACCTTCAAAGAATAATGGCTGATGCTTTATTTCATGCCTCACAAATCTCAGGCAATAACTCTAATCTAATACCACAAAGTGCAGGGAAGTCTAGAAATTGTTGTTGTGGTTATTAAATGCCATCGAGTATATCAATTTGATTCAGACTCATAGAGACCTTGTATAGGAATTCCAAGGAGCAGCTGGTGTGTTTGAACTGCCGACATTGTGGTTTATAGTCCAGTGCTGATCCACAGCACCACACCAGGAGTCCTCTATAAATTGTAGTTCCCAGTTTATTCAAGTTGTCAGAGCACACTCAAGTATCCTGCCTAATCATTTTTTAATCTCTTAAATTTCACCTCAAAGTTTGCTTTTTCAAAAAATGTCTTTCTGAGGCCCTAGTTTAATATAGATTTTATCTCCTAATTTTATCCTTTACTTTTTTATTAAATCACACATCAATCGTATTATTTTTAGTGTTCTAGATTTTTAAAATCTGCTTTTTTAATTAGAATGTAAGAGCCATGAGAGCAGAAGTTGTATCTGTCTTGCTTGGTATTCAATTTCTAATTTTCAGAGAAGTGTCTTGCACATCATGAGCTTTAATATATTTTGAATAAATTAGTGAATGAAGTAGTGGTAGGGGTTGGTACATAGTTGAATTATACTGATATCCTGGCTTACATGTGTAAGCTAATTAGGTGAAAGTTTGAAGATAGTCTGTCTACTGATCTTTTGTCTGCTAGTGCCCAGCTCCATTCCATACCATGCCATGAAAGGCTCTACCACGCAGACTGGGTCCCTCAAATGCTCTTTTACTTTGATTATTGAAATAGAAATCTTGATAAAAAGGCAGGGGGAAACACTGCAATATGATGGAGATGTGCAAGAGAAGATTGTGAAATAGTCATTTTTCCTGTGGATTGTTAAATATTGATTTTTTTTTTTTGAAATTTACATCACAGAAATTGGTCAACACCACAAATAGGAGATTTTTTTAATTTTTTTTTTTTTGGTTTGGCAGAGTCTGATTACCAGTATATAACTGTGCCAGGGTATTTCTTGTTGTCTTTGGGCTCAGGTATGGCTTCAAAAATGTTCCCTATCCTCTTTTGAGATAACTCTGGGTAGAGAACTTTCTAATGAAGTTCTTTTCTCCCCACTTAGTTCTGAATTGATCTTGGTTTCTCCATCCTTAGGAGTGGAAGAAGCTTTCTGGTATTGCTCTGAGTGGCCTCAAAATACCCTGTTTTGCCTTTGAGCTAGTTCATTACCAATATATTAAATTTCTTGTATCCATTTCTCTCTTCTTTAAATACTTGGAGTGACTTGTTTTCATGTTGGACTATTATTACCATTTTATACACTCTTCCCATTCAACCCTCACACCCACACAGAGTAACAGTGCATTTTATTGAGTTGCAGGCTACATTCTGTATACCTAAGCTCTAGGAAAAATTCTCTTAATAATTGCATGGTTGTAGTCCTGGTGTGATGCTGTAAATAAGCACTGAACTATAAGGTCAGTTTGAAACACAAGGTTGGTGGTTCAATCTCACCAGGTGCTTCTGAGAAACCCCGTACAGTGTTGCAGTGAGTTGGAACTGACTTGACGGCACTTAACAAAAACAGTAACAGGCAACAATTCATGGAAATTTTAACAGCTGGCTTAGCTGGTACCTTATCTGCTTCTATAAACACTGGACCTGGTGATATAGGTTTTACAACCTCCACTTATTCATTGTAATTACATTTTATTGAGTTTTTACCATGTGCCAGGAACGATATCAATTCTAAAACAGAGAGATGAATAAAAGAAGATCTCTACCATCTTCTCCATTTTTCAATTTTATCAAGTTTTATGATTTTCTAAAATCCTGAATTTGAACCCTATTGATTCCCCCCGCCCTTTTTTGTCTATTACTCAATTAGTAGTCAGTTTGCCACATTAGAAAAACAACCTTTTTTTTCGTGTTCAGATACATCATTATTCAAACATTCCAAATGTAGTGAGAACCCAATATGGAATTTAATTGATTTAATGTCTGTTCATTAAGTTTCAGAAATTCCTTTTCCCTTTATAAAGATTCCTGACTCATACTGAAGAGAAATTCTAGAACAGAAGAGAAATCAGAGAACATCTTTTTCTCTGAGATCTCAGAGATGCTTCAACAGTTCTTTGGTATTGCACTTATTGTTCTGAACCATAGAAACACATTATAGCATGTCTGCGGAGCAGTTGATTAATTTGAACTGCCAATCATACAGTTAGCAGTCCAATGCTTATCCTATGGTGCCACACCAGTACTCTAGGTATTGCACTTACTATCATTATATAATTTTTTTGTTTGTTTAAATATTTTACATTCTAATAGGATAAACATTTTTGAAGAACACATTGAACATGGTATTCAATAAGTTAATTGATTAATGGAAGAGTGAAAGGATGGAAGAATGAATGAGACAGCTGAAATTTGGCTTACACTGTAGTAAGGAATTACAATGGAGTTAGGAATTGATATAGTTCTGATAAAGACAAGACTTAGGGTCAAAAAATAAGAAAAGGTACACATAGTAGTTTGCTTTCTTGTCTACTGATCTTTTCTGTTTCCAACCTTTGCATTCCAATCACCAGTAATGATCAATACATCTTGATTGCATGTTTGATTGATTTCAGATTGAAGAAGTTGGTAGA
>NW_006408519.1:19167520-19169167 GCF_000296735.1 Chrysochloris asiatica | reverse complement strand
TCAAGCCACCACAGTATGACAAACTGGTAAATGAGTGGTGGAGGAGTCAATAGATAGGTCTATAAAATGACTGATATCATTAGGGAACTATTCACTCCTTCTAACAACCAACCATAAGTTGATCAGCATTTGCGCAAGAACAAAGTTCAGAAGGCAAGAAAGAGGACAGAAGAAGGAACGGAAACAGGAAACACAAGGTTGAAGTGGGAAGAGTCATTATTGTATTATGGGGATTGCAATCAATGACATGAAACAAAAGGCATATGAATTGTTGAAGGGAAAACAGATTTTCACTACACCCTATTCACAATGAAAACATTTTTTTTTCTAAAAAGCATGCATCGTATCATAGGATGCTTGCATATTTTTAATAGTAACATGGTTATTTTGGGATTAAAAGAAAAAAATATGCTTGTATTACAATGAATACTAAAAAGGGCAAAGTAGACTATATTACTTATTATGTAGAACTTTGCCAAGAAATAAGCCTGGAACGATTTCATTGGAGTAGATGCTGAAACTTCCTACTTACCCTGTTTTACAGCCAACCAAATGGACAATTCTATTTTTCAAAAAGCTTGTGAGCAGATTAAATGTGTTGTTGTTAAGTACTGTGGAGTTGGTTTTGACTCATAGTAACCCTGCACAGGGTTTCCGAGGCTGTAAATCTTTACAGGAGCAGAATGCTTCATCTGTCTCCTGCAGAACTGCTGGTACTTTTGAACTGCTGACCTTCAGGTTAGCAGCCTAATTCGTAACCACTATGCTACCAGAGCTCCAGATTAAATGTAGAAGGACTAAATTAGTTTTCTGTTATCAGTTTTCCAATGCTGCATAAATTAGAAACCATCATAAATCCTCAAGGGCATTCAACCTAAATATTTATTTAGCCAAATGAAATCTCTTGACTACACTGCATCAAAATTAGCGATATTGCAAGTTTTTATGACAAAAGTGAGAGACACAGTGAAGGATACATTTGGGAAGTCATTATTGCAATCAGATTAGTACATTCTCTTTTGTTCTGTTGAAAATAAGTTTAGTGGAAAGAGTTAGTGTCTTCTCCAAAGATCTACAGCTTCTTCTACTATTGAGCAGAGGTTCATTCTAGTTCAGTACAGTAGTTAATTAAAGGCCTATTATGTACCATACACTGCATTTAGCAGTTTGGATACAATGATATTTAAGTCATATTTTCATAGTGTGGTGCTGTAGAATAAGCACTGGACTGGTGACAGTAGGTTTGGCAGTTCAAAACCTACCAGCTGCTCTTGGAAACCCTATGAAGTGTTGTTATGAGTCAGAACCAACTTATTGCACATGAAAGCAACAGCAACAGTGTAACTTATTGGTGTGGTTTGTATATTTGCATACCCACGTTTAATTATTTGTGCACTCAATGTAGTCTTAATGAATGATAACTTCATAAATTTTGTCTTAGAAGCGTCTAAGAAAATATTATCCTCCAGGTATATCTTTAATGATTGTTGATAAATCACAAGAACAATGGAAAATGTGGCAGGGCCCCAAAGTTTTATAGGACAATTCTTGGACTTCATTTTTCTGTGCATAACCAATAGCTCCTGACTCTGGGTGATGTGGTTATCATGGTAATGTCTGGGCTTAATTTTAATACATTAAAAAAAA
>NW_006408519.1:19127235-19167215 GCF_000296735.1 Chrysochloris asiatica | reverse complement strand
TGTTGTTGAGTGCCGTCAAGTCAATTCCAATCCATAGCGACCCTATGAGTTTCCAAGGAGCAGTTGGTGAGCTTGAACCACCGACCTTGCAGTTCAAATGACTTTGCAGTCTGATGCATTAGCACACAGTGCCACACCAGGACTCTCAATCTATGGTAGGTGACAATAAAACCATATAGGATAAACAGGCCTTCAGCTGAACCCTTCAATGATGTACAGACTACTTTGGGCTAATCTGACCTTAAATCAATACTGAGTGGTTCTATAAGAACTCAAAATAACCCAGAAGGAATAAAACCACTACATTGAATTACACTGTCTTCTTTCTTTACCATTCTTGGCATTCATGACCATGGCAGTGTTCCAGAACATCGCTTACTGCTTTGATAGCTCCTAAGTTAAAGAGAAGAGTACTATGGGGCAGCTTTGGAGAGCAACATTTTATATTCCTTTGGAGAAAAATGCACAGACTCTTTAAAAAGCCTGTTTTAGCATGTGTTAATGGCTGCACATCTGGGAATGTCAGTACCAGCTTTAGTAGGATTTCTTTCTATTCCTGTTCTGCCACATGGAAATGTGAGATCTGAAATATTATTTCATTAGCCTGCATGCTTTTTTAGATTTGGGTTCTGCATAAGCATTTGCTTAGTCTGTAAGAATAAGCATGTCTTTCCATAAGGGAAAAAGTCATTAGGAATTTAGGATGCTGGAAAGAAGCAGTGAGTTGTCTGATCACTTGACAATTTGGTAATCCTAGGAATGGGAAATCTTTCAGAGTGTAAATGAACTTTGCACTTTCACTAATGGGAGTTTACAAAGCAGAGATAGAATGACTGTTACACAACGTAGAGACAGCAATTTCATCCCCTTGACAACCCAGTTGCATTTCATATCCCAAACCAGATTTCAATTATGAGAGCTAATGAAGGAAAACGATAATAAAGGTAGGAAGAACACTTGGAAGATTCTAAATTTCTTATCTGCCAAAAACTTTACATCAGACATTGATTAAACTTCTTTATCTATCAAGTGTTGGCAAAATTTATTAATTGATTTGACAATGTAATTTTGATATTGTCCTCACATTGATTCCATAGCTATTTCAAACAGGAGTGAATGTTTACTAAATTATCTTGGTTGTTTATCATATGATAGATACACAAGTGTTACCTCATCTTCATCTTAATTTTATACAATAAAGATTTGTCTAATTTTCCAATGAGGAAATTAGGCATAGATGAATTGAGTAATTTGTGTAGAATTCCACAGCCGGTGTGTTAATGGCAGTATTCAAAGTCAGATATTCTGGATTTGGAATCCATTTCACCATGCTAAGCTCTGTATTTAACCACACTTTTTGATACTTCCTCTCTAGAGCAGGCCTAGCCAGGGCAGATAGTGTAACCAGTTCATTTTCTCAGCTGTTAACTAAAAGGCCAGAGGTTCAAGTTCTCCCATAGGTACTTCAGAAGAAAGGCTTTGCAATCTACTTCCAGAAAAGTAGCCAATGGAGAACATTATGGAGCACAGGTCTATTCTCATACACATGGGATTCCCATGAATTGGAGTAGATTTGATGGCAAATGGTTTGTAATGATCCACTGGGGCATGCTCCACAGAATTAGTAGAGGGTCTGAACAGAAGACATATCAGATCTGAATACTGGATGTAAGGCCTAGATGTTGGGATAAAAAAACAAACAAAAACAAAACCCTTTTCAGTTGATTCTGCTTTCCAGCACTAATTTTAGACTCAAGCAAAGAAGATCCCATCATTGGGCTCCACATTTTTAAAGAACCCTCTAGAATTATTTACTTATCTTCATAAGGTAAATATTTTGGGGTCCTAGAGCACATTCCCATCTAGAGTCTGTTCCTATCTCATAGACCACATTCTGAGTGCTTTTAACCTCTCAATTTCCTGTCACATGGCTCTGGGTGGGCTTACAGGCCCTACATGTGCCCCTGTCCAGGTCTATTCTCTTGATGGCACCAAAAAGTGGCTGTTCACAAGGAGTGTTTGGATAGAATTTGACAGTGCAGTGGGGTGTCCACAGACACTATAAAGGAGGTCCTTTATAGTACAATGGAGGATGGAGTCAGGGGGAAAAAGAAAAACGGGGTAGCTAGAGGTTGGGATGAAGTTCAGGTGTGGCACTATAGGACAAGCACTGGACTGCTAAATTCAAGGTCAGCTGTACAAACCACCAGTGACCCTTCAGAATCCCTATACAGGGTTGTTATGAGTCAAAACTTATTGTACACCACTTGAGAGCAACAGATATTAGGATATGAGTTGGTTCTTCCAACACTTTCATTGTTTGGTATGGAGATACAAAGAATCCAATAATTCTAAATTTCCATCACTTCTTAGAGTTGGTTGTTGTTGCTAAGTGCTATAGAGTTGGTTCCGACCCATAGTGACCCTGTATAGGGTTTCCGAGGAGCTGCTGGTGAGTTTGAACCACTGATCTTGCAGTTCAAATGGCGTTTCAGTCTGCCACATTAACCAACAGTACCACAGCAGAACTTCTAAGAAGTCATAAAATTGAACATACACATATTCTACTTAGCACCTTGCAAAGATGATTTCCACCACTCGTATGTCAGTTGGCTGTACTGTGGTGGCTTGCGAGTTGTTATAATGCCAGCAGCTAAGCCACCGGTATTTTAAAAACCATCAGGGTTTTTTAAGTGGACAGGTTTCAGCTGAGTTTCCAAAAACAAACTAGGAAGAAGGTGAGGCAGACTATTTTCAAAAGTGTAGTCTTAAAACCTTATGAATAATAGTGGAACACTGTCATATAGCACCAGAATATTGAATATTGAAACATTATGAACAGCACCAGAATATTGTCAGATATAGTACTGTAAGATGAGCCCCCTCAGGTTGGAAGGCACTCAAATTATGACTGGGAAAGAGCTACTTCCTCAAAGTACAGTTGACTATGATTAACATAAATTGAGTAAAGATTTTGAGGCCTTCATTTGCTGATGGGACACAACTCAAAATGAGGAGGAACAGCTCCAAACATTCATTAATAATTAGAACATGGAATTCACGAAGTTTGAGTCTAAGAAAATTGGAAATTGTCAAAACGGAAATAAACACATAGACTTCGATATCCTAGGCATTAGTGAGGACTGGTATTGGCCATTTTGAATCTGATAATCATCATGGTAAACCATGGTTTACCATGGTTTGAAGAGGAATGGTGTCCCATTCATAATCAAAAAGAACATTTCAAGATCTACCCTGAAGTACAATGTCTGTGATTATATAATTTGTATATGCCTGTGAGGAAGACCAGTTAATACCACTGTTATTCAAATGTATGCATCAATCACACTAAAGGCAGTGATAATGAAATTGAAAAACTCAGTTAACTTCTTCAATTTGAAATTGCTTAAACATGCATTCAAGATGTATCGATTAATTGCTGGTGTTGGAATGCAAAGGTTAGAAACAATGAGGAAGGATCAGTAGTTGGAAAATATAGCCTTGGTGATAGAAACTATACTGGATTTTACATGATAGAATTTTGCTTTGCAAGATCGATGACTCTTCATTGCAAATAACTTTAAAAAATAACATAAAAAACGACTATACTCATGAACCTCATCAGATGGGATACACAGAAATCAAATTGGCTACATCTGTGGAAAAGAGATGGTGGAAAAGCTCCATATCATCAGCTCAAAACAGGGTCAGGGGCATACTGTAGAACGGATCAACAATTGCTCATATGCAAGTTCAAGCTGAAGCTGAAGAAAATTAAAACAAGTCCACAAAAGCTAAAATATGAACTTGAACATATCCTACCTGAATTTAGAGATCATTATCAAGAACAGATTTAGTGCATTAGACACTAAGGACCGAAGACAGAAGAGTTGTAGGATGACATCAAGAACACCATACAGGAAGAAAGTGAAAGTTTATTAAGAAGATAAGAAACAAGGAAAAGATAAGTATGGATGTCAGAAGAGACGCTGAAACTTGCTTTGCAGTTTAGAGATACTAAAGCAAAAGGAAGAAATGAGGAGGTAAAAGGCTAAACAGAAGATTTCAGAGGGCAGCTCAAGAAGACAAATATTATATTGAAATGTGCAAAGCCTTTTAGTTAGAAAACTGAAAGGGAAGAACATGTTCAGCATTTCCCAAGCTGGAAGAATTGAAGAAAAAACTCAAGCCTTGACTTGCAATACTGAAGATTGCTATGGGCAAAATATTGAATGATGCAGGAAGCATCAAAAGACAATGTAAAGAATACACAGTTACTGCACCAAAAATAAATGATTGATTGTCAGCCATTTCAAGAGGTAGCATATGATCTAGAGTCAATGGTTGTTGTGGTTGTTAAGTGCTGTTAAGTCTGTTCCTACTGATGGCGACCCTGTTATAGGGTTTCCAAAAAGTGACAGGTGAGCTTGAACCACCAACCTTCAGGTGCAAACTGGCTTTGCGTTCCAGTGCATTAAGCAACTGCACCAAACCAGGACTCAATCGTACTGATGGGAAAAAGTCCAGTGTGCATGAAGGCATTTGCAAACAACAAGTCTTTGAGAATTGATGTAATACAAATTGAATTATTTTAATAAATGGATGCAGCACTGGAAGCACTCACTCATGTATGCCAAAAAATTTGGAAAACTCCTACCTGGCCAATGATTGGAAGAGATTAATATTTTTGCCCATTCCAAAGAGAGATGACCCATTGGAATGTGGAAATAATCAGACAGTATCTTTAGGATCACATGCAAGTAAAATTTTGCTAAAGATAATTCAAACATAGCTGCAACAGTACAGTGACAGGAAATTGCCAGAGGTTCAAGCCAGATTCAGACAAGAATGTGGAACAATGGATATCATTACTGATGTCAGATGATTTTGGCTGAAATCAGAGAAGATTAGAAATTTGTTTACTTGTGGTTTATTGGCTATGCAAAGAGTTTAAACTGTGGATAATGACAATTAATGGACAACATTGTGGAGAATGAGTATTCTGGAACACTTAATTGTGCTCATGAAGTACCTGTACATATACCAAGATACAGTTGTTCGAGCAGAAAAAGGGGACACTGAATGGTTTAAAATCAAGAAAGGTGTGCGTGAGGGTTGTATTGTTTCACTATATTTATTCAATATGAAAGCTGAGCAAATAATCTGAGAATCTGGATTATATGAAGAAGAACATAGTATCAGATTTCGAGGAAGACTCATTAAAAACCTGTGATATGCAGATTATACAACCCTTCTTGCTGAAACAAAGAGGACTTAAAATATCTCTGAAATAAAAAACCACAGCCTTCAATATGGTTGCACTTCAATATAAAGAAAACAACAACAACAACAAAAAAATCACCACTGGACCCATAATTAACATCATGGTAAATGGAGAAATGATTGACGTTGTCAAAGACTTCATTTTGCTTGGAACCACCATCAACTCTCATGGAAGCAGCAGTCAAGAAATCAAAAGCAAAGATGTCAGTTTGAGGACTAAGGTGCCTGACTCAGGCCATGGTGTTTTCAATAGTCTTACATTCATGTGAAAGTTGGACAATAAATATGGAAGCCTGTAAAAGAATTGATGCATTTGGGTTATTGTGTTGGAGAAGAGTAATAAAAGAACCATGGACTACCAGAAAAACAAACAAATCTGTGTTGGAGAAAGTATGCTAGAAAGCTCTTTAGAAGCTAGATTGGCTGTACTTTGTTCCTCATACTTTAGACATATTATTAGGAGAGACCAGGCTTGGAGAAGGATATCATGCTTGGTAAAGTGGAGTGACAGTGAAAAAGATGAAGAGCCCAAAGGTAATGGATTGGCACCATAGCAGACACAACAGACTCATGTGTAATAATGTTTGTGAAGTTGTTACAGGAACGAACAGTGTTTCCTTCTGTTGTGCTATCAGCCTCTATCAGTTGGAATTGACTTGATGGTACTTATGACAACAATAACAAACCTATTAGGAGCCCTGGTAGTTTAATGGATTGAATGTTGGGTCACCAGTTACAGTCATCAGTTTGAGTCCACCGACTGCTTATCTGGAGAAAGATGAAGCTTTCTGCTCCCGTAAACATATACAGTCTTAGAAACCTCATATATGGTCCCTATGAGTCATAATAGACTGGATGGCACACAACCACCACCACCACCACCAAGCCCGATTTGTAACTTTAGAAACTTAGGCATGTAGCATCTGATCTCTCTGCAAATGTTCAAGGTGAACCTTCTCTCTCCACACCTCATAGCTTTGAGAAGTCTTAACATAACTTGCCCCCCCCCCCAATCAATTACATTTAAGGGATTTAGGAGAAACAGTCTTTGAAATCTGAATAGAAATTAAAAAGAAAAGTCATGTAATAGTTTCTTTTGTTGTTGTTATATGCAGTGTTGTTGGTTCCGATTCATATTGACCCTGTGTAAAGTTTCCAAGGAACGACTGGTGAGTTTGAACCACCAACCTTGTAGTTAGCAGTCCAGTGCTTATCCTGTAGGAGTCTACACCAGGACTCCTATAATGAGGCCTTATATAATTGTTTTGTTTTTACTAGTGTAATGTTCTTTCATAATGAGTTTGACCAAGTTTGAAAACAAAAATAAACTAACTCTGTGGGAAAAAAAACTCTTTACAGATCAAGATCCTGTACCATGTATTTGTAAAAACAGCAATTTTGCTATCTGTCTCCAGTTGTTTCCATCCAGTCAAATGGAGGGGTAACCTTAACAATTTAGTGACATCGGTGACATTGGTCTCGTTCTTACCCGACCTTTCATTATTTGGTCTTTGTTCACCTTGGCATTATTCTCCCGTCATGATTTACATATTCCTCTTGCTTCCTCCTATTCTGCCCCACCCCAGTAAGAGGCACTGAAACAGAGAAAGAGCAGATTTCAGTCTGTTGTACCTTCCTTGGCTGTTTATACTGTAACTGACATCAAAGTTCAGTCACATTATAACATGAGCGATAATTTGTGCTTTATTATTGTTTTTGTTTTCTGCTATGCACCACTAATGATCTCAACAAATGACTTTTTACCTTGACAGTCAGAAGTTGAATCCTAATTCCACTATAGTTTGCCCATTTGTGTTGTTATTGTTTCTGATTTTCTCTTTTAAAATTATTATAATTTTTTTCGTTTAGCTCCTTCATCTCCTAATTTTAGAAAGAATTAAAGTGTGAATCAATACAATGAATAAATGACATGTTTTAACTTTTAACGTTGTTGAATTAAATACTTTTCACTCTCCTATTGTAAATATTTTAAGCATTTAACAAGTACAGGAAAGGATTTTGTTTGGGTAAGTTCTTGAAATAACAACCAGTCTCCTGGTTGTCATACCCTAAAAGTAAGCTTCAGAATGAATAAAACTGCATTGGAAGGAGAATGTATCCATATGGACACCTACAAAATCAGATGGAACTCTCAAGCTTGCAACTGAAGAGATTTTAATAAAGGGATTCTTTACAAAGATGTGGGCAGGTTTAGGGGAACCAACAAAAGATTGTGCTGGGGACCTCAGGGAGCCATTGTCAGACTTGAATCTAAAGGGGTAAAGACAGAGCAATTAGTGGAATCTGGAGAAGAATTCTTGAGCTGCCTGCCAGGAGCTATAAATTTTGATGAAGGGATACTGTCAACCCATAAGTGACCTGGCAAGGGAAGGTGAGACAGTACTGTGACCCCTGACCTCCAGGCTTCCAATCTCCTACTACTGGCCAAACCCAGCTGGATTCCAGAAGGCAAGGAGTTTATTGATACAATCCATTCAGGTCAGCCTCATGTAGCAAAGAGCCGGGTGCAGCAAGGTGGAAAGTAAACGATATCCAGAAAAGTGAGAGGGTGATTCTTTCTGCATGAGAGCTCGGCCTTTTGATTTGTGCTTTGGGTGGAATGGAAGCCAAGGATGTGACTCTCTGAAAGGTAACCTTCAGAGCTTTTGTGGATGGGCGCCTTTGACCTGGACTTAACTCTTCTTGAAGTAGCTATGTGTTTTCTTTGGTTATTACCATTCATTTTCCAATTCTACCAGAACCTTGATTGATACACACTAATGGGGTGGCTATAAGGGTTTTGACTTTTCCTGGCATGGAAGGGGGCAGTATGAGAATTCTTTATTTCTAAAACATGATATTAAATAGAAAATTTTAAAGTTGACTGAAATTTTTTTGGATTTCTGTCCTCTCCAAACAACAGTATCCTAAACTAGCCTTTTCTTGGTTTTGTAATATTCTCAATGGCTGCCCTTCCCCAAATCTGTTTTTTTAACCTTACCCCATTACTTTGAAAAAAATTCAGCATGCTTAAGTTAGTTTGAGTCAGTTTGTGTTGTTTGCAACCACATATTCCAAAAATTATAATACTCAACAAGGAGCCCTTTGGTAGGGCCCATCCATTTGCTGTCTTCCTTTCTTTCCATTTTTTAAAAATCCGTTGTGCTCTTTTCCTTTAACTTCTGAGAACCCCAGAAACATATTGCATGATATCTGGGATGTTTGGTGTTAATTTAAATACCATTCCATCATATATACCTACACAATCCTCTGTTCTGATATATTGGGCTTCCTTTACATTATGTCTAAAGTCTATCAATTATTAGAATTTAAGTGATTAAGAGATTTGTATGCCTATTTGATGTGTGTGCTTTGTACCACTAATTAATAAAAGTATAATTCACCCCCTTTTTAGTAGAAGATAATTTGGATAATTAAATTATTGAATCTAAAGTATGATTACATAAAATATGAAATGTACTTTGAATTTAATAATTGACATGCTTTATAATAATAACTAGTATTTGCTGAGTATACATTAATAGTTGCTAGGTATTCTGTCCAATGCCTTACATACATTTTATTTCATTAATTCTTTTAAAGCCATATAACGTTAGTAAAATGGTTCCATTTTATAAACTAGGAAATAGGGCATAGAAAATTAATCAATTTTATCAAGAACATACAACTAGTAGCAAGTTGAACAAACATATACTTAATATTCTGCTTTATATACACACACATACATATGGAGTCCTGGTGCGGCTCTGTAAGATAAGCACTGGACTGCTAACCACAAAATCAGCAGTTCAAATCTACAAGCTACTCCTTGGAAACCCTATACAGGGTTGCTATGAGTTGAAACCAACTCAACACTTAGCAACACACCACAAAACAAAACAAAACAAAAAATATATATATATATGCATGTATTTTGACAGGAAATTCTATCATTACCTTAATTGGAAAAAAACAATACAAATAAGCAGCCATAGCAATGAATAATGTGAAAACAAACATGTTATTGAGTTTTAGATAGACCTGAGGTCTGCTTTATGTTTGTTAAGGTGGACATGAGTAAGTATTAGAGATGAAGACAGAAGTAGCTCAGTGGTAGAATTTTTGCCTTCTATGTGGGAGACCCACATTCTATTACAGGCCAATGCCTCCCATACATAGCCACTACTAGTCTGTCAATGGAAGCTTGCTTGATGAAATGATGCTAGACTAAGTCTTGTAGACTAAGGTGCACTAAGAAGAAAGGCCTAGTGATTTTCTGAAAATCAGTCAATGAAAACTTTATGGTTCACAATGTTCCAAACCATAACTGGTCACTGGGACGGCATACGATGAGACATGAGGTCACCATGATTCAGGGGCCAAACTGATGGAGGCTAAGTGTCAAAGGTATGTTTGTCTTAAAAGACTAAAACTCAAATCCTATTGCCATCAAGTTAATTCCAACTCACAGGAACCGTACAAAGGATTTCCAAGACTATAAGTCGTTATGATGTGGTTAATTGCCCAATGCCTAACCCCAGCACCAGACATGTTAAAGACAGGCTGGCGCTCACTGATACTTTCTCTTTGGTTGAGAACTAAAATAAATGAAAAGGAATAACTAGCTCAGAAAGTCAATGGCATTTAATGTTTATCCAAGGACTGCCCTGAAATCACTCAGGTAGTTGTTGTTGTTAGTGCCATCAAGTTGACTCTGACTCATAGCTACCATGTATAGGGTTTCTGAAGCGTGGCTGGCATGTTTGAACTGCCAACCTTGCCTTTAGCCGGCCGGTGCTTATCCTACTTCAAGTAGTAGCATATCCTAATGAGCCTTTGCCTGATTTAGGACTACTCTTACTTCATGGTACCTTACCCTGCTGCCGTTTACGTGCAGGACAGCTAATTATTTATTATGGTCCTTTTAGCTAAATTTCTCCATTTTGTGGCATATTGTAAATTCTAGCCTCAATGCCTATAATTATAGACCCATCTTGAAATGATGGGTTACTCGGAAAGAAAGATTAAGGTCACCTGGACTTCGAGGTCAGCGGATCAAGTTCAACAAGCAAACAAGCACTCATCAGAAACCCTATACAGGGTTATTGTGGTTTGGAACTGACTCAATGGCATTTAGCAACAACAAAAAGGAGTAAAGGTTACAGTGGATCTAAGTATTAAGAATACCCCCACTTTAGTAAAGAGTATGACTCGAGTCATCCCCCACTTTAGTAAAGAGTGTGACTCGAGTCATCCCCCACTTTAGTAAAGAGTGTGACTCAAGTCATCCCCTTTAGTTTCCCTTGGGAACTTGGTTTGACTCCAATTTGAAAGACTGCTTTGGAAAAATTTGCTCCCTTGCCCTGGATCTTGCATGTGACCCATGACGCCTGACCTCCAGTTTGTGGGACTTTCTGTTCATCCCCTGACCTGATTCGACAGCTCTCATAGACTTGTGCATCAACCGCCCGTCCTCTGATGTGCTGATTTGGGCTCTTCAGCTCCTGAGCTTATGTAGATGAGAAGATTCCTCCAGACTGAATTCTGAACTATGTATTTGTAACTTGCCAGTCTCCACAATTTTGTGAGCCATTTCTTTTGACAATTGTGAATTTTGTGGAATGTTGCAGAATGTTGCATAATGTTGCAGAACCTTGGGACTTGAGGGAAGGGAGGAGTGGTGATTGATATCAAGGACTACAGAAGAGCATACCATGTCAGAAAAGTCGAAGAGTTTGGGGTATCTTTAACCGCCAACTCATAGGGACTAGCCTTGTGTTGATTTTCATAAAAGAAATTATTCATGCAGTAAGCATCAATGTTGTTGTTGTTGTTAAGTGCCATTGAGTCGGTTCCGACCCATAGCGACCCTGTATAGGGTTTCCGAGAGTGTAAATCTTTACGGGAGTAGAAAGCCTCATCTTTCTCCCGCGGAGCAGCTGGTAGTTTCGAACCGCTGACCTTAAGGTTCGCAGCCCGATTCGTAACCACTACGCTACCAGAGCTCCTTAAGCATCAATGTTATCAACACTATTTGTTTTCACAGAACCATGCCAACTTTCTTTAGATAGTTTGTATTTCTTCTTGTATTGCTGGTCTTCTCTTTTGGAGGCAGACATGTTTCTTGATCTCACCTCTCAGGACACCCTGTGTTAAGTCCCTGGTGATGATGATAATACTAATAGTGAGAATTGTTTAGCATCTGCTGTATGCCAAGGACATGCTAATGTCTTTGTATATACTTCTGTCTAATCCTTACCACAACCTCAGGAGATCCATATCATTCCTATTTTATAGTGAGAGCAAAACTGATTCTCAATGCGTGAAGTTACTTGTTTCAGGTTATACCCTTCCTTCTGGTCCTGAGCCTTTGTTTTTGAACCACACCCGAGTTCTAGAGTGAACTCAAGCTAAGCATTTATATCTTAGAAAGGAGACTTAGAATGGCTTTGTACAGATGAAAAATAGATACCTTAAATTCTTACAGTTCCTAAGTGCAGACTTGGATATGTCTAAAAGTTTCATTTTTCTTCCAGGCTTTATGTTGGGAAATGATTCAGCTGCTTTTAACCTCAGGTCTTTATACCTTTTCTCCATTTTGTCAAACTTTTCAAACCTTCAAGATGAGAGGCTCATCTTCTTTATTATCCAAATTTCCTGCCAGCTTGATTTCAAAAAGTGTCTTGTCACATATGGAACTAATTCCCTTGGCATAGTGAAACTCTACCAGAAGCATAGTTTATAAGCAGTTTGCCACCTACAAAAGACTCATCATTGTTTATTTTTACTTTTTAGCATTTCCTCAAACTTCTTGTTCCTGTGACTGTTAGATGTTTGATGAAATGCTATATTTGGCCTTTTGTCCAGTGGTGCCAGATCTCAGGTAACTGTATTAAACTTCCTGCTGAGCACCGCTGAGGGCATCTGCTTCCTCCCTCTGTCAGGCTCTGGCCCCATTTCTTATCTCTTGGTATTCTATTCTTCCCTCACCTTTGAGATATTTTCCTTAAGAGGCAGGATTCTACTTGCCAAAGTGTAGCACAGGAAACAACATTTGCTATCTATTTTTCCTTTTTGGCATGGAATTTTGGTGCTGCCATAAGATAAGCATTGGATGGCTACAGCAAGATTGGCAGTTCAAACCCACCAGGCTACTCTGTGTGAGAAAGATGAGGTTGCCTGCATCTGGGAAGATTTCCAGTTTCAGAAATCCTATGTAGGGTCATCGACTCCTGATGTAGTGCTGCTGTTGGATCAGTACTGGACTATGATCCACACTTCAAACCCACTAACTGCTTCTCGGAAACCCTACACAGGGTGGCTATGAGTTGGAATTGACTTGATGGCACTAAACAATATCAACAGCAACAATATAGGGTTACTACGAGCTGGAATCTACTTGATGGCAGAGAGGTGTTTTTTTTTTTTGGTTTACTCTTGTGAGATGGACCACTTTCATGTTTTATAATCAGTTTTATTTATGAAAATGCGTTTCATTTGTAGAATGCATTCTGGTAGTATGCAGTGCTCTTTCCTTTGAAGCTTTTGGAATTCTTGCACCTCCCCCATCTCAATTTCTGCAGGAAATATTTAATCTTGAAGAGTTCAAGTGCATCTTTTGAATTTTTTGGAAATTTCTGAGAACATCAGTACTTACAAAGCTCTCTCTGTAAAGCATTAAGCAGACAGACAACTGCAAATTACACCTTTTCAAATGAAAGAGGGAAATAGTAACTGCCCAGATCCAGTAAGTTAAGTGGCTCTTTATACACCAAGTTGTGATACAGCAAAGAAAAAGTCAGTGTTGTTAATATACAAGCCAATCTGTGACAGCTTGCTTTAGCTTTTTGACTGGCAGGTTACTTTGTACACTTTTAATAGCATTTCAACACTTGTCTGTTATTTAAACATCATCTTTCTAGCTGGGATATAAATGTGTGCTGAAATTTTTCACATGTTTTCCTCAGTCAGCCTCTTGGTATAGTATTTCCTGATAAGAGAAAGTTGGTTGGCAAATAGAAAGCTATCTAAATTGTTCAAGTAGCTCTCCTAGTGGAGATAAACCCTTGTTCAGCAACTTGTTTTCCATTTGTAAAAACAAGCCAGATAAGCCTCTCTTGCTGAGGATATCTCAGGCCTTTCTGAGGATTGCAAACTAACCATGCATCCATACACAGTCTGTAGTCAGTCTGATTTAACAATTTTCTGAATTGGAAATGAGGCAGGGAAATTTAGGAAAATATGTCTGGAAACCTCCAGATTGAAACAGGAAAAGATAACAAAACTAGTTTGTTGAACTAGATAAGATACGAGAATGAAGCCTCAAGGGATCCTGTTTCAGAAGATTGATGAGGAAGATTCTTAAGGATAATGAGCCAAAAATTCAGAAGCTTCTTTGAGAGACAATGGAAGAGTTTTATTTGGCACTTCCTTAAACAAGTCCTTTTGCCTGGACTTGAGGTATATTACACCTTTGGAATAATCTTACCAAGGAATCATGGTGGCACAATGGTAAAGTATCGGCTGTTAATTTTAAGGTTAGTGGTTGGAACTCATGAAAGGAGAAACATGCGGCAGTGTGCCTCGTACATTTATGGTACAATAAACCCTACAGGGCCAACTTTATACATGACTCTCTCTTCCCATCCTTTAACTCTGTCTGTAACACCCACTTGGCATTTGATTACACATTCTAGTGATACATCCTCACATTTCCTACTATTCTTGTCTTTCCAATGACAAGGAACATTGTGCAACACTTTTTATCATAGATACCTTTCTTGCATACTTTATCTCAGTTGGTACTTCCAACACTTTTGTGGAAAAAAATGTTTTATTATCTCCATTGTTTGAGACTTGGAAAGAAAACAAAGAGTTTAAGTAATCTAGGTAGGAGAAGTCTGGGCTTGAAGTTCCATTTATTTAATTCCAAAGTCTCTCTCCCACTCTCTGCTTTCTTAAGAATACTGCAAATTCTTTGGAATCACAGATGGATCCCAATTGAACTGAACTTATATTGTTCTTGGAAAGTTATTTCACTAAATCAACTTTTTTTTAGCCTGAGCAAGGTAAAGAAGATGATCTGGTCACTAATATTTATAATAAATTCATTATATACATTGTTTCATCTAATCTTGAAAAATAATCCCATGAGTACGATCTAATCCTGCCAACATATACAGATGAAAATATGGTAGTTTAGTGAAGATTGCCCAAGTCCATGTCGTTAACAAGTGAATGAATAAAAATTCAAACTCATTTCATTTAACACTAGTCCTCAGAGTTTATCCACTCTACTTGTATGAAGGAACTTCAGAAAGTTTGTGGGAAAAATGGAATGACTTTTAGAAACTCCCTTATTTGTCTGTCAGTGATTTAGCTCCTCAATCAAATAGTCTTCATGGTTCTGCTATCCGAAAACCCTTTCTTCAGATACTATGATGCTCTATGACAATGGTTATCAACAACCTTTAAAAATTATCTTATATATTTGTTAAGTGCCATTGAGTCGACTCTTACCCATAGTGACTCTGTATAGGGTGTCCAAGGAGTGGCTGCTGAGCTTGAACTACTGTTCTTGCGGTTCAGACTGACCTTAGAGTGCAACGCATTAACCCACAGCACCACACAAATACTAGTTAAAACTCCCTTTGATACCTCTCTCTTATATTTCATTTCCCTCCCTTACCTATGCTAATAGTTATCTTGAAGTTTCTGGGTGTTTTCCTCATTCATCTTTACATACTTTTACTACAAGGGAACATACAGATAAATTAAAAAATACATTTATTTACTTATGAACTTAAATAAAATGATATCATTTTGTATACTTCATTCTGAAGTGTCTCAATATCATATTTTCATGATTTGTCCATGTTTACACATGTAGCAATAATTTATATTGTGTAAATAGCTGAGCTAAATATATTCAATTAAATAGCTGAGCTAAAAGTATATTCAATTATATGACATTAGACTTTCTGTTGCTATCAATATTGCTTTTATTTCTCCAGATTTGAAGTTGAATGCTTTAAAAAAATCTTATCTTTATATTTTGTGTTGTTGTTGCTGTTAAGTGCCTAAGAGTCAGGTCCAACTCATGGCGACCCTGTACAGGGTATTAGAGCTTCAATTCTCTAGCACTTGGTTTGTGGAGTGCTGCAGTCTACAGTGAGAGTTCTGATCCATTTTGAGTCTTGACATAAGTTCAGAATCCATTTGAGTGCCTTGTGACCCTTAATCAGCAGTGTAGCAGCTTTGCCCTAAGGAAGAGCGTGTTTGAAAGTACACAGCAACCCCAGGGAGAGTCCAGGAAAGGGCAGGTTCTTCCTCAGGCTTACAAGAAGAATCAGGGAACTTGCCTGGGCTCATCCTTAATGATTTTCTGAATTTAAAAAAAGGTATTTTCAGAATCTCTTGAGTTTTGCGTACTCTACAAGTTTTATTATGAAATTATTATTTGGAGGCTTCAAAATATAGGTGGCCTCAAAGGGGCATAGACCTTTGATATAACCTCTCCAGTTATATCAGCAATTTGCAGCGCGCTCTTGAGTATATCAGTGAGGAATTAATGAACGAAAACTCCACCTCAAGAGACTAATTACATTGCTCTAGGTTACGTGATTCTAGTTCTAGTAAGATGAACGCTGGACTGCTAACCACGAGGGTGGTGGTTCTAGCCCACCAGCCGCTCTGCGGGAGAAAGATTTTCAGCCTTGGAAGCCCTATACAGGCTCACTGTGACTTGGAATTGTCATTCTGGCAATGGTGATCTTTATGGATGCAGATTGCCACATCTGTTTTTCATGGAGCAGCTAGTAGGTTCAAATGGCCAACCTTCTGAATAGTAGACAAATGCTTCAACCACAGCGACACCAGGGCTTCTAATACTATCATGTTGTTATTGTTAAGTGCTGTCAAGTTGGTTTCGACTCAGTTACCTGTATAGGCTTCCCAAGGAGTGACTTATGGGCTTGTACCACTGACCTTAGGGTAAGCAGTCTAGTGCTTATCCTACAGCACAGTACCAGTACTAGGAGCCCTGGTGTCACTATGATAGTTGTTGTTGTTTGTCATCAAGTTGGTTCCGTCTTCTAGTGACCCTATATGGTATTTCCGAGCTGGTGGGTTTCAACTGCCGGCCTTGTGGTCCACAGTCCAGTGCTGATCCTATAGTGCCACACCAGGAGTCCCAAAGGGTTGTCAATGATTATGAATATAAAGGAGAAGGGAGTTTTAACAGAACATCTCTCTCTCTCTCTTTTTAAAACATACAGTTGAGTCATAATTGCTCTCTTCTTTCCTCTCTATTCTGTTTCTGCGTTTTTCTGTCTTAGAAACAAGTTCTTTTCATAACTATACTTTATAGGCTGTTAAGTGCTGTCAAGTCAGTTGTGACTCACAGATACCCTATATAGTGCTGCTGTGGCGTAACTGGGGAGTGTGAACTACTGACCTTGCAGTTCAAACTCACCTTTTGGTCCAGTGCCCGCCAAATTAGCAACCCGAGACTAACTAGGGGCTTTTAGCTTGTTTTAACATGGAAATTTAACTCTCTTGATTTGATTCTATGCATTTACTGAAGATAAAATATTTTCTTTCCTTTTTTGAGCGTTTCAATATTATGCCCTCCATTCCTTAAGTCCTGGTGTGGCGCTGTGGGTTAATGCGTCAGACTGCAAAGCCTTTTGAACTGCAAGGTTGGCAGTTCAAGCGCAACAGCTGCTCTTCGGAAACCCTATACAGGGTCGCTATGGGTGGGAACTGACTAGATGGCATTTAACAGCAACAACAACAGCAACAACAACAACGTTGCCTGAGGCAATAGGAAGTCATTTTCCCTGGAGCCAGACTTCAAAACAAATGGGTCATCAGATCTCTTGAAACAAAACAAGCAGAGAGGAATTCAAAAGACATAGATAGCATCAAGGACTTGCTTTTCAGTGCCTGACAGTTCCAAATCCTACGGACCTGTATAGGGTTTCTGAGGAGTGGCTGGTGAGTTTGAACCTCCAACCTTTCAGTTCAAACCAACCATGTGGTCCTGTGCATTATCCTGTAGTGCCACACCAGGGCTCTAATCTCAAGGACAGGGATTTACAATTGGTGTTTAATAAATGTTCCTTGTTGTTAAGTGTCATCAAATTGGTTCCAATTCATGGTGACCCTATGTAGGGTTTCTGAACAACGGCTGGTAAGTTTGAACCACTGACTTTGCAGTTCAAACAGACCTTTCATTCCTGTGCTTATCCTGCAGTGCCACACCAGGATGCATGTCTGTGAGCTCATAGAAATAGAAAGATTCAAATCCATGTCTCAGTCAGTCTAAAATATTAAGTCTATCAGTGACATCTGTTATTAATTAATTTATATTTTCTAATTATTTTATATTTTTAGCTTGAGAGATAAGTTTTTTGTTTAAATCCCCTTTATTTTTTCTCAATGCATATATTTCTTGCAGCAACAGGAACGTTTTGTGCTAGAATCTTATGGGTAAAACAGTGACAACAATAATGGGCTCAAATCAACTGTTATGACGATGGCATGATAGCAGGCAAAAAAGGTTTTCTTCTGTTATACCCAACGTCACTATGTGTTGGAGTCGACTTGATGGTATCTAACAAGAACATAAAGAAGACTTGGTAGGGTAATAGTTATGAGCTAGGCTGCTAACTGCAAGGTCAGCAGTTTGAATCTACAAGCAGCTCCACAGAAGAAAGATACAGCTTTCTGCTCTCATAAAGATTTATTGCCTTGGAAACCCTATTCAGGAATGCTATGAGTTGGAAAGACTCGATGGCACATAACCAACATCCACCAACAAGAAGAACATAAGGCAGAAAAATTGCTAAATAGGTAGTTGCCTCCAAGAATCACAAGAATGGGGAGTAAAAAGGATACTTTTTAAAGGACACTTCGTTACTCTAAGTATCTCATGCCCACTAATCTACTGGATCAACATCCTCATTTTAAATATGCTTAGTCATTCATACTAACACTTGCTTGGCAGTTTGTTGTGCTGTGGTGGTTTTCGTGTTGCTTTGATGCCAGAAGCTATGCCAGTGGTATTTTAAACACCAGCAGGTGGATAGGTTTCAATGGAGCTTCCAGACTAATACAGACTAGGAAGAAGGAAAGGTGACTTTCGGAATGGCTAGTCACTGAAAACCTTCTGAAAAGCAGCAGAATGTTGTCTGACATTTGATCCCAGACTCTCAGATTGGAAGGCACTCAAAATATAACTAGGGAAGAATTGCCTCCTCAAAGTTGAGTTTATCTTAATGATATGGATTAAGTAAAGCTTTTGGGACCTTTGTTTGATGATAGGTTTCTACTGAAAATGGGAAGAAACAGCTGTAAAACATCCATTAATAATCGGAACATGGACTGTACAAAGTAAGAACCTAGGAAAATTGGAAGCTGTACAAAATGAAATGGAATGCATAAAGATCACTTTGCATATGTTATCAAGAGGGATTGGTCCTTGAAGAAGGATATCATGCTTGGTAAAGTAGAGAGTCAATGAGAAAGAGGATGACCCCAAAAAGAGGGATTAAAATAATGGCAGCAACAATGGGCTCAAATACCGCAACAATTGTAAGGATGGCACAGGACCTGACAGTTTTTTGTTTTGTTTTGTTTTGTTTTACAAAGGGTTGCTATGAGTGGTAATCAACTCAATGACACCACCAACAACAGTCATTCAGAAGCACACTAAAATCTGAGAAACTCTAGTTAATTTAAACAGTTGTTCTTAACTTTGGATGCACAACACAATCATCTGGTAGGGGGTGGTTTGTTGGGAGGATTTAAAATAAAGAAATGTTTGGCTTTCTTCAAACATTCTTATTTAGTTGGTCTAGGGTGGAGTCCAGCATTAGTATACTAGACCCATACGGGGAAAATTAGCTCCAGTTGATGAAGAGGAAAGAGAATCAAGGCTTTGAACTGGTTCAAAACGTTTATTCATGGCCAATGCAGTGAAATTGGAACAGCCTTGAAATTGTACAATGTGGTATACTAAAATGATAACAGGAAAAGGAAAATTATGGCTCAGTCTAGAATGTAAGATTATGAAGAGGCACAGGAAGCCCTTCAGGATCCTGATGCCAAATGCAAAAGATTGGATTATTAATTTATAACAATAAATACACATCCAAAATGAAGAAAGAAACAAAATCAGTGTATTAAGACAACATCTCTAAAATTGGAAAAAGACCAGCAAAGTAAGACTACAGTCACCAGACGAAAAAAAAAAAAAAGTGAAAAAGAGCATAAAAAAATTAATTAGTAGAAACAAAAACTACAGAAAGAATCAATAAGACAAGAAGTTGGGTTTTTGAAAGGATTAATAAAATTGACAAACCATATGTGAATCTAACAAAAGAAAAGAGGTTGAAGATGCAAATAACATGCATACAAAATGATAAGGGTGATGTAACAACAGAACCAACAAAAATAAAAATACTGTGAGGTGATGAACTCCAATAAATCTAGAAGAAATGGATAAATTTTTAGTAAAACATGACCTACCTACACCAAAACAGAGCGAAGTAGAAAACTTAAAGAAAAATTGTTCAGGTCATTAAAAAAACTCCCCAAACAAAAAAAAATTCAGTACCAGATTGCTTCACTGGTGAATTTTACCAAACATATAAGAGCTGACACCAATTTTACTCAAAGTATTCCAGAACATGCTAAAGGACAGAAGACTCCTGAATACATTTTTATGAAGCAAGCATGATCCTCATATGAAAACCAGGGAAGGATATCACTAAAAAAGAAAATGATAGATCAATATGCCTCATGAACATAGATGAAAAAGTTCTCAACAAAATTCTAGCCTGTAGAATTCAACAACATATCAAAAAGATAATGCATAATGAAAAGTGGTATTCATACCAGGGATGCAAGGATGGGTCCATATTAGGAAAGCAATCAGTGTATGCCACCATACAAATTTAAAAAAGGAAAATAATCACATGATCATATTAATTGATGTAGAAAATACTTTCGACAATATCCAACATTCATTCTTGAAAAAAAAACACTCAACAAAGTAGATATTGATGGGAAATTCTTCAATATAATTAAGCATTGTATATAAATCCAACCGCCTAACATTACTATCAATGGAGAGAAACTGAAAACATGTCCTTTACCAACAGGAACCAGACATGGAGGCCTTTATTGCAAGTGACAGGAAGGACACTATCCAAGAAGGGAGAGGGCAATATACAAGAAGAGGGAGAGTGGCAGAAGAATAATGGATATAGGTGAAGACACAGGGAGGTGTGAATGGGCTAAAGGGGATAGAAGTAAATAAAGTAATATACAAAGTCATGGAACAACAGTGTTCTGTGTGTAGATATATGGATTGAGACATAGGCTGAATGAGCAAGAGAGGAAGAGTATAATATAAATATATTTACTTATATAGCCCACAAGGGTTTGAAAGTGGTTATTTGTACATGAATATTTACCTTCCTGGAGTCCTAGTGTGGCGCTGTGAGTTAATGCGCCAGATTGCAAAGCCATTTGAACTGCAAGGTCGGCAGTTCAAGCTCACCAACTGCTCCTTGGAAACCCTACAGAGGGTCGCTATGGGTCAGAACTGACTCAATGGCACTTAACAACAACATTTACCTTCCTACAAACACAACTATGGTGTGGTGGAACATACATGAGGCAAAATATTATCTAACATCTTAAGACAATGAATTAATGGCCCTTGACCACCCTTGGGTTCTGGAAAGGCGCTCACCAGCATGACCCAATTTTCAGCCAAGCAGTAGATAGATTTATAGGCGGGGGGCAACAACACTAGCACGATATGTTCACCATGGAATGACCAGTTATCCAAAATCAAAAAGGCAACATTTTCCTAAGGACAAATTTGAGAAAGAATCGCAAGGGAGGAAGTTGGATAATTGTTGTCCACAGTGAGGATGGATTGTATCACTGAGGTGAAAGAAAGCGTATAATTTGATGAATATAAAGCTGATGCTCTTTTCTTCACTCAATTCTGTCTTCTATTGTCTGTGTGGTTTTTGTAATGGTCCTTATTATTAATTGGGTAACAGCACACCAGTAAGGGTTATTTAGGTCACTATAAAGATATCAGATGCTTCTTCTATATGGATAATACTTCCACATTGCTATTTGTTCTATATAAGTTGTCCCCAAAAGAATGGTTTGAATCCATTTAATCATGGCAAAATTAATATTGCTATAATTAACCCTAGAATTTTAATGGTCCATACGATGACTCCCATTGTCTATACACTAAGGTTTGTTGTTTTTAGGTACCATCAAGTCAGCTTTTACTCCTAGTGACCTCATACACAAACACTATCCTGTCCTGAGCCATCCTCTCAATTGCAATTATCCTTGAGCTCCTTGTTGCTGCCACTGTGTCAATCCATCTTGTTGGAGGTCTTCTGTTTTTCACATCATGCATTGATGTCCTTCTTCAGGGACTGGTCCTTCCTGATAGCAAGTCCAAGTATGAGAAATAGTCCCATCATTCTGGTTCTAAGGAACATTCTGTTTGTACTTCTTCCAACACAGATTTATTTGTTCTGCTGGCAGTTTATGGTATTTTTAATATTCTTCAACTCCAAAATTTGAATGCATTGATTCATCTATAGTCTTCTTTATTTATTGTCCAACTTTCACATGCATATGTTGTTGTTGTTGTTAAGTGCCATCAAGTAGGTTCTGACTTATAGCTACCCTGTATAGGGTTTCTGAGGAGCAGATGGTGAGCTTGAACCACTGACCTTGTGGTCCAAACCGACTTTGCAGTCCAGAGCATTAACCCACAGTGCCACGTGGCTTGGGAAAGGTACAGTGTAGTTTTCAAACTGACAGCTTTGCTCTTCAAAACTTAAAAGAGGTTTTATGAAGCAGATTTGCCTAATGCAACACATTGTTTGATTTCTTCATTGCTGCTTGGTGAATGTTGATTATGAATACAAGCAAAAGGAAGTCTGATAACTTCAAAGACTTTGATAACTTTCTCCGTTTATCATGATGTTATTGGGTCATTTGTGAGGATTTCTGTTTTCTGTACGTTGAGGAATAATCCATTCTGAAGGCTGCAGTCTTTGATCTTCATCAGTAAGTATTTTAAATCTCACTTCCAGTAAGCAAGATTGTATCATATGCATATCACAGGTTGGTAATGAGTCTTCCCCAGCCCTGTTGGCATCTTCTTCATACAATCATGCTTCTAGGATTATTTGCTTAGCATACAGCTAGAATAAATATACTGAAAGACTATAATCCTCACTCTCACTCACATCTTTCCTGATTTAAAACATTCAATATTCCTTGTTTTGCTTTAACCTCTTGGTCTATGTACAAGTACCTCATGAGCACAATTAAGTGTTTTGGAATACCCATTCTTTGCAATATTATCCATAATTTATTATATTCCACAGTGTCGAAAGCCTTTGCACAGTCAATAAATTACAAGTAAACACCATTCTGCTATTATCTTCTTTCAGCCAAGATTCATCTGATATCAGCGATGATATTTCTTGTTCCACATCCTCTTCTGGATCTGACTTGGATGTCTGGCAGTTCCCTGTCCATGTACTGTTGCAGCCATTTTGAATTATCCTTAACAGAACTTTACTTGAATGTGATGTCACTGATATTGTCCTATGATTTCCGCATTGTCTTGGATCACCTCTCTTTGGAATGGACACAAATATGCATCTCTTCCGTTCGCTTTGCCAGGTAGCCGTCTTGAAAATTTCTTGACATAAATGAGTGAATACCTCCGGTGTTGCATCAGTTTGTTGAAAGATTTCAATTTGTGTTTTATTAATTCCTGGAGCCTTGGTTTCTGCCATGCCTTCAGTGTATCTTGGATTTTGTCATTTTGTATAAGCAGTTCTTGATCATATGCTACCTCTTGAAATGGTGAACATCAACCATTTGTTATTGGTACAGTGACTCAGTGTATTCCTTAAATTTTTTTAAGCTTTATATTTCATTCAATATTTTTGCTCGTTTGTTATTGTTCTAAAGTGCTGTTGAGTAGGTTCTGACCCATAGCGACTCTGTATAGAGTTTTTGAAGAGCGGCAGCTAGTGAGTTTGAACTGCCGACCTGCAGTTCAAACCGACTTTGCAGCCCAGCGCATTAACCCACAGTGCCACACCAGGATTCCATTTTGACCATAGGGGGCTTCAGCATTGCAAGTTGAAGTTTGAATTTCTTCTACAGTTTTTTAGCTGAGAAATTCTGAGTATATTCTTCTACTTTGTTTTTCTAACTCAAAGTCTTTACACATTTCATTATAATACTTGACTTTGTTTTTCTCAAGCTGCCTTTTGACATTTTCTGTTCAGCTCTTTTACTTCTTGATTTCTCCTGACATCCATTTTAGTCTTTTCTTTCTTTCTTGTCTTTTTAATGAATGACTTTTTACTTTCTTCCTGTTACATTGGTTATATCATCCCACAACTCTTCTGATCTTCAGTCATTAGTGTAAAAAGCATGAAATCTGTTCTTGAGAGAGTCTCTAAATTCAGGTTGTTGTGTGCCATCGAGTTGGTTCTGACCCATAGCGACCCTGTATAGGATTTCCGAGGAGTGGCTGGTGAGCTTGAATCACCAAACTGGCAGTTCAAATGGCTTTGCAGTCTGGTGCATTAACCCACAGTGCCACACCAGGACTCTAAATTCAGGTAGCATATATTTAAGGTCACATTTTGGCTCTCATTGACTTGTATGATATTCTTCAGGTTCAGCCTGAACCTGAATTTGAGCAATTGAACGGTTTGTTCCACAGTCTGTCCCTGGCCTAGTTTTAGCTGATGGTATTGAGCTTCTCCACTGTTTCTTCTCATAGATGCACTCAATTTGACTCCTGTCTATTCCATCTGGTAAAGTCCATGTGTATAATAATTTGTTATGTTGTCTAAAAAATGTATTTGCAATCAATAAGTCATTGGTCCTGCAAAATTCTATCATGTGATCTCCAGCTTCATTTCTATCACCAAAGCTATGTTTTCCAACTACTGATCCTTCCTTGTTATTTCCAACCTTTGTATTCTAGTCACCAGTAAGTATCAATGCAGCTTGATTGCATGTTTGGTCAATTTCAGATTGGAGAAGTTGGTAGAATTCTTTAATTTAATCATCTCTGGCTTTACTGGTTGGTACATAAATTTGAATAACAATGATATTAATTGGTCTTCATTTAGGTATATAGATATTATCCTATCACATACACTTCCATACTTCAATATAGATCTTGATGCGTTCCTTTTTTGTGTGTGTGTTTTTTTTCAAGCTCATTGGTGTTTTTTTTTTTCTTTTTCTTCTTCATGTTTTATTGTGAATTATATGATATTTTACATGAGAGAACTTTAGTTTTACATTCATTCCACAGTATATCGTTTCATTGCCATGGTTCCAATCCCTTCCATGCATCATCAACCAACTAAAGGGTATACCCTATAAACCCGCCCCCTACACTCCCCTCACCCCCATTCTTCAGCACACAGTCTCTCTCCTTCTCTGGATCCAAAGTCCCCAGCCGCTTTGTCACTCCACATCATCGTCTCTGCCTCTGTCTCGGGCCTCATTGCTTCTCTGGGTAGGGTCCCGCTCTCAGCTCTTCTCCGTTGATGGTCCTAGAGACCTCCACTCCTAGTCTGGAGAGTTAATCACTCCCTTCCTTGCTACAAAACGTCTACCTTTACATTTCCAACTCTCACAATCAGTCCTGATAACAGTCATTCACTATTGTATCACAAGTGACCCTTCTGCATTTCATTTCATCAGCTCCGCCTAGACAGATTGGATAGTACTCACTGGAGATTCTGCCTTCTTCCATGCCCTCTAGCTCTAGGTTCCCTCTTGAAAGCTGGTAAGCCAGGCACTTCTTGCCTTTGTAGACCCCCCACCCCCACCCCCATTTGGGTATCCAATGTCCAAGTTGTCCATCTCTGTCTACTCTGTGTGTGGAGGGGGTGGGAATGTTTCTTGTTATAAGGATTTGTTCCCTCTTTTGGGTTACAGCATCCATAGTTGTAGGTCAAGTTGATCAAATTGTATCAGATCACTGTTTTTTTTTTTTTTTACTCTTCTTTCTTCTCCTGTTTGAGTTCTGATCATCCATTCATTGGGACCAGGTCATGTGGGTACCATCTGCAAGTGTGGGTGTTCTTGTGCGTATGCCCTCTCTTCCTATCAGCTGGTAGCTTCACTCTCCACTCTAGTCCTCTGTGGCCACGCCACTGACTCTGGGCCCAGGAGTCCCCAGGTCTCTCCACACTGCTGGCCAACCAGGTCCCCATCTGGGTCCACAGAAGCCCACTGAACATTGTAGGGCTTAGCTTGCTGATTCATTGCTGCTTTTACCCCACTTCCCCCTATCGGCGATGCGTGTGGTCACCAATTAGAGCGTGTATTTCCGTTGAGTCTTAGTTTTGCAAGGGGGTTTGCATTAAGGGGACTCGACCACTTGCCTTGATGTTTCCTAGGCAAGCAATTTGTTTGTTCTTGCAGTAACAGTCCATCTGCCTCTATTGTTTTGTATTTTTTCTGTAGGTCTTTCTTTCAAGAAGTATCTTCTGTTCTTCTAGCCGCTCCAGACTGGTTTGCTTGTCCTTTCAAGTGGGAATATCCCATCTTTGGAGATCTGGATGTGGTTCAGGCTTCTACCTATAGTTTTATGTATTGCAAAGGCTCCGCAGGAAGCCTCCTTCACTGGGCACTTTGTCACCCCATTTTAGGTATTCTAATCAGTTATAGGCAGAAGACAGACTTACAAGCTTTCTATGGTGATATTTCTGACTATTCCTTTCTCTCCCCCTCCGGTGTCTATTTTATATTATAATGCAAGGAAAACCAAGATTCAAAAGACTGCCGAGCATCTTAACATTACTCCCCCCCTTTCCCCATTCCAACCATGGGTCAATCTCTATATCCCAGAGCCCTGTATTTCCAAGGTTGTGCATACATCATTCTTTATCTCTGTCCCACTTCGCCCATTCAAATAAGCCTAATGGTTCTCCCATCTGCTTTGTTCTTCCGTTTCCCTCCCTCCTTGTATATTGCCCCCCTACCCAGCACCCAAACTTTCCTGTGTCTAATCCCTACCCTGTGCTCCATCTTCCCCTCCCTCCCCTCACCCACCACCAACTTCCCAGCAATCAACAAAGAATTCCCCCTACCCTCTTTTACTATGGTTTCTTTTTCTTAGTCTTTTACAGTAGTGGTCCTATGCAGTATTTCTCTTTTTGTGACTGACTAATTTCACTCAGCATAATGCCCTCAAGGTTCATCCATGTTATGCGGTGGCTTGCCACTTCCTTGTTATTCTTCAAGGTATTGATGCGTTCTTTTTGATGATGAATGTGATGCCATTCCTCGTCAATTTTTTTCTCTCAACATAGTAAACAATATGAATGTTGGATTAAAAATGGCAAACCATATGATTGTTAAGTTCCAAATGGCCAGTACCACTTTATTTTCATTCACTAATGACTAGAATATTGATCTTTATGTGTTCTACTTCATATTTGATGACTTCTAATTTTCCTAGATTTATGCTTCGTACATTCTGTTTTATTATTAGTGGATATTTGCAGCTGTTTCTCCTCATTTTGAATGGTCTCCCATAAGCAAATGAAATTCCCCAAAGCTTTTGAGAAGACAACTCTTACCCAGTCATATTTTGATTGCCTTGCAGGCTGAGGGGCTGCTCTTCTGGCACTATGTCTGACAATGTTCTGCTGCTATTCGTAGTGCTTTCATCTTCTAGCAATATATTTGAAAATGTTCTGTTGCTATTCGTAAGATTTTTAGCGGCTATCCATTAATAAGCAGGTCAACCCTCCTTCTTCCTTGTCTGTCTTAGTCTGGCAATGCCACCACTCATTTTCTATTTGTTTTATGTGTTGCTCTGATGAATGTTGTGCCAGTGGTATCATTTGTAGTTTAGTAATAATAAAACCATTCTTCTGTGAGTTCTGTAAAGTTTTGCTTTTTGTATTTTGTGTAATGAAATCCATAATTTCAGTACCTATTGAGTCAAATATTTAAATGTTCAAAAATATTTTAAAACATAATTGCCAATTTTATGTGAAAAATAGTAATGCCTTTAAGTCTATGAAAATTATATTGGGCTCTGCACTTCTACACAATGTCTTAATAGATAGTTTCAGTTATGTTACATTGTCATATTCAGGATGAACATATTTCATAATTGTAATTTATTTGTTTATATAAATAATTTGCTTCATATTCATTTTATTTAAGTTTGTGGGTTTTGTTATTCACTTTTCACTCATGTGTAGCATGATGTCAGATTGTATCCATACTTTTTAAATGTCTTTTCTTTCAATTTTACTAAAGAGTTTTAGTAAAAAATAATAATATTAAAAGAAAAATATTTTTATTTTCAGCCTTTTTCTCAGTAATATATTTAAAAAAATAATTTTACTTTGAGTGTTAGCTTAAGAACAATACTCTTATCATTCACTTGGATTGTCTCCTCAAAATAAAATAAAAAGAACTAATTAAATTCATTTTTTACTTATCAACTGGGTTAGGTTCTAAAGATCCTATTTTTATGTGAAACATGGTGTTATGTGATCAAATTTGGAGTCTGACCATATCAGATCACAAGATGGAGGGATGAGTGTGTCAATACACAACTGGCAAATTGCACCATTATATACACCTGTTAATCATTAAGGATCATGACCCAGCTTCAGAGACATACAACCTCAACCATCCTGGTGTGGCGCTGTGGGTTAATGTGCCAGACTGCAAAGTCATTTGAATTGCAAGGTCGGCAGTTCAAGCTCACCAGCTGCTCCTCTACAGGGTTGCTATGGGTTGGAATCGACTCGACAGAGCTTCACAACAACAACAGTCATAACCAAAGTTACTGTTGCCTTGGCATTCATACTGCCAGATGTACATGGTTAATGCACAAAGTAGTAGGATCATTAATTTTGTTTAATGTTGTCATAAATTCGAAAAGTTGAATAACAAGGTAGTCAGTAAGTAATGAATAAGTCTATGTGCCACAGACTTAAGTTCTTTCAATAGCTGGTATGTTGTTCTTGTTGTTAAGTGCCATCAAGTTGGTTCTGACTCATAGCTAACCTATATAGGATTTCTGAGGTGTGGCCGGTAGGTTTGAACTGCTGACCTTGGGGTTAACAGCCCAGTGCTTATCCTACAGTGTCACACCAAGAGTTCAATATCTAAGTTATTTCATTTCAAATACTGCTATCCAGAATTTTAATTTATTTTTAAAGCATTTCATTACAAGGTTATGCTTCCTCTTTTGCAGATGTTTAGAATAATATTTTTACTCTCCTGATCCTACTGCAATAATCATTTTAAACACTACTGAACTCTTCTTCATCTTCTCTTATGATATTTACATAACTTTACAACTACATTTACCGGCCATTCTCTTTACTCCCGGTATGGTATTGTTGTTGTGTTATTAGGTGCCATCAAGTTGGTTCTGACTCATAGCAAACAACACAACATATAAAGGAAGATTTATATTTTATGATGGCTACAATACCTACCCATCACTCATCTATCAGTTTGTTGTACTGTCGTGGCTTGCCTGTTGCTGTGATGCTAGAACATATGCCTCTGGCTTTCCAAAAGACAAAAATTAAAACAAATCCACAAAAGCCAAAGTATTATCTTTAGTACATCTCACCCAAACTTAGAGACAATCTCATGGATAGATTTCATGCACTGAACACTGACTGAACACCAGAGAAGTTGTGGGATGATATCACAGACATCATACATAACAAAATTTAAAAGTTAATTAAAAAACAAGAAAAAAAAAGTAACCCAAAATGGATGTTAGAAGAGACACTGAAACTTGCTCTTGCATGTGGTAGTGGGGTAGTGGTGGTGGTTATGTGCTGTCGACTTGGTTCTGACACATAACAAGCCTGTATAGGATGTCCGAGCAGAAAGCCTCATCTTTCTCCTGGCTCTTGCGTGTAGAGTAGCTAAAATGAATAGAAAAAAATGAAGGCAAAGAGCTAAACTAAAAATATACAAGACTGACTTGAGAAGCATTATAAATAGATGTGCAAAGACCTGGAATTAAAAAAACAAAAGGGGAGAACACATTTGACATTTCTCAAGCTGAAAGAACTGAAGAAATTTCAAGCCTCAAGTTGCAATATTGAAGGGTGCTGTGGACAACATATAGAATAATAAAAAGCACAAAAAGAAGATGGAAGGAATACACAGAGTCACTGTACCAAAAAGAATTGGCCATTGTTCAGCCAATTCAAGAGGCAGCATATGATTATGAACCAATGGTCGAAGAAGCCCACCCAAACTTTACTGAAGGCACTGGTGAAAAACAAGACCCCAGCAATTGACAAAATATTGATTGTAATGTTTCACAAATGTATGCAATGCTGGGAGTACTAACTTGTTGGGATCTAGGTCCACAAAGAAAAAAACCTTCTGCATGCCTAGTTGCCAAGAGACTGAGAAAATGACCAGGACTAAATCTGAGAGACATTAGTTTATTACAGAAAATAAGATGAAAGAGGTGGTTTACTGACATGGTAATTCACGTTCAAAGGACAAAGGATAAAACAGCTGTCTCCAGTGATTGCTGGCTGGGCAGTGAAATTTTTCTGAATAAGTGGCGGTGGTTAGGGTCTTTTTATATCATGGTATCAAATTTTATACCATGATACAAAATTTAAATCACATACAACTTAATTTTGCTGAAGATAATTCAAAAACAGTTGTAGCAGTAGCCAGAGAAACCAGGGAGTAGCCAGGAAACCAAGCCAGATTCAAGGGATATCATTCCTGAAATCAGATGGATCTAGATTGAATGCAGAGACTACCAGGAAGGTGCTTATCTATCTTTTTTTGTTGTTGTTGTTATGCAAAGACATTTGGCTGTATGGATCATACTAAACTATGGATAACATTGGGAAGAATGAGAATTTCAGAACATTTAATTGTGTTCATGTGGAACCTGAATATAGACTAAGAGGCAGTAGTTTGAACAACAACAACAAAAAAAACAGGATATGTGGCTTAAAATCAGGAAAGGTGTGCATCTGGATTGTATTCTTTCTCTAAATTTGTGCAGTCTGTATGCTGAGCAAATAATCTGAGAAGCTGAACTTTATGAAGAAGAATGTGGCATCAGGATTACTGGAAGATTCATTAATAACCTGCAATATTCAGATAACACTACCTTTGAAAACAAAGGTAGTGATAATTAAAAGACTACAGCCTTTAGTGTAAATTGCACTCAACATATAGAAAGTAAAAATCTTAACAACTGGACCAATAAGAAACATTATGATAAATGGAGGAAAGATTGAAATTGTCAAGGATTTCATTGTATTTTGATCCACAATCAACACCCATGTACGCAGCAGTAAAAAAAAATGCATTGGTTAAATCTACTGCAAAAGACCTTTGTAGAAATTAACAAGCCCTGGTACCATAGCGAGTGATGCATGGACTGCTCACCGAAATGTCAGCAGTTTGAATTTACCTGCTGTTCTGAAAGAGAAAGATGAGGCTTTCTGCTCCCATACAGATTTGCAGCCTCGGAAACCCTAAACAGGGTCACTATGAATCAGAATGAACTGGATGGCACACAACAACCAACCATCACCAAAGTGTTAAAAAGCAAAGATGTCACTTCGAGGACTAAAGTGCACGTGAACCAAGCCATGATATTTTAGATTGCTTCATGCATGTAAATGGTGGACTGTGAATAAGAAGACTAAATAACTGATGCCCTTGAATTATGGTGTTAGTGAAGAATTTTGAATGTCAGAAGAAAAAACAAATTTGTGTGTGAAGAAGGAAGTACAACAAGAATGTTCCATAGAAGTGAGGATGATGAGACTTCTACTTATGTACTTTGAAAATGATATCTGCAGGGACCAACTCTAGTGAAAGGAGTCAAACTTTGTAAAGCAGAGGGTTCGTGTAAAAGAGGATGACCCTGGAGAAGATGGGTTGACACTGGCCACAACAGTGGGCTCAAACATAACAATGACTGTGAGGACTGTGCAGGACTGGGTAGTTTTTCCAACAACAAAATGTCTGTATTTGCTAAGGATCTCTAGCTGACAGACTTCATGCCCAGGTATAGTGTGTTCTGAAAAACCACTCCTATCCTCATATTGCAAGTTCCTTAAGAATCCATGTTTCTGAGGCAAAGGGAAGAGAGGCAGTGAAGGAAAGTAAAGGAATAAAGTAGCAAGTAGCATCGTCTAAAAGTGGCCAATTATATTTCTCTTATTCTTCCCCTAAATTTCTGTATTTTCCTGAAGCAGTCCTAAGAATACTAAGGAACTATCTCATGTGTCATTGTTCATGCCTTCTGGTTTCTGCCAATACCAGCTTCCCAAAACCCAGATGGCGATGACTCCTATACTGACAATATCCAGAGTTGACCCTTGGGTCACTAAATATACCAGCCTAGCCACTAACCCTCCACAAAGGCTCTACAGGTGTTAGGCTGATCACATGCTACTCACTGTAAAGATTTGTTCCCCTAAAATCTGACAGAGGTTTCCAGTACTCCATGTCATTTCCTAGAGAAGCATTGATTACTTTAAAGAAAGAAATAGGCTATTCCTTTGTCTCTTACATTGCAATTATTAAGCATCTATCTTGTTTATTACACAATGCCAGACATAGTGCAATATTTGGATGAATTAATGAATTAAAATCATCTAGATGTTTTATGAAATGTGCCTATTATTGAGCCAGGCCCCAAGAGATTATGAATCATTGTTTGGAATTGGGTCTAGGAGATTGATTTTTAAAAAGCACTCTCATATAATTCTGCAGGTGATCTATCTAGGGACCCTGGGTTAAGAAACACTGCTGTAGGAGCAATAAATATGGGACTTGGCCAATTCTACACATGAGTAAGTTTCTTTCTTTAAAAAGAAACAAAGGAAAAAATCAGAGAACTCCAAAAGGTAAATGAAATATGGATTTACCTAGCAGTTTATTTACATCTATCTGTAACTAATTACATCATTTATTATTATAGATGCCAATTTTGAATGAGTGATCTGTTTTCTTTAGGAATTAATCATCAAGTGATGAGTGATCAGAGGCAAAGTCTATATCCTGTTCTTTTCTGATCCAATTGTCTTTCTGAGTTGCTTATCCTATTGGTAGTAATTGTATCTCTTGTAGTTTTTTGGCTATAGTGTCTGCTTATATATTTCCTTAAGACCATTTTGCCTGTTAATACTACCCTTGCTAATACACTCATACTTCTCCATTTGTTTTACGGCACATCAGTCTCTCATATTTTGCATTTAAACTTTATTAAATTGTATTTTGGTGATGAATGGGATGGAATTCTGTCTAGTTAGGAAGATGCTGATAAGCTGCATTAAGCAGATGTTATATTAGTTTTTCCTGAATCTGGCTTCCCCATAGGTTACAATCTGAGCTTTCTTCTTGTGATCTTCTTGGCATATTTCTAGAGGGGACATTTAGTCTTTGAACTCCTGCTTCCCGAGTCTTCTACGGCAGTACTTCTTAAACTACAAAGTGCTATGGATTACTAAGATTACCTAATTCAGTACGTGTGGGAAGGATCCTGAGATTCAGTATTTCTAACAAGTTCCTGAGGGTTGTGGATACTATGAGTTCACAGACAATGATGAGTGGCCATGTTTAAGGAGCCCAACAGTTGGTTTGATTGCCACAAAGTTGTTGACTTTAGTCATCATGGTCCATTTTCAGAAAGGGACTTTACCATGAAATCATAAAAAATTTGTAAGTAATCTTAGTGGGGGAGGGGTGGTAAACGTGACTTTCTTATCATCTTGGCTATGTACAATGCCATATAATCGCACTGACAAATTTGGGTTTACAAACTCCACTACTCTTAGTTAAATTAATGTTATTCCTCAAGATTTTTCTTCAGTTTGAGCCTCCTTCCAATATCCCCCAGTACTAAATTCAAACCTTCCTTATTCTCAGTTAAATTCTTAGAAGTTCTCCTAAATGATTTTCATTTCTCCAGTTTTTACTAGGAGTCTTGGTGTGGTGTTGTAGGATAAAGCACTGGACCGCAAGCTCAGTTTGAACCAGAAGGTCGGTGGTTCAAATTCACCAGCTACTCCTTGGAAACCCTATACAGAGTTACTATGAATTGGAACCGACTCAACAGCACTTAACAACAGTCTTTACTTCCAAGTAATTCATTTGCCACTTCTCTCTTCTTGCCTTCTCTTTCTTCCTATTCCCTCTGCTCCCAAGTACTTCAGATGTGCTCCACACAAGTGTATATTGCCAAGGTCAAAGAAGAGGGTGAGGTATGAGGCTGGATGCCTTAGTCTGGGTTCTCTAGTGGATCAAAATCCAGGAAATGTATATAAATATATAGAGGGAGATTGGCTTTAAGAAACTGACTTACACAATAGTGATGGAATGGGCTCACAGAATTGCGGGCCTTGGCAAGTCCCAAATATGTCCCTCAGGTATCAGGATGGAGACCTCTGCTGGCTCATAGAGTTGTGGGGCTGATGAATCTAAAATTGACAGGCCAAGCAGTATGCTGATGATTTCTGTATGTTTATATCTCAAGAAAGGGAGTGAGGTGGTTCTGTAAGATAAACACTGGACTGAGAATCTCAAGGTTACTGGTTTGAGTCCACTAGCCACTCTATGGGAGAAACACAAGGCTTTCTGTCTCCCTAAAGCCTCAGAAAAACTATACAGAAAGGGTTGCTATGATTTAGAACAGAATGTGGCGCTGTGGATTAATGCGCCAGACTGCAAAGCCGTTTGAACTGCAATGTTGGCAGTTCAAGCTCACCAGAGTCTCCTTGGAACCCTATACAGGGCCACTATGGGTCGGAACCGACTCCGCGGCACTTAACAACAACAACAATATGCCAAAAGCCAGAAGTCAGGTAACAAGAAGAATACACTGTCAGGAGACAGAGCAAGCTTTGTCAGAACATCTGTTATATGCTGGAAGCAAGCCACACTTCCTAAGAAACTCCCTTTTCAGCTGATTGGCTAACCGCATCAGATCGCATAAAGGAAAGTGATTGCATTATATTACAAGGGGGGGAAACATCTAGTTCAGTGCCTAATAAGCCACTGAGAATCATAGTGCAGTCAAGCTGACACAAAGCATTAAACACCACTGTGGGTTTCCATGGCAGCTAATACCCTAATCCTCTGTGGGTCAGACCACTTTCATAGAGTGTAAACCCCAAACTGGCACACTCTACCTCTTAACCCACTGCAGTCATCCTTGCTTGTGTAATGAAGACAGCTCCGCACCAAGGCCCATGAGAGAAGGCTTATACCAATCTAACTTCAAAGAATTAAGACCACTCGTGCTTTGCACACTTAAACAACTGCAACAATGAAAGGTTTCCCTCTTCTTAAGCAACAGCCTAGGCTGTCTTGAGGTCAACAAGGGAAGTAGGAATGATGGTTTGTGGGCGGCCAAGTTGTAGGAGCAGCTGTACTAGAATGAGAGGGCTGTTGAGAGTGTCAGGTTTGTGATTTGAAAACTTCAATGAGAATAAACCGACAGTGGCTGAGCACTGATGAAAATGCCTGTGTTGTGGAATTGAGTTCTAAACCTAATGCCAGAAAGAAAGAGATGCCCAGGGATAGTCTGGAGACAGATGAAAGCATCCCAAGGAATTTCCAGAAATATTTGAGCAAACTTCTAAGAAAAAGCGTTTTTTCTATCAATCAAAATGTTGAGATGTACAGAGAATTGAATAAATATGACTATATGTATTTATAAAAGCCTGATTAATTCTGTACCCTACAAGCTAATTGTCCATGACTGGTAGGTCATAGATTCTCAATGTTTTAGTCTCCTAGTACTTTCTGTAACAGAAGTTTTTGGTTTGGGATACAGACTACACTGATAATGTCAATACTTTACTGTTGTACCACCAAGTTCCTTTCTACAGGGCTCCTTTTCCTACAAGGGTTAGGATACGAACACATTTTTGGGAGGGTGAGGGACACAATTCCACCCATAAGACTCAATGAATATTTACCGCATAAACTAGTTACATCAGTTTTTCTATGAAGTATATTCCACAATTTACCCAGGTCAGCTGCCCAACAAGTTGGTTGACAATCACGAATAATGCCTGCTTAAAATTTTTTGATGACTATTACTATAGCCTTGATTTCATTTCTAGGAAAATATTTAATAAAATAAAAAATGTATAGGTCTGAAAGCTTCATTAAGTGGCATATATGTAAGTGTTTTCAAACTTCTGCAAAATCCTTGGATTCAGCAAAAACTGTAGGAACCCGCGGTTGGGAAGGGGAGCTAAGGAGAATAAGCAGAACTTTTCTCCACATCCCTATTTCAATCAGATGGTATCCCCTTTTTTCCTGCTTTATGTGCTAGAGTTCCAAACAGGGGTGTCTGATGATAACACAACTGGAAAAAAAAAAGTTAGAAGACGAAGCCTCGATGATTGACAGGATTCTGGGGTATGGGTTGGTACTATGAGCTTGCCTGAGGCTGTTTGACTAAGTATGTTCCAACTTTCATTTGCTGCCAGCATGGCACTACAGGCTTTTGTACTGGGCGACTCCCCAGTGTTGACAGAATTCCGGCGGCGGCTTTCACAGGAAGCTAGGACTCTGTAAATCGCCTATGTGAGGAAGCGGTGTGCTCTCAGATCTCAGTGTATTCACTGAATTAATTTGGCTACTTCTGAAGAGAGGTGATTCCATGAAATATTAACCAGAGTTAGCTTCAGGGGTAGAGGCTTAATTCCTGCTGTGTCATCATCATTTTTGAACACAAAATTTTCAAGTGCTGGAAAGTTTCTTTCTTTTTAACTTGTCTAAGTGGAGGGGAATTGATGCTTTTGAGTTATGGTGTTGGAGGAGAATATTGAAAGTGCCTTGGGCTGCCAAAAGAACCAATAGATCCATTCTGGAAGTAGTGTAGCCAGAGTGCTCCTTGGAGGCCAAGATGGCCAAACTTCGTCTCTCATACTTTGGGCATATTGTCGGGAGGGAACAGTCACTGGAGAAAGATATCATGTTTGGTAAGGTAGAGGGTCAGAGAAAAAGAGGAAGACCCCCCAATGAGATGGATTGGCCAAGTGGTAGCACCGTTGGACTAAAGTGTGGCAACAGTAATGAGGTTGGTCCAGGATCATTCTGTTTCGTTATGCTGTGCATAAGTTCGCTATGGGTTGGTATGACTCGATGGCACCTAACAACAACAACAAGTGGAGGGGAGTCCTGGTGTGGCGTTATGGGATAATGCAATGGACCACGAAGTTGTTTTGAACGGCAAAGTTGGTGTTTCAAATTCATCAACCACTCCTCAGAAACCCTATGCAGGATTGCTATGAGTCGGAACCAACGCCATGGTGCTTAAGAACAAAATAACAAGTGGAGGACCCACCCCAAAGAGGAAGAGCCTCAAAGGGATGGCTGACATTGTGACTGCAACTGCCAACAATGGGCTGTTTATATGGCAACAGGTGTGAGGATGGTCCAGGATCGGGCTGTGGTTTGTTTTGTTGAACACAGGGTAACAATGGCAGACTCAACGCCAATCCAGCACTATCATGAAATAAAAATGACTGCGCTGCCCAGAGGTGATGTTCATTAGGGAATCTTTGTTCCCTTTTACTAAGACAGGAAATTACTTTTGATGATGGAAATGTCAAGTGATAAGAAGAAAATTTGCAATTAAAAAATTTTAATCTGAAGTTATTATCTACAAATTTGTTAAAACAGTCCTTGAATTTATTTGTATTTTCCACCAGAACTTCATTTTCAGCTAAGCATTTCCTGAGCATTATGCAATAATTTAGTCTACTTTTTTTTTTTTGTCTTTAGTGTTGCAAAATGTTAGGAGTTTCCTATTCTTTGTTTGCATTCCAAAATGGTAGTTGTTTTTGTTGATTAGTGCCGTTGAGTCATTTCTGACTCACATTTTCCTTGTATAGGGTTTCCAAGAAGTGACTGGTGGGTTTGAACCACCGACTTTGCAACTCAAACTGACCTTGCTGTCCAGTGCATTATCGTGTCCATTCAAAGTTTTGTAATTTCTTCTACTGTGTACCTGTAGAGGCTTTATGTTTAAAGAATTAGGGAGTGCTGATAGCTCTGAAAAATAAGGGCTGGACTGCTAGCCACAAGGCAGGCAGTTCAAACCCACCAGCCTCTCAATGTAAGCAAGGTGAGACGTCCTACTTTCATAAAGACTTCTTGATGTTAGGCGCTGTTGAGTCAGTTCTAACTCAAAATGACCCTGTGCACAACAGAACTAAACACTGCTTAGTCCGGTGCCATCTTCACAATTGTTCTTATTCTAGAACTCATTGCTGCTGATTCTGTGTCAATCCAGCTCATTGAGGTCTTCCTTTTTTTCGCTGAGCCTCTATTTTACCAAGCACGATGTCCTTCTCTAAGGACTGATCCCTCCTGATGGTATGTCTAAAATATGAGAGACGAAGTCTCACCATACTGACTTCTGAGGAGAATTCTGACTGTATGTCTTCCCACACAGATTTGTTTCTTCTTCTGGAAATTCACAGTATTTTAATATTGTACATCAACACTATAACTCAGATGCGTTAATTCTTCTGTGATCTTTTTTATTTATTATCCAACTTTCACATACATGTAAGACTGTTGAAAATACCATGGCTTGGGTCAGGGACACTTTATTCCTCAAACTGACATGTTTGCTGTTGAAAACTTTGACGAGTTCTTGTGCAGTAGATTTGCCTAATGCAATTCATCGTTAGATTTCTTGACTACTGCTTTTATAAGTATGGCGAAAGAATACAATTCTGGCACCCTTTCCTGATTTTAAACCATTCAATGTCCTTTTGTTCTGTTTAAACAAATGTTTCTTGCTCTATGTACAGGTTCCTTATGAGCACAATGAAGTGTTCTGGAATATCCATTCTTTGCAATGTTATCCATAGCTTGTCATGATCCTTTGCATAGTCAAAAAGCCTTTGAATAGTCAAAAAACATAGGTAAACATATTTCTGGTATTCTCTGCTTTCAAACAAACTTGAACTATGTCAGAAATGATATCCCTTGTTCCATGTCCCTGTATAAACTCCTCTTGAACCTTTGACAGTTCCCTGTTTATATACTGTTTGTCTTTTTTAAGGTTTTTATTGTGGTTGAGTGAAAGTTTACAGGGCAGATCATCAGTTTTACTTTCAACAAATCATACACATTGTTTCATTACAATGATTATAATCCCCTCCATATACTATCAGTTAACATTATTTCTCTCTATTCATTTTAGCTCTTTTTAAAACAAACAAACAAACAAACACTCAGGCATATATAATAATTTACACCTCCAAAGGGCACATTTAGTAAGTCTGCCTCCTGGCCACCAGCTCTTAGACCTTCTCCTCCCATGAATCTAGAGTCTTCAGCCGCACCCTCTCCATTACCCAATCTCTGCTTCCATCTCTGGCGCTGTTGCTTCTCTGGATAAGGTCCCTCATTCTGCTTGTGCGCTTCTCCCTTGATGGTCCTAGAGTCCTCTGTTTATAGACTGTAAGATTAACCACTCCCCTGTTTTTGTTACAAAACTTCTCCCTTTACAATTGTGACAGCCACAATTAGTTATGATAACAATTATTCACTATTAAATCATACAAATCTAATCCCAATCTCTTTTCACAAGACACATCTAGACAAGATAAAATCTATTCAGTGGGGACTCTTTCTTTCTCCCCATACTCTTAAACTAAACTCCCTCTTGAAGCCTTGTAAGCCAGTCATTTCCTGCCTTATTGCCCCCTCATTTTAGGTAGCCAGTGTCTCTAAGTTGCCCATCCCTATCTACCCTGTGTACGGAAGGGATACCATTGATACTTGATGTGAAGACTCCTTCCCTCTCTGTTGGTATTTGGAGTTACTCCTTCTATGAGTATAGGTCAGGATCATCAAATTGTAGCAATTTACCCTTGTTTCCTTTATTAAAAAAATTTTTTTTTTGTAATCTTCCTCTAGTCGAGTTCTGATTATCAAGCCATCAAGGCTAGGTCAAATGGGTACTGTCTGCCAGTTGGGGCGTTCCTGTGCATCTCCACTCAATTCATATCAGCTAGATGCTTCACTCTCAGCTCTAGCCCTCTGTGGCTATGTCCTTGTCCATGGATTCAAATGCCCTCAGGTCTCACCACACTTTGGACCAACCAGTGCTTCCTCTTCTCTCTCTCATCTCCAAGTCAATGGGAGTCAATGGACTGTGGGTGAACTCAGCCCATTTCTTCATTGTTGCCTTTTCCCCTCTTCCACTCACCAGTAGACCAATGTGGTCGCCAGCAAGCTTACATGCCTGTTTGTGTATTCCCTTGGAGTTTCAGTCTTAGAGGGGAGTTTGTCCTGAAGGAACTTGATTGCTTGCCTTGATGGCTTTCTGGTGAACAGTTTGTGTATTCTTGTAGTAGCCAAGCATGCTGACATTTTTGTTTCAGGTTTTTCCTGATGATCTTTCTTTGAAGATATATCTTCTGTTGTTCTAGCTATTCCAAGCTGTTCTGCTTATCTTTGCTAGTGACAATAGAAGGTTCTGGATGGGACTCAGGATTCCACCTAAGGTCCTATACTCTGCAAAGGCTTTGCAAGAGGCCTATTTCACTGGGCAAGTTCTAGAACCCCTTTTA
>NW_006408519.1:19123921-19125295 GCF_000296735.1 Chrysochloris asiatica | reverse complement strand
TTTCCTGACTTCTTTCTTATTTTTCTCAACTCCATTGTATAGTGTGTAGTTATATTTATAATCATTTTTCTGAATTCCTTCTCAGGCATTTCCAAAGCCTGCCCATCTTCCATTATGGAGTGTAGGTCTACTTCCAGCTCGTTTGTCTCAGTCACATTTCTGGACATGTGCAGATATGGTCATCTGTTTCTGTTTTTTGGGCATATTCAGGAGTTATATGTGGCCTTAATACATAGATGGATATGTATTTAGGTATTTTTTATGTTTTCTGATTGCCTCCAGGTGGATGTGATCAGGAGATGGGCTTCCCTTTTCACTGTTCTTCCTGAGAAATTTCAAGATGCCCCTGTTGATCATTGTAATGTAACTTAGGATTTATTTTTTGGCTTATTTCCTTTTTAGTTTGCCTGTTCTGCTCCATAGTCCCTGTTCAGGTCTTTTCCCTAGTAATAAACAGTTTCAGGCTGGGTGTGGATGTTTTGCAATGCTGTTTGGTTTAAGTGGAAACTGTCACTTTGAATTTTGAGGAGATCTGTGAGCATGCATAATAGAACCCTCTGGGGGTGGAGGTGGGGTGTCCATTCACTCAGGCACTACTGCTAGTCACCAGAATGGAGGTGCGCAGACAGTGAGAGACCAAAGAACATATATCAACAACAACAACAACAACAACAAAACCAAAACAATGTCTATATCTTTATATCTGAAGTTCTGTTAGGCGTCTGTGGATGATCTGATCCTTCTCCTGCTTGGTCTCACCCAATGTGGAGGCACCAGGAGTAGCTGAGCTTCTTGAATTAGAAAGCAATGGATTTCTTGCTTCTGCTACAAATTCCCCTAGCTGTAAGCCTCCCAACTTTCTAAATATTCCTTTATATGTGGTTCAGAGTTCTGGCACCATTCCCTGAGACTTCTTGGTCCAGTATTCTCTGTTGTTGCTGATGGAGCTCCTTACTGCACTTCCACCGTCTCTTCCATCTTGTTTGTTCTCCCAGACAGCCTCATTTTTGTTTACTGGTCATATACTATTGCAGCTGCTTTTAATTGATCTTAAGCAAAATTTTACTTGCATGTGATATTCATGATATTGTCAATGATTTTCTCGTTCTGTTGGGTTACCTGTTTTTGGAATGGGCACAGATCAGGTAGCTGTCTTCCAAATTTCTTGGCATAGATGACTTAGTGCCTCCAGTGCTGCATCAACATATTGAAAGATTTCAATTTGTATTCCATCAGTTCCCAGGGCCTTGTCTTTGCCAATGAATTCAGTAAACCTTGGACTTCTTCCTTCAGTACTATTGGTTATTGATCATACGCTACTTATTGAAATGGTTGAATTTTGACCATTTATTTTTGGTACAGTGACTCTTTCTT
>NW_006408519.1:19106537-19122651 GCF_000296735.1 Chrysochloris asiatica | reverse complement strand
AGCAATGATATCTCTCGTTCCACGGCCTCTTCTGAATCCAGCTTGAACCTCTGGAGGTTTTCTGTCAATTGCCTATACAATCTGTCAATAATGCAATTCACTGCTTGAATTTTTTTCTCATTTCTTTCAGCTTGAGAAATGCTGCATGTTCTTCCTTTTTTGTTTTTTAACTCCAGATCCTTGCACATTTCATTATAATGCTTGACTTTGTCTTCACGAGCTGCCCTTTGGAATTTTCTGGTCAGCTTTTTTTACCTCTTCATTTCTTCCTTTTGTATTAGCATCTGTACTCTGGAGATCAAATTTCAGAGTCTTTTCTGACATCCATATTGGTCTTTCCTTCTTTCTTGTCTTCATAATGACCTTTTGCTTTCTTCCTGTGTGATGCTCTTGATGTCAGCCCACAACTTTTTGGTCTTCGGTCATTAGTGTTAAATGCATCACAGCTATTCTTGAGATGGTTTCTAAATTCAGGTGGGCTATGTAAAAGGTCTTAGTCTGGCTCTTGTTGACTTGTTTCAGTTTTCTTCAGCTTGAATTTGCATTTGCTTATGAGAAGGTGGTCTGGTTCACAGTTTGCCTGAGTCCTTGTTTTGACTGATGATGTTGAACTTTTCCACAGTCTTTTCTCACTGATGTAGTCAATCTGAATTCTGTGCATTCCATCTGTGAGGCCCATGTGTATAGTTGTCTTTTATGTTGTTTTAAAAAAATGTATTTACAATGAATAAACCATTGGTCTTGCCAAATTCTATCATGAGATCTCCAACACTGTTTTTATCACCAAAGTCACATTTTCCAACTACTGATCCTTCCTGTTTCTAACCTTGGCCTTCCAATCACCAGTAATTTTCAGTACATCTTGAATGCATTCTTGATGGATTTCAGACAGAGGAAGTTGGTGGAATTTTTCAATTTCATCATCACTGACTTTAGTGATTGATGCATAAATCTGAATTATAGTGGTATTAATTGGTCTTCCTTGTATATATATGGATATTATCCTTGTTGTACTTCAAGACAAGTCTTGAAATATTCTTTTTGATGATGAATGTAATGCCATCTTCTTCAATTTGACATTTACAGCACAATAATCCATATATTTTCAGGTTCAAAATGGTTAATACCAGTCCAGTTCAGCCTAGGATATCAATCTTTATGTGTTCCATTTGATTTTTGACAATTTCTATTTTCCTAGACTCACACTATGTACAATTGCATGTTTTAATTATTAATGGATGCTTGCTGGTGTTTCTACTCATTTTGAGTTGTGCCCCATCAGCAAATGAAGGTTTGAAAAGCTAAACTATATTTGTGTCATCACTGTCAACTCTACTTCGAGGAGGCAGCTCTTCCCCAATCTTATTTTGAGTGCTTACCAACCAAAGTGGCTTAATTTCTGGCACTATATCAGATACTCTCTGGTGCTATTCATAATGTTTTTATTTTCAGGTACATTCCCACAGTATTCCTCTGCTATTCATAATGTTTTCAATGGCTAAAGACTTACAGTCTTGGAAACCCTATGCAGGATCATTTGAATCTGAAAGGACTCAATGGCATTTAACAACAACAACAGGTGAGCACCAATAATGGTCAGATGTTTATTAAATGAATACATTGACCTATGAGTGAGGGTCTTTCTTGACAATTTACCACCATGCTGGTGAGTCTAGTCAATATACTTCTGACAAAGATAATAATAAAATAGGAATTAAATGACACAAGAATTGTAAAGCAAGAAGTAACTTCTGCCAGCTGCTACTTTCTTGTTTTCAGAGTCTGTTTTATTATTCCAGTTCAGTTCCACTATTCCTTTATTCTTATTTAATTTTTTACTGTAATTTGGGTGAAAGCCTACGGTGTAGATTGATTTTCCACTCCACAATTAATAAGATTTTGTTTCAGGACATTAATTGCAATCCTCACAATGTAACAGTATTCTTCCCACTTCCTCCCTATGTTCCTATTTCCATTCATCCTTCTTCCCTGTCTCTTCCTGCCTTCTGAGCTTTATCCCTGGGCAAATGCTGCCCCTGTGACCTCATATGTTTCATCTTTCTTAAAACTGTGTATCTTCCTGGTGTCAGTGTTCATCTTATATGTCTGCCTATTGTTTAGATGAAAGTGAAGCCACGAGGTTGAGTTCAGTTCTAGTCTTGAAAGTTTTCTAAGGGCTATAGTCCCAAGTGTTCCACCAGTCTTTATCAGACCAGTAAGCTTGGTCTATTTTTTATGATTTTGAGTTTTGTTCCAAAGTTTTCCCTACTCTATCCAGGACCTCTTTATATGATACCTTTCAGTGTATTCGGTAATAGTAACTGGGTACCATCTAGTCCTGATCCCAGTGTCCTGAATAATGCAACTTATGTGGTAATTATGGACTAAATGTTTCCATGGATTTTTGTTTTATTCCCCCAGGCCATTCTAAATAGGGCAGGAAACCTTCTCCATGTAAATGGGGGAAATGAGTGGAAACAGAGGCACTGATGTTGGTCCAGTTGCGGTCCTCCCAGTATGACAAGATACCCTTTTCTGCGAATCCAACTAAAATTGTTTAGCTTATATAAAAACCCTCGAAACAAACTCTCTATCGTTGAGTCAATTCCAACACACAGTGATGCTATAGGACAGAATAGAACTGGCCTGTAGGATTCCCAAGGCTATCAATATTTATGAAATCAGACTTTTACATCTTTCTCTTGCAGAGTGACTGGTAGGTGTGAATCATTGACTTTTTGGTTAGCAGCCTAGCTCTTTAACCGCGGTACCATTAGGGATCCTTTCAGTCTATGTAGTTGCTTTTACTCTTTAGAATGAACTGGACAGTCTTACAGTGACTCCCAGCAATAGATTAGAAATCTTAGTTAAAATATTTAGTCAGAAATAGCCATATTTTGGCATGTGAGGCTATGGTTTTGTGAAAAAAAAAAAAACAAACAAACAACTTCCTAAGTTGTAAAGTACAAGTCCAGGATATCTGCTTTTTCCCATCAGTCCTTGGTACTGAGTTTTCTGCTTGACATATGTTGATTCTCCTGAGTCATGGTAACTTCAAAGCCATAATTAATTGGTGCTGGATGAAATTACTTTCCTCAATTGGGAATGAATTTCACAAGACTTGGAAATTTCAAGCAGGAAAAACTGACCACAATTAAGGATTTAAAAAAAACCCAAACTGACTTCAGATGCAATTCTCAAGTTTTATCTATGTTGTGAAAAAAATATATACATAAAAATAACAACGGACTTTTTCTCAGTTCTAACATTTTTATAAGGTTCTCTTTTAGACCGGAAGGTGTCAGGTCATCTAGTCTCAGTTTCCTTTTTTCTCTTATCCATTTCTTTGTTGCTTCTTCTAATTCTGCTTTCTCTCCACCATTTCAGTCAAATGGGTCACTTTAGATTCTCCTGTAACCTTTACAGGATCTAGTGGTGACTTATAGTCTTAGAGGCTTCTGGGCTACTTTAGATAAAATGTCTCATTTCTCTACGATAATACAGGGTTAGATTTACAAGGTGTTATCTACAGTGACTGTAGAGTCCCCGGCAGATGCAAATAGTTTGTACTGAACTACTAATCCAAAGGTTGGTGGTTCAAATCCACCCAGTGGTGCTGCAGGAGAAATGCTTAGTGATCTGCCCATAAAGATTATTACCAAGAGGACACTGTGGATCAGTTGTACTTTGTAACACATAGGGTCACCATGAATCAAATTTGTAGCAACAGATTTTTTGTCTATAATGATTATGGAAAATTTTTTTTCAACAGCTCAGCTAGACTCCTATCAGATAATGTGTCTCTCCAGTAACCCCACACCTGCTGCCATCTCCACTCCTGCCATGCCCTATAGCTGCTGGGTAATTTTTCTCTTCAGTTCTTCTTTTGTCTGTGTTTTCTTCTCCCTCTGAACCACCTTCTTTCTCTTGACATTCTGGCAAAATATTCCTTTTCTTTCAAGGATCAGTTCCTCTGAGAAACTGTCTCTGGACTTTTCTTGTCTTTCTCTCTGATGAGATCACAGGAATGAATTATCACCATCTGACCCTTGAGGCATTAATCATTACTGTCTCTAAACCTGCTGTGAGGTTTTATCCTGAGTTTTCTCCTTCTGGTTAGCTTATGAAACATATTATTTCTCCCATTTCTTAGGCGCTAATTTTATGTTTATAGTAGGGCTTAAAATCAATTGAAAATGGTTCAGTAATTGTCATTGGAAACAAGGGCCGAGTGTATGTTGCATAGCAACCAAATCTGTTACCGCTGAGTTGACCTGAGTAGATATCAAACAGCTGTGCCCTGCTCAGAGATGGCAGCTGATCCCTCTGCTTTGAGTATGTGTTTCTTTCTAGAATCCTATCACTAATCCAAACTCCCACATCAGCCTAATGAGACTTTTAGGAGGAAGCACTGTGGCAGGAGTTTCAGAGAGCAGTATTACTGACAAGGCTCTGGAGAACAACACATATTCCAAGGGGTCCATTGACTGCCATCTTTGAGCAGGGCACATCTGTTTGTTATCTGCTTGGATCAAAGTATCACCGACAACAAATATGGTTGCTTTGCAACACATATGTGGCCCTTGTTTACTTTAGCAATGATTGAACATTTGGAATTAGTTCAAGGCAATGGTTTAAGACTATAGAACCCCACTTCCCCTGGCTTTTTTACATTTTACTTAATTCCCCTGAGAACATCCACTGTCACCTCAAGGTGGAGACTTGAATGCTTGTTACTGAGAGTTCATATACTGACACCTCCCTGATAATGTACTTAACATCTTTGACTTTCAGTGTTCTCCTCTGTCAAATTGACAGGGAGACACTATAGGATAAGCACAGGACTGCTATCTGCAAGGTTGCCTTTTTGAATCCACCAGTCACTCCTTGGAAACCCTATACAAGATTGCTGTTAGTTGGAGCTGACTGGACAGCATGTAACAACAACAAATATGTCATATTTGCCTTAAAGTTTTTCACATTGAAATTGGGTTTTCTTATCACGTAGAGATTTAAGGACTAGATAACCTGTTTGTTTGTAGCAGACTCACAACAGTTATCTGAGGAGGGTGGTCCCTATTCATGGATGTTCCTTTTACACAAATCTAGGCCAAGGCGGAGTCCTGGTGTGGCGCCATGGGTTAATGGGCCAGACTGCAAAGCCGTTTGAACTGCAAGGTTGGTGGTTCAAGCTCACCTTGGAAACCCTACACAGGGCTGCTATGGTTGGAACCGACTCAATGGCACTTAACAGCAATAACAACAGGCTAAGGTGGAGTGGTCTTTTATCTATATACCTTACCTTTTTAAGTTTCTCAACTTTCACAGAGGAGAAGAAATGTACCAAGAGCTTGACTGAGAAGTCCAGCATATTGTTATTATTTTCAAGTTCCTTTCAGAAAGTACTATATCTTCAAACTCATAGTCAGCCAATGCTTTGCAAAAATTTGTTTGAAGTAAATTATAATCACAGTTGTGAGCTGTCAAGTCGGTTCCAAGTCATAGCAACCCTTTCTAGAATTTCTGAGGCTATAAATCTTAATGGGAGCTGAAAACCTCATCTTCTGTGGAGCAACTAACTGGTAGATTTTAACAGCAGACCTTGTAGTTAGTAGCACAACTCGTAATCCACTAGAATACCAGGGTTGCTTATAATCAGGGTAGACTCCCTTTTATTTCCCAAAAACTCAAAATGAATCCTTGAATTAGGTTACACTCTTACAAAACTGTGTGTAGATCCTTGGGGGTGCAGTGGTTATGAGCTTGACTTCTTAGTTTGAACTCACCATCTCTGAGCTTAAAAGATGGGGCAGTCTCTTTCCATAAAGATTACAAACTTGGAAACTGCATTGCTATGAGTCAGAAATGATGCAACTTATCAACCACAACATAGGGTCACTATGAGTTGAAACTGACTTCATGGCAAAGGAATGAAAATAAAGCGATGAGGTTGAGTTCAGTTCCAAGCTTGAAGGGCTATAGTCTCAGAGGTTCCCCTGGTCTATATCAGACAAGCAAGCTGGGTCTTTTTTATGGTTTTGAGTTTTGTTCCTCATTTCACCCCCACTCTATCCAGGACCTCTTATTGTGTTATCTTTCAGAGCAGTTGGTAGGAGCAGCTGGGTACCATCGAGTTCTGGTTTCAGAGTCCTGGATACTATAGTTTGTGTAGAAATCAGTCTTTTGTATTAAATGGGGTGAGAATTGCTCTTGTCAGGATGGAGACCAATGGGTATTGAAGTGCCATCAGATTTCATATGAAATGAAACTGGGGACGTTAAAGTTAAGAACTGAGATTCTGATCTCAGCTCTCTCAATTCTCAAGGTCTTTTTCATCTCTCTTTTTCTATATGAGTCATTTGTATTATTTTTTTCCCTGTATCATCCTCCTTCCAATCTTCTTCATCAGCTTGCATTAGTACCCATGAGCCCCTTGCTTTTCAAATTAAGAATTGTGAAGCAAAAATTGATCTTTTCTTACCATGTTATAAATCTTCAACCAGCTAATGGATAGGACCCCCTGGAAAACTTCTAGTCAATTATCTGTGGATTGAGAAAATGGATAAATGGGCAAGAAAGCCAGGAGTCTCCTCTGGATGCTGTGGAGCCCAACAGTAGCTCTGGATAGGCAAGCTCAGTATTTCAAATGCAAATAAGGCACTTTGAAAACCTGTTGGTCCTAGATGATAAATATCTTAATTAAATTTTAAAAGGTTGCCCGTATTTCTTGGAAATCTTATTACAAAGCAAAAGTGGTTATATATTATAGCTATAAACTTTCATTATGAGTGTTTAACTTGGTAGAGATTGATACTGATTATTATAATGCTATTGTAGACCCAAGAAGAACATGACAGTGCATTATTATGCTGTTGCGGTCACCATTGACCCACAGAATAAAATTATTTGTGATAATTCACTTTATTAGACTTTATTGGATATTTGTGTAATCCCTTATCAAAATCTGCTGTCAACCATATTTATCAATTGAGTCCTTATTGTATGTAGAATATATTTCTAGTCACTCTGAGGAACAATAAAGAAAAAAAAAAAACCTATCGGTTTTTTCTTCAAGGATCATTTGGTCTACTGAGAGTGAATTAAAAGCATATTTGGAAAAGTAATTGGCCAATTTTCTTAGATTATATGAGATCAATACAGATTAAACAGCATATGCAAGTACTGTGGGAAAGTGGAATTAATATAGTCATGTAACTGTACAAACAGAATTTTTTTTCCTTAACTTTCAAAAAGAAATTAAAATGTGAAAACTTGCAGTGTATCCTGATCACAGGGGCGTAGGAAAGAAATTCTGTTATTCTCACTGACATTCGAGAGAGGTCTACTAGGAAGTTCTGCCTCTGTGACACGTTAGAGTTAGAAAGAGCTTAATTGGCTAGAATTTTTTTACAGCATTTTGGCAAATGAACTAAATGCATTACACTTATTTTAATAATTTAACTTCTGGTCCTTTGAGCATCTAGAAATAATTGAATCAACTTACTTAACCTCGCTCATCTCAATTATTTTTCTCAAGCCTTTTAAGGCCAATAGAATGTGAAAGGCCAGAAGACTAAATTTTGTCATTGGATAAATGTACTGAGTCGTAAGTATCAATGATTATGTTCATATTTTATATCAAAATAGTGATGGATGAACAAAGCTCTATTAATTATCTATTGCTAGTGTTGTAGTTATCTAGTGCTGTTTTAACAGAAATACTCTGGAGTTGAAATATTATCTCATGAAGAAGTTTTAAATGAAAGCATACTTGGTTTTATGAGGAGTTTTCTAGACACATGCCTTTTGTTTTGTATAAGTGGAGCAGAGATGAGACAAGAAGAGTTTGGTTCACTCTTCCAAGCACAGTCTCAAAGACACAGTCTCAAAAAATTGTTGGTGAAGATGAATGACCTTGAGCTTTATTGATTTTGTGCCTTGGAAAACCCTATACAGGGTCGCTTCGAGTCAGAAATGACTCGACAGCACACAATAGCATAGTGAAAATATTTGGGTATATATTCCTCATAAATACATACCTATTTATACATCATATACACATATGAAAGTCAATCTATATACTAAATACCACACTTTTTATTTTTACAATATGGTGCTAGTGGTGGTTGTGTGCAGTGGAGTCAGTTATGATTCATAGGCACCTTGTATAGGGTTCGTTGTTGTTGTTAAGTGCTATTTAGGTGGTTCTGACTCATAGTGACCCTGAATAGGTATGTTCAAACTGCTGATCCTCCAGTGCCACACCAGGAGCATAGGGTTTATGAGGTGGCAGATTTTTATGGATGCAGAAAACCTCATCTTTTTCCTACAGAGCAGCTGGTAGATTTGAATTACTGACCTTGTGCTTAACAGCCCAACTTGAAACCCACTAGGCTATTTCCCCCACTTTTCCATGAGTAATTTTGTACCACACACCCCAACTTGTTTGTTGTTGTTGTTGTTAAGTGCCATCGAGTCGGATCCGACCCATAGCGACCCTGTACAGGGTTTAGAACACAATAAAAAGATGAAAAAGCAGAAATTGTGTGATAGAGAATCCAGATATCAGTGTTCTAAAATCAAAGACATAGAGCCACTAAGCAAGGATGACTTACTTCAACTGGTTTTCCTCTCTACCAACCAACTGAAAACCTCTCGCACTTCCATTTCAGGTTTGTACTCTGTTGACTCTGGCTGGAACATCTGACTGTCCAATAGCATCTTTAGTGAATTTATAGAAAGTAGTCCTGGTGTGGCGCTGTGGGTTAATGCGCCAGACTGCAAAGCCGTTTCAACTACAAGGTCAGTGGTTCAAGCTCACCAGTCACTTCTCGGAAACTCTATATGGGATCGCTGTGGGTCGGAACTGACTTGATGGTACTTAACAACAACATTAGCTCTGGAGTCCTGGTGTGGTGCTGTGGGATAAGCACTGGACTGCTAACTGCAAGGTGGTCAGTTCAAACCCACCAGTCATTCCTTGGAAGCCTGTAGACTCACAGTCAACTAGATGGCACATAACAACAACATTAGCTCTTTAAGCACCTTTAGCATTTAAGTATGGTGGTGGAACAGTCTGAGATACTGAATTGAGGTTTCAGTTTTTTAGCAGTGCTGTCGACCTGGTTAAAAGTCCTGGTGGGGGTAGTTGGTTATTCATTGGGCTACTAAGCATAAGATTCAGCAATTCAAATCCACCAGCCACTTTGTGGGAGAAAGATGAGGCTTTCTGCTTCCATTAAGATTTACAGCCTCACCCTCCCTATACAAGGTTGCTATGAGTCAGGACCGACTCCGCAGCACAGAACAACAATTAGCCCTTTAGCTAATCTTCCTCATGGTACAAGGGGAGGCATCTCCTATGTAAACTGGATACGTTTCTAAACACATTTAATAAAGATTATAGGCGAATAACTGTTAGGTCTGAAAGTCATTAGGTTTGTATAGTTACTTGGAATAATTGTTAGATACCCATTTCTATCCCAGTATGTATTTTTTCCCATAATCTGCAAACTTCAAAAGAAGAAGATTAAATGAAAAGAATTTCTTCAGGAATTCTTTGTTTGTTTTGCCAATCCAATGCTTAAACTCCAGAGCGACCAGGGTTCCTTAAAGAGAGCTTAGTGCCTTCTTTTTATTTGTTAATTATGTAGATTAAAAAATCAGATAGAAAAATTATAAGTCCTGGTGTGGCGCTGTGGGTTAATGCACCAGACTGCAAAGCCATTTGAACTGCAAGGTCGGTGGTTCAAGCTCACCAGCTGTTTCTTGGAAACCCTATACAGGGTCGCTATGGTTCGGAATTGACATGATGGCACTTGACAACAACAACAACTTTTAAAAATGTCATGGATTTTCCCCCCTCCTAATTGTTGTTGTTATTAAGTGCCATTGAGTTGGTTCTGACTCGTAGTGACCCTGTATAGAGTTTCCAGAGATCTGGGGTGGTGCTGTAGGATAAGCACTGGACTGCTAACCACAAGGTCAGCAATTTAAACCCACCAGCCACTCTCAAAAACCCTATACAGGGTCACTATTAGCCAGAACAGGCTCAACAGCACTTGCCAACAACATTGGGTCTCCAAGGAGTGGTGGTGGGTTTGAACCACCAAACTTGCAAGTAGCATTCCAGTGCTTATCCTGCAGCACCACACCAGGACTCCTAATAACTGTGTAAAAGAGGGCTATTGACTTTACTGTGGAGCTTCCTCCCTCTGGTTTCCATCCATTTTTATAATAGGAAAATTGATTTTCATGGAAATAGTGAAATCTGTAAAATACATGTTCCTCTTTGATTTTAAATTATTAAAAAGGTGCAAAAGAAATTAGAATATTACGTTTTCTCATGAGGGAGTGAGAATACGGACTCTATATTCCATTTGAATAGAGAAATATTTATCTGGAAGTTAACTTTCTGAAAAAATTTTTACTTGTATTTAAATTGTCTTAGAAATTCAGAAAGAAAACGTGCTAAAATGCTCACACTGACTTCTGTGGGAAGGGATGAGAACGCATATGTGTCACTTTGCTTTCTTATTTTTCCATAATGACCTGGAAAATATCGCTAGGAAAAACATGCAGAACTGGAAGAATTAGGAATGAGGTTTATGGTGTTGTGTATAACAAGACAGCATTTCACATTTATAAAAAATAAAATAACTGGGGAGCCATATGGGTTTTGGAAGTCTTTAGTGAATATTTGAAAGCCCTAGCACAGAATTTAGAAAGCAAATAAGACTAATATTAATTTGGGCTTCAGGAGAAAATTATGTTTAGACTTTGACAGTTGTAGGCAAATTTCAGGATAGATATTCATACAGAATCCAACTAAAAATGGATTCAATAGTCATTCCCTTGAGAAGTTTAAATTTTAGATAAATTTAGAAAAATTCAAAATCTTTTTCTGAGTGAACATCAGTAGAGCCAAGAATCTTTCCAAGAGAGCATAGACAGAATTACCCAGAGTCTGCATTTCTGTTATACTAGGAATGTTAGAGAAGTATTTGGACCGAGAACATCAATATCAGAGGGTTCACTGGTCTCTGTAACAAATTCTGTGTTTATAGGCTACATGACTTCAGGTCAGACAACAGGGCTAGAAACATCTGCATGACTATAACAAATGACATTTAAATAGCTAGCTTTGCTAAGCTTTCTGTGACTGTTGTTATTAAGTGTTGTTGACTCAATTCTGACTCATAGCAACCCTGTATAGGATTTCCAGAGAGCGTATGGTGAGCTTGAACCACTGACCTTGTGGTTCAAACTGACTATGCGGTTCAGTGCTTATGCTACAGTGCCACACCAGGACCCTTACTATGACTGAGAGGTCCTAAATATGACCCGCTTCATAGACAATCATGAAAAAAAACATAGCCAACAAAGTGAGAAGTAACAAATTAGATTTGAACGGCCAAGGCTCAAAAGAAATTGGCAAGGTATTGTTTAGTTAGCTACATAATAAAAAACAAGACAAACAGAAAAAAGAAAGAAAGAGAGGAAAAGAGAGAAGAGAGAGAATAAACACTGAAAATTAACATTAAACTTTAATGCTTACAGTTTAAAATTCAAAGACGTGTGTTTTTATAATATCATTCTTTATTAATGGACTTTACTTTTGCCTTTTATGATGGCACTATTTTAAATCTAAAAGAAATATAACCATAAAGGTCCCAGTAAAAACCCTGGTATCTAGACTTGGGAGATACAGAACACACTGTTCCCCATCCTTAAGTAAAGAATTAGCAACATTGTAGCAAACGAATACAAATATTATATAGTCAAAATTACAAATACAACCAAACCATGCACACATACACACACACACAAGGTAAATTCCTGGGATTATAGTGTTGAATGAATGAATGATATAAAACAATACTGAATTTTTGTGCTTATATGAAAACATAAAGCCCGGATCTAACATATTTATAAAGCAAAAAAACAAGGAATATGGTTGCAGTTGATTTCAGTAAAATAGAAGCTAGCACGTTTTTTAAAGAGTAATTAAGTACTTTTATATGCAATTTTTGCTTCTCTGTGGTAAACTTAAAAGCTTACGAATACCTTCCATCTCCATTCTCCTAAGATTAAAAAATTTAAAAAATTCAAAGCATAGCCCTATTTTATTAATAATAAGCTTTACATTTAGTCTGAAGCAAACTGGTTGGAAACTTAGTAATTTTCCATTTGTCGGTTAAATTCTCTGTGAATATTTCCTTTCATAATGAATCTATTTCAATTTAATGAAGTGTTAGTTGCTGGAACAAAAATTATAGCCTCAAACGAATTAGTAGTCCCACCAAATCGTGCCTGCTCTAACCGCAATGCTGTTGGTGGTGAAACGGGGGTGGCGTGGTGGGGGGGGGGAGATGGGGAAAAGGAAAGGCAATTTTCATTCCCATGAGTCTCAACTGTGGAAATGCAAACTAGAAGTAGGGTTTAAAAAGGAAACAAAGCAAAACAAAGTTTTTTTTTTTTTTTAAAGTTTTCATTTCACAAGACTGTAAAGTCAATCATTTGTATAAAAACAAAATTATCTTAGCAAGTTTATTAGAATTAAAGCTACAATGTTGTTGTGTGCTGTCTTCTAACTCATAGTGTTGCTGTATAAGGTTTCTGAGGAGTGGCTTTGAACTAGCGACCTTGTGATTAACAATCCACTGCTTATCCAACAGTGCCACACTAGGCCTCCTAAAGCTATAATGGAATGGTTTATATTTGATATCTACACCATAGAAGTTCAGTTGAAAAATACTTGTATTCAGACTTTATGATAAGTGTACTAATTTTTAAAAATCATATTCAACTTTGTAACTCTACACTATTTTCTGTTATTGTTTTTGTGGGCTTATAGATATGCTTTTCTAGTGGAGGAGGTAATGGCTTATAAGGGAATATAGAACACATTGTTTTTACTTACACCAATTTAAAAAACAAACAAAAACACACTGGCCATATCTGTGTAAAGAAGAATCTGTATTTTATGTAGGAAATTCTGAAACTTATATTTGCTGTAAAGCATTTACAGTATAATATTAGGGTAAGTTTTGGCCTTCTTATATTAAAGTTAAGACATAATGAACTTAAATAGATTTATAAATATTCTTTTTATAAATTTGTTCTACAGTAAAACATTTGATTATGGGTTGCTTAACAGACAAAATTATGTAAACAGAAACAAGGTCTTAAAAGTAGAAACCCTTGTGAGAGGGTCATTAAAATTTTTTTTTAATGTTTTATTGTGAATTTTGTGAGCATTTACATGGGAGAACATTAGTTTTATGTTCATCCTATCGAATATCATTTCATTGCCATGGTTATAATCCCCTCCATGTATCATCAACCATCCAAAGGGTATGCCCCCGGTCATCAGCACACAGCCCCTCTCCGAGAGGGTCATTTTTAACATTTGATCTTTGGTTCAGTGATAATCAGATGAATGTTGTCATTTTATTTTATGTCTTTCTAAACAAAGCGGGTATTGTGAGTAGTACATTTGTTTCAAAAGTGCTACTTTCTTAGTAATGATTCCAGTATCTTTAATGTTGTTTGAGTGTTTCCTTAACAATCAATTTGCTATATTTATAGCTTTAAAGACAATTGCCTTCTTTAATATTATCATTCTGTATTTTTATTCTAGAATTCTATGATTCTTATATCCTTTGTTGTTGTTGTTAAATGCCATCAAATTGGTTCCAACTCATAGGGTTTCAGAGGCTTTAAATCTTCGAGGGAGCAGAAAGCTTCATCTTTCTCCTGCAGAGTCTCTGGTGGGCTTAAACCATGGACCTTGTGGTTTGCAGTCCAGTGTTGATCGTATGGAGCTACCGAGTTTTCTTACATCCGTTAGTGGCTTTATTTATTTATTTTAAGTAAGGAGAAGAACACTTTTGCTGTTGTTTATGAACAAGAACAAAACCTTGATTATCTTCATGTGAAAACACATTGAATCAATGCTTCATAAGTATTTATAAGATACATTTTCCTCTTTAATGCACTCTTGGTTCTCTTCTAGTTAATAAGAAAAAATACTTAAGACTCTTGATAAATTATGTGTGTGTTCATGTCCTAGAATTGTATAAACTATTAACCAAGTATGCAGTAAGGCTCTTCTTTTATTCTAGTTGCCCATTTGTCTTTTATATTCCAAGATTACTGCAATTGTGACAGAACTTCTGTTTGCTTATCAGTGCACTTTTTAGAAACTTACAATTTATCTTTACCTCTTTTTCCTACTTTGTATATGCAATTTGGAGACTTGTGAATATTTAAAATAAAATAGTTATGAAATGATGGTGTATTTATATTTAAGTACATAAGCATTATCTGTGGCTTTATTAGATTGGTCATATGTCTCAATTTTGGGGGCAGTTCAAGTTTATGCCTGATGTCTCAATATAATTATTTTTATTTATTTATTTATTTTAAAGTTTTTATTGTAAATTATATGATAGTTTACATGGGAGAACATCAGCCTTATATTCATCCTATCATATATTGCTTCACTGCCATGATGACAATTCTCTCCATGCATCATCAAACAACCAAAGGGTACACCCACACAGCCCCTCTCCCTCTCTGGGTCCAGAGTCCCCAGCCACTGCATCTCTCTGCCTCCATCTCTGGTGTCACTGTCTCTGCTTCCATCTCCGGCGTCACTGCTTCTCTGGATAGGGTCTTGCTCTCGGCTCTTCTCCCTTGATGGTCCCAGGGATCTCTGCTCCTGGACTGCACAGTCAACCACTCCCCTCCTTTTGCTACAAAACGTCTTTACGTTTACATTTCCAACCCTCACAGTCAGTCCTGGTAGCAATTATTCACTATTGTACCACAAGAGTCTTATCCCCATCTTCTTTCATAAACCCTGCCCAGACAGATTGGATACCACTCTGTGGAGATTCTACCTTCCCCCATGCCCTCTATATCTTTGCTCCGTCTTGAAAGCTTGTAAATCAGTCACTTCTTGCCTTTTTAGCCTCCCCCTTTGGGTAGCCAATGTCTAAGTTGCCCATCTCTGTCTACCCTGTGTAATGAGGGGGTGGGAATTATCCTTGCTGTAAAGATTTGTTTCCTCTTTTGAGCTACTGCCTTAGGTATAGATCAAGTCATCAAATTATATCAGAATACTCTTTTTTTTCCCTCTTCTTTCTTATTTTAGTTGAGTTCTGATCATCCAACCATTGAAGCCAGGTCAAGTGGCTAGACCTGTCTGCAAGTGTGGTTGTTCTTGTGCATCTCCTCTCACTTCATATCAGCTGGACACTTCACGCTCCACTCTAGTCCTCTGTGGCCATGTCATTGTCTCTGGGCTCAGAAGTTTCCAGGTCTTGCCATACTGCTGGTCTATCAGGTCTCAACTTGGGTTCACAGGAGTCTACTGAATGTGGTCAGACTTAGCTCACAATTTCATTGCTGTTTTTCCCTCACTTCCTCTTATCGGTGAACAATGTGGTCACCAGCCAGATCACCTGTCTGCTCCTGTATTCCCCTTGAGTCTTAGTCTTGGAAGGGGGTTTGCCCTGAGGGGACCTGACCACTTGCCTTGATGGCTCCTGGAGGAGAAACTTGCTTGTTCTTGTAGTAGTCAGTTAGACTGCCGTTATTGTTTTTGAGTTTTCCTGTTGGTCTTTCTTTCAAGGAGTATCTTCTGTTTTTCTAGCCACCCTAGGCTGGTCTGTTTGTCCTTTCAAGTGGAGATTACTTGCCTCAGAAGATTCTGGATGCGATTCAGGAGTCCACCTATGGTCTTATGCAATGCAAAGACTCCACAAGAAGCCTCCTTCACTGGGCAAGTTGTAGCCCCATTTTAGGTATTCCAATAAGAAGTGCAGCCAGAGTGCTCCTTGAAGGCCAGGATGGCCAAAATTTGTCTGTCAGACTTTGGACATATTGTCAGGAGGGACCAGTTACTGGAGAAGGGTATCATGTTTGGTAGGGTGGAGGGTCAGATAAAAAGAGGAAGACCCCCCAGTGAGATGGATTGGCAAAGTGGCAGCATCAATGGGCTCAAGTGTGACAACAATGGTGAGGTTGGCCCAGGATCGTGCAGTATTTCGTTCTGCTGTTCTTAAGGTCGCTATGAGTTAGTACCGATTCAATGGCACTTAATAAC
>NW_006408519.1:19080654-19103963 GCF_000296735.1 Chrysochloris asiatica | reverse complement strand
TTTTAAGTCCTCTTCACTTTCAGCAAGCAAGGTTGTATCATCTGCATATCGCAGGTTGTTAATGACTCTTCTTCCTATCCTGATGCCACATTTTTTTTCATAGATCCCAGCTTCTCAGATTATTTGCTCAGCATACAGGTTGAATAAGTATAGTGAAATAATACAACCCTGTCGTACACCTTTCTTAATTTTAAACCAATCAGTGTTCCCATGTTCTGTTCGAACAGCTGCCTCTTGGTACATGTACAGATTACTCATGAGCAGAATTAAGTGTTCCAGAATACTCATACTTGCATTATTGTCCATAGATTGTCATGATCCACACAATCGAAAGCCTTTGCGTAGTCACCAAAGCACAGGTAAACATTTTTCTGATATTCTCTGCTTTCAGCCAAGATCCAACAGACATCAGCAATGATATCTCTCATTCCAAAGCTTCTTTTGAATCTGGCTTGAACCTCTGGAAGTTAATTTGTCAATGAATGCTTGCAACCGTTTCTGTATTACCTTTAATAGAACTTTACTCGCATGGGACATCAGAGAGATTGTTCAATGATTTCCACATTCCATTGGGTCACCTTATTTTTTAGAATGGGCACAAATATTGATCTCTTCCAATCAGTTGGCCATATAGTTGTCTTCCAAATTTCTTGGCATAGGTGAGTGAGTGCCTCCTGTGCCGCCTCACTTTTTTGAAAGATTCAATTTTTATTCCTGGCTCTTTGCCAATTCCTTCATGCACCTTGGATATCTTCCTTCAGTATCATTTGTTCTTGATCACATGCTTTCTCTTGAAATGGTTGGTCATCAGCCATTTCCTTTTGATACAGTGACTCTGTGTATTCTTCCCCTCTTCTTTTAATGCTTTCTGCATTATTCAATAATTTGCCCAGAGAATTCTTCAATAACGAAAGTCAAGGCTTGAGTTTATTTTTCAGTTCCCCCAGCTTGAGAAATGCTGAGTGTGTTCTTCCTTTTTGGCTTTCTGACTCCAGATCTTTGTGCATTTTGTTGTAACATTGGCTTTATCTTCTCGAGCTGATCTTCAAAATTTTCTGTTCAATTCTTGTACCTCCTCATTTCTTCCATTTGCTTTAGCATCTCTACGCTGGACAGCAAGTTTCAGTGTTTCTTCTGACATTCATTTTGATCTTTTCCTTCTTTCTTGTCTTCTTAATGACTTTTTGCTTTCCTCATGTATGATGTTCTTGATGTCATCCCACAATTCTTCTGGTCTTCAGTCTTTAGTGTTCAATGTATCAAATCTGTTCTTCAGATGATCTCTAAATTCAGATGGAAAATATTCAAGGTCATATTATGGCTCTCGTGGATTTGTGTTAATTTTCCTCAGCTTCAATTTGAATTTGCATATGAGCAATTGATGGTCTGTTCCACAGTCTGCCCCTGGCCTTGTTTTCACTGATGATATGGAGCTTTTCAATTAGCTCTTTCCACAGATATAGTCAGTTTGATTTCTAAGTATTTTATCTGGCAAGGTCCATGTGTATTGTTGTCTTTTATGCTGTCTAAAGAAGGTATTTGAAATGAACAAATCAATGATTTTGCAGAATTCTGTCATGTGTTCTCCTGCATCATTTCTTTCACCAAGGCCATATTTCCAACTACTGATCCTTCCTCTTTGCTCCCAACCTTTGCATTCCAATAACCTGTAATGATCAATACAACCTGATTGCATGTTTGATCAATTTCAGATTGAAGAAGTTCATAGAATTCTTCTATTTCATCCTCACTGGCTTTAGTGGTTGGTGTGTAAATTTGAATAACAGTGATATTAACTGGTCGTACCTGTAGGTGCATGGATATTGTCCTATCGCACACAGTGTTGTACTGATCCAGATCATGACTGATCTGGATATGTTCTTTTTGACAATGAATGCAGCACCATTCCTCTAAAGTTTGCCATTTCTGGCATAGTAAACCATGTGGTCATCAGATTCAAAGTGGCCAATACCAGTCCATTTCTGCTCACTAATGCCTAAGATATCCATGTTTATGCATTCCATTTCATTTTTGACAACTTCCAATTTTCCCAGATTCATCGTACATTCCATGTTCCGATTTTCAATGAGTGTTACAGCTGTTTCTCTTCAATTTGAGTTGTGTCCCATCAGCAAATGAAGGTCCTATGGGCTTTATTCCCACAGGCTTTACTCCATTTGCATCATCATAGTCAACTTTACTTTGAGGGGGCAGCTCTTTCCCAGTCACATTTCGTTGCTTTCCAACCTGAGGGGCTCATTTTCCGGCACTATATCTAACAGGGTATCTGTGCTATTCATAAGATTTTCAATGACTAAATGTTTGGAAGTAGTTCTTCACTCCTTCTTCCTAGTCTGTCTTTATCTGGAAGCTCATCTGAAACCTGTTCACCATGGGTGACCCTATTGGTATTTAAAATACTGGTGTCATAGCTTTCAGAATCACAACAACTCACAAGCCACCACAGTACCACAAACTGATAGATTAGTGGTGGATTGTAAATGGTATTGCTTTCCTAACATCCTTTTCAATGCTGTCATTTTTGGTATATAGGAATCCAATGGATTTTTGTAAGTTGATCTTATACCCTGCCACTGTGCTGAATCTTCCAATGAAGTCTAGTAGCTTTTTTTTTTTTTTTTTTTTTTTTACTGAGTCTTTGGAGTTTCTTTGTATAGGATCATATCATCTGCAAATAGAGAGAGTTTTATTTCTTTTTTGCCAATTTGGATGCCTTTAATTTCCCTATATGGTTGTATAGCTCTGGCTAAGACTTCTAGCACAATATTGAATAGGAGTGGTGACAAAGGGCATCCTTGTCTGGTTTCTGTTCTGAGAGGGAAGGCTTTCAGTTTCTCTCCATTTAGAGTGATGTAGGCTGTTGGTTTTGTATATATGCTCTTAATTATGTTGAGGAATTTCCCTTCAATTCCTACTTTGTTGAGGGTTTTTTTTTGACCAAGAATGGATGTTGGATTTTGTCCAATGCCTTTTCTGCATCAATTGATATGATGTCATTTTTTCTTCTTTTTTCTTATTTATATGGTGGATTGTGTTGATTTTTTTCCTAATGTTGAACCATCCTTGCATCCCTGATATGAATTCCCCTTGGTCATGATGTATTATGTTTTTGATGTGCTGCTGGATTCTGTTGGCTAGGATTTTGTTGAGAATTTTTGCATCTATGTTCATAGGGATATTGGTCTAATATTTTCTTAGTGATGTCCTTCATTGGTTTTGGTATGAGGGTTATGCTTACTTCATAAAATGTATTAGGAAGTTTTCCATCTGCCTCTATATTCTGGAATAATTTGAGTAGAATTGGTGACAGCTCTTGCCTGAATGTTGGCTAGAACTCACCAGTGAAGCCATCTGGGACTGAGATTCTTTTGGTTGGGAGATTTTTGATGATTTGCTTAATTTCTTCTTTTGTTTTGGGTCTGTTCAGGTTTTCTATTTCACTCTGTGTAAGTTTAGATAGGTCATGTTTTTCTAAAAATATATCCATCTCTTTCAGGTTTTAAAATTTCTTGGAGAACAATTTTTCATAGTATTCTGTTATTATCCTTTTGATTTCCTTTGGTTCCATTATGACATCGCCCATGTGGTTTCTAATGCATATGATTTGTGTCTTCTCCCTCTTTTCTTTTGTTAGGTTTGCCAATGATTTGTCAATTTTGTTAATCCTTTCAAAGAATCAGCTTCTTGTCCTGTTGACTCTTTGTTGTCCTGTTAGTTGTTATGATGTAACTCAGAATTTAATTTTTGGCCTATTTTGTTTTTAGTCTGTTTCCTACTCCACAACCCTGGTTCTGGCCTTTTTCCTAGGAATAAACAGTTTAGGGCCAGCTGTGGCCATTTTGAACTCCTATTGGTTTTAAATGGGATCTGTCCCTTTAAATGCTGAGAATATCTGTGTCCATGCATAGTAGAAGACCCCTCCAGTGGTGGGAGTGTGGGTTGTCCACTTGCTCAGGCACCTCCTCTAGTCACCAGAATGGAGGTATGCAGTCAGTGAGAGGTCAATGAACAGATACAAAACAAAAAATATTGTCCATACTTTGTCTCCAAGGTTTCCGCAGGTGTCAGTCCGTGGCGGGTCTGCTTGCTGCTCCGTTTGGTCTCGCCCAAGTTGTTGTCTCAGAAGAGGCGAAATGAGAAACAGAAAAAAAAGGAGAAAAAATCAAAGCAGAGACAGAAAGGATTAAATTCAAGGGAATGGAAAGGAAAAAGGAAAAGAAGAATAGACAAAGAAAACAATGAAAGGAAAAAAACAAAACTGCAACCAAAAATTTCACTGCAGCTGTTGGACCCAGAGAGGACAAAACTATGGGGGTCTCCTGCCAGCCAAGAAGCTCAGAAGGTTGGTGTGGGAGGAATGTTACAGCAGAATTTCTGTCCCTAGATGGAATTCCTATAGGTGTTACTTATGTTCAAGACACTCAATCCACAAGTAATAGTTCAAGAAGGCCCCTGATACAGTTGGTTTTATTGTCTGTTAGGACCACAGGACATCTAAGGGCAAGGTTTTGAGGTTTTCGGCTACACTAATGTTGTTCTGGTGGCTCTGTTAGTTCTGTAGGTCTGAAGTGGAGTCCACCTGAATTCAGAAAGCAAAGCAGAGCAATTGGCTCACGCCTCAGACTGGTGTGACTCACAACCACACTGCTCTGAATGCTTGGAGAGCAGAGTTTATGCTGGGGTGGATGAGGGTGGGATCTGGAAGCACTGGATAAAAGAAAGAATCACACCTTTCCTGTCATCTGTGTGAATCTGCTCTGCGGTCACCATCTGTAGCCAAAGCTACTCACAAAGTTCAAGATGGTTGACCATTCGCCAGTCAGACTCTCCTCTTGCCATCCCTGCTCAGCTTCTCCTTCCAGCAAGGACTCAATCCATTTCTCTAACCTTTCATCGGAAGTTTAGGGTTCCAGGATCTTCATCTGTGTCTCGTTCATTTGGTCTCTCTTATCTTTGTTGTAGAGGGTTCATGTAGTACATTTGCCTAGTTGGATATATTGCCAGAAGTGACTCAATATAATTATTAATAGAGCTTTCTGTCACTCTTGAAAGTGTCCTACCTTGTATTATAAACATTGATTTTACTCAAGGACCCCTGGTGGCACAGTGGCTGAGTGTTCCGTTGCTAACTGTACACTTGGTGTTTCTAACTCCCCAGTGGCTCTATATCCAAAGCCATGACATTCGGCTTCCATACAGATTTGCAGTCTAGGAAACCGTCTGGGGCAGTTTCACTGCCTGTATGGTTACTATGAGTTGGGAACAATTTGATGGCATACAGCAATATCAGATTTTATTGTCATAAACAAAATGTCCATAATTGTCCTAATAGTTTCTAGTGGTGAATTTGCCAATTGATTGATTTCCAACCCAACTCCCATTTTCTGCTCACAGCAACAGCAAGTGTTTCCGTGTTACTTTATACAAATTTATTTGTTTTCTTGAAAAAAATAAGTGTTTTTTTTTTTTTTTTTTTTTTTTTTTTGCAACAATAGTGCCATATTTTTTTCAACTCTACACTTTGAAATGCTACTTGGATATTTAGTTAGCTTTCACTGCTTTTGAACTATTCCAGTCTTTCTGTCTGATAGGTCAAGATGTTGGAGCTCAGCAAAGGTGGGTTCCAAATGAGGAAAGTCTTATTTTTTGAGACGTCCCTGGATGGTAAAAATTGTTACCACGCAGGTTTGAATTTAGGAAGAAAGATCTGATGATCTACTTTAGAAAAATCACTCATTCAAAACCCTAGAAAGTACAGTTCTACTCTGACATGCATGCGGTTGCCATAAGACATAACCGATTTCACAGCAACTCACGAGGGACATTTTCCCTTCACAAAACTTTCCCAATCTCAGAGAACCACTTCCATAGAGAGCTATTGTTTCTCTTCTCCATCATTTCAAAAGAGTAGAAACGTTAGCAAACATGGAAAAATTACTAAAGTGAAATATTTTTCCTTGGAGGAGGGTCAATAAATCCACCTTTGTGCCTAGATTAGTTGTGTTATATAATACATATCCGTCCAGACCTTTTTTTGTAAAGACTACCCACATACAGATTTGAGGATTAGGGTTAGAAATGAATAATGGGGAGTTATATGAAGTGGGATGTCCAAATGAGAATAAATAGCACAAAGAAAATAAAGGCTAGAATAGAAAAATGAGTCCTGAATTTGTCCATTAGAAATGTCTCATGACTTTACACAGGATTAATATTATGTAACAATAAGGCTAGACAAAAATGGTGGTTTTGCCTATAATTTCTTTTTACGTACTAGAATTTAATGGGTGCTTTCATAAAATGCAGGAAAGATAGAATTGGAAATAATAAGGAATCTGAAAAGGAAAAAGCAGGAGAGCATAAATAAAGAGTAAAATTACGCATAAGGGAAGAAAAGAGTGAGTATACTATACCAATGTGGATTCTGTGCCTAAATCTGGGGAGAGGAAGTAGAAGACTAAAGGGATCACTTGAGCCAGGTTGGGCATATGAGTTCAGGGCCATTTGGGTAGCTCTAAAGCTGTAAACCACATGGAATTCTTTAATAAATTCCATTGTAGCAAAATCTCATAGTGGTACACACTTTCTATCCTTTAGACATAACAGGCTGAACCTCAAGAAAGCATTTTGCAAAGATAAAGCTTTAATGTGTAAAATTTAAAAAATCTTAGGTTCTCCTCCTTTCAAAGAATTTTCCATCCCCTTGATGTTCCTCTGCCAAGAAAAAGTTCTAGCCTTGGGAGATTTCACCCTATGTATTAAAGCTTTGGCAAGGATTACTGTCAAAGGGATTGAGTGGGTGTTCATTTGGAATTGAAATTACAACTGTTCGTTAGACTTCAGAGGTCAGCTTTCTGTCTATTGAAAATGTTCTAAGGTTTAAAATACCAAGAAACAAGTAGAAGACAAGGGCAAAATAATTAAATGAATGGGTGTGGAGAAGGCTAGGGAATTCAAAGAATACCATTCCTTATCCCCACGGCAATGTAAGACTTGATAGAAATTCATAAATACTCTTCAGAAAGCTAAATATATTGGAATCTAGTATAAAGCTCAGGACAAACTTGCTGTGTCTTATCATTCTACTGTACCTACTTGTAAATCACCTTCTTCTCTAAAAACAATTTTTTCTTGCATACAAAATAGACTTTTATTTTTCCAATTCTTCTTTCTTGTGTACTAATATCCAAGAAGCATTGCATTTTTAGGAATTTTGTGTAAATTTTAGTACATTGTTTTTGTTGTGGGAAAAATATCTAATCTAACATTTACCACTTTAACTTGCTTCACATATATATAATTCATTGGTATTTGGTTCATCATGTGCAACCATCACCACTATCCATATCTAGATTTTCCCGTTACTCTTCACACCATTTGACTTAATTAAAAAAAAGGTCAAGTAATGGAAATGGGCTTGTCAAGGAGAATATTTACCTGTCCTAGCTCTGGTAGTATAGTGGTTATGAATCGGGTTGCTAACGTCAGGGTCAGCAGTTTGAAACTACCAGCTGTTCCATGGGAGAAAGATGAGGCTTACTGCTCCCCTAAAAATGTATAGCCTTGGAAACCCTGTACAGGGTCGCTATGCATCAGAACTGACTCCACGGCACATCACCACCACAACAATAAAGTGTTTTTGTGTGACTGTGCAGAGACTACCAATTGTTCTAGAGTTTCGATTGTCTCCATTTTTCAGAAATGCATATGCTTTGCCTGCTTTTAGCAGCACCCATGGCTACCCTGCTGTGGCACTGGACTGCTAACCTAAAGGTTGGCAGTTCAAACCCACCAGCCACTCCTTGGAAACCCTATACAGGGTTGTATGAGTCTGAACTGACTGGTGGCCTTTAACAACAACAGCATAGTGACTCTGGTGTGGCAATGTAAGATAAGCACTGGACTGTTAACCCCACTGTAGCCATTCAAACCCACAAACTGCTCTTCAACAATAACAACAACAAATGGCTACCCAATGGATTCAAACGTAACAATTGTGAGGACGGTGCAGTCCATAGAGTTGCTATGAGTCAAACTGACTCCATAGCACTACCACCACTAACATGACTACCCAGGTAGAGACTACATTTCCCTAACCTCGCTAGGGTTATGTGTGGTCATGTGACTAACTTTCCCTGAAGATATTAGTTTTCTGTACTTTGCAATTCAGCCTCCTAAATAATCCCGAAATCAAAACATACTTTGCACAAAAAAGTGTACCTAAAAAGAAGACAGACAAATGCAGAAAAGGTGCCTGGGAACTGTCAAAATGACTAGCTTGCTGGGAGGTTATGAAGGTGCTTACTGTATGTATCATTAATTGGGGAAAAGGGAAAGTATTGAATAAAAAACAACTTAAATTTAATGTTGACAAGTCTTGTAAAACTGATCATATGGAATGAAGAGTCTGAGTCAAATGTATCTGAAATTCTGAGTTTCAGAAAAATGAATGATGGTTTCAAAAAAGAGGAGAATTTGGGTTCTTGGAATTTTCTGGGTGAGATAGCAAGTAATGCAAGGAAATGTCTTCTATACTTAGATTTTTTTGAGAACAAGTCGGGTGAAGTTTTGGTATGCTCGTTGGAAACAACTCTAAGAGGTAAAAAATAATACCAATCTCAGTTAATATAATTATGACTTTCTTACTGCCTTTTAAAAACTGGGCATACTTCTGAATTGGTACATATTCCATGTAGATTGGATTTTATTGAGCCCATTCCTATTCTCAAGGGGATAGCTATACAGCTTTGATCTAAAACTGAGTCTTTTGTCATTCACTTCCTGGACATGGTAACATTCCCATATGTTGGCATTGAAAACCACCTAGGGCTGAGGAGAACCAGCTTGTTTTACTTGCCTTATTTTTTTGCACACAAATACAAAACTTTACACTGGATGCCATTGTATCTGTAGGTTTTATTCATGATGTGAACTTTGTTCAATCAAAACTTTTGTTAAAAAAGTTTTTATTGTGAATTGAATGATAATTTACATTGAAGAACACCCATTTTGCAATCCTCGTTTCATTGCAATGATTACAATCCCCTCCATGCATCATCATTCAAAAGTATTTGCTTCTATTCTCTCTGGGTTTTTGTTGTTTTTTTGTATATGGGTGGGGGGAGGAGGGGGAAGGATGTACACAAAAACACTCAGGAATATGTAATCATTTAAACAACCGAAGGGCACATTCTGCAAGCTGACCTCCTGGCTCCAGCACACAGCCTTTCTCTTTCCATGAATCTAGAGTCCTCAGATGCTCTGTTTCTCCATATCCTCATCTCTGCCTCCATCTCTGGTGTCTCTCCTTCTCTGAGTAGCATACCATATTCTGTTTGTGCACTTCTTCCTTGATGGTCCTAGGGTCTTCTATTTATGGACTGTAAGATTAACTTCTTTCCCTTTTTGTTACAAAACTTTTACCTTTATAGTTGTGACAGCAGCAATTAATCATGATAACAGTTACTCACTATTGACTCATAAGAATCTTATCCTCATCTCCTTTCACCAGACCTGTCCAGACAAGATGAAAACTATTCAGTGAGGATTCTATATTCACCCACACACTCTGAAACTAAACTCCATCTTGAAAACTTGTAAGCAACTCACTTAGTGCCTTTATATCTCCCCCCCACCCCCATTTTAGGTAGCCAATGTTTAAGTTGCATGTCCCTATCAACCCTGTATACAGAGGGGATAGGATTGATACTTGATGTGAAGACATCCCACTCAGTTGGTATTTTGAGCTATTACATCCATAAGTATAGTTCAAGTTCGTCAAATTGCAGCAATTTACATTTGTTCCCTTTATCAAATTTTTTTTTTTTTTTTTAAATCTTCCTCTCATTGAGTTCTGATCATCAAGCCATTGAAATTAGGTCTAATGGGTACTGTCTGCAAGCTTGGGTGTTCTTGTGGGGTCTTCCCTCACTTCATATCAGCAGGATGGTTTACTTTCAGCTTTAGCCCTCCATTGCTATGTCCTTGGCTCAGGAGTCCCCGGATCTCACCACACTTCAGACGAACCAGCCCTTCTTCTGCTTTCTCTCATCTCCAGGTCGATGGGAGTCTATGGAACGTGGTTGAACTCAGCCCATATCTTCATTGTTGCCTTTTCCCTTCTTCCACTCACCAGGAGATCAATGTAGTCACCAGCAAGCTTACATGCCTGCTCATGTGTTCCCTTTGAGTTTCATTCTTGGAGAGGGGTTTGTCCTGAAGGACTTGATTGCTTGTGTTGATGGCTCCCTGGTGAACAACTTGCTTGTTCTTCTAGTAGCCAACTAGACTGCCATTTTTGTTTTGGATTTTTCCTGGGGTCTTTCTTACAAGAAGTATTTTCTGTTCCTCTAGCTGTTCCAGGCTAGTCTGCTTGTCCTTTAAAGTGGGAATGTTCCACCTTAGAAGGTTCTGGATGGGGCTCAGGATTCCTTTGTATACAACAAAGGCTACACAGGAAGCCTATGTCACTGGGCAAGTTCTAGAACCTCTTTTAAGTATGTCAATCAGTTAAAGGCTGAAGATGGGCTTACAAGCTTTCTATAATCATATTTTCCAATATCCCTTTATATCTCACTCAAGTGTCTACTTTACAATAATAGTAAGCAAGGAACATCAATATTCATAACACAGTCAAACATCTTTAACATTGTTTCTCCTCTTTTACCCATTCAGACTATGTATCTAGCCTGTATCACAGAGCCCTGTTGAGCATAAATCACTATTTACTTGTCTCATTTAGCTCATACAAACCTGCCTCAGTGATCCACTATCTACCTTGTTCTTCCATCCCTTCCTCCTTCTTGTTTATTGCCCTTCCCAACATCTGAACTATGATATGTCTATCACTTACCATGTGCTGTATCATCATCTCCCTCCGTCCCCCAGTAACCAACAAAGAATTTCCCAACATTCCTTTCTATCCCACTCAAGTGCCTATTTTACAATAGTAGTCAAGGGAAACAAATATTCATAATACAGTCAAGCATTTTAGTAGTATTTCCCCTCTTCAAGCTATGCCTAGATCCCTGTATCACAGAGCCCTGTTGTTCCAAGGTTGAGCATGAATCACTATTTACTTCTGTCCCACTTAGGCCATGCAAACCTGTCTCAGTGTTCCCTATCTAGCTTGTTCATCTGCCTCCTCCCCCTTCTTGTATTGACCTCCCCAACACCCAAACTAAAACCCCCACAAAAACCCCACTGTTGTGGTTACCTTATAGTCCATTAATTCTTCCCTCCATTTAAGACAGTCTATTTTATTCTGTGTTCTACCTGACCTTCTTATCACCTGGATCTCTGTTCCTCTGTGTTTACCTTCTTTCATATTGTAATTATTTTGATCATAGACTGATCTCCCAGTTCCTCTGCTCTTATAATTTTATTCGATACTTGACTCTTCCATTTGTTGACTTAGTTCTGTGTGATGCTGCCACATACATCATTCTCTGGTTGTTGTTTGTTCTTGTTGAGTCTCAGGCCACAGAATTTCCTTTAGGATGTTTTTCATAGCAGGGTTGGCTTTGGCACAATCCTTTAGCTTCTGTTTATCCTGGAATCTTTTGATTACACCTTCGTATTTGATTGACAGCTTTGCTGGATAAAGGATTCTTGGTTGGCAGGTTTTGTTTTTTTTTTTCTTTCAGGGTTTTATATATGTCTCACTATTGCCTTCTTTCCTGCATGACAGATCCAACCTTAATCTGATTGGCTTGCCTTTGAATGTTACATTTCTCTTTTCCTTAGCTTCTTTCAGGACTGTCTCCTTATCTTTGATTTTAGTGAGCTTGATTATTATATGTCTTGGTGATTTTCTTTCAGAGTCTATCCTTCCTAGGGTTCATTGAACTTCTTGAATGCTTATCTTTTTGCTTTTAAGGATGTTAGGGAAATTTTCTTCCAGCAGCTCTTCAGCTATCTCCTCTGTGGACTTGTGTGATTCTTCCTTTACTGGAATGCTGATAATTCTTACGTTATTCCTCTTCGTGTTGTCCAACATGAGTCGTATGCCTTCTTCAGATTTTTTAAATCCTTTTTTGTGCTTGCTCGTCTAGCTTAGTGGTGTTGAGAGATTTATCTTCTAGCTCACTAGTTCTGGCTTCTATCTCTTCATTTCTCCTCCTCTTCTCTTTCAGTGTAGTATCCATTTCTGATATTCTATTATTAATCACTTGGATCTCTTTCTGTAGGTTTTGAATTGTTTCCAATCTTGTAAACTCCATTGTATAGTGTTTTGATACATTTTATAATCATTTTCCTGAATTTCTTCTCAGGCATTTCCAAAGCCTGCCCATCTTTCAGTATGGAGTGTAGGTCTACATCCAGCTCATTTGACTCAGTCACTTTATCTCTTTTCTGGACATGTGTTGATATGGTCATCTGTTTCTGTTTTTTGGGCCTATTCAGGAGTTATCTGTGGACTTAATACTTAGATGGGTATGTATTTTGGTGTTTTTTTAATGCTTTCTGATTGCCTCCATTTAGATGTGATCAGGAGATGGGCTTTCCTAGTCACTCTTCTTCCTGAGAAATTTAAAGATGCTACTGTTGATCATTGTGACGTAACTCAGGATTTAATTTTTGGCCTATTTCCTTTTCAGTCTTCCTGTCCTGCTCCACAATCTCCATTCAGGCATTTTTCCTAGTGATAAACAGTTCAGGTCAGGTTGTGGCTGTTTTGCACTGCTATTTGGTTTAAGTGGAAAGTGTTACTCTAAATTTTGAGGATGTCTGTGTGCATGCATAGTAGAACTCTCCGGGGATGGGGTTGGGGCATTCAATCACTCAGGCACACCCTCTAGTTACCTGAATGGAAGTGCGCAACCAGTGAGATACCAATGAACAGATACAAAATAAATAAATAAAAGAGTGTCCATACATTCATCTCTGCAGTTCTATCAGGCATCTGTGTATGCTCTGATCCTTCCCCCTCTTGGTCTCACCAAGATGGTGGATCCAGGAGCAGCTGAGCTTCTTGGATTAGAAAGCAATAGATTTCTTACTTCTGCTACAAATTCCCCTAGCTATAAGCCTTCCAACCTTTTAAATATTTCTTTATATGTGGTTCAGAGTTCTGGCACCATCTCCTGAGCCTGCTTCATCTGGTATTCTTTGTTGTTGCTGATGGACCTACTCACTGCACTTCTACCCGATCCACCATCTTGTTTGTTCTCTGTGTCAATCCTTTCTTAAATTTTAATTCTCTCTGTGCATCCTATCTTCTCTAAGGAAACCTAGATAATCTGTTGACCTCAATAGGAGTTTATCAATGAGAGCTTGAAAAAAAAAAATTGCTATCAAAATTCCAAAAAAATTGAAACCTGACCTTAACATTTGGTTCTAGAGGGAATTACTCTCATTGGGATTCTAAAAACCTGTTGTCCTGAATTTTCTTTACCTCTTAGCTGTAAGCATAACATGTTTGCTAAATTACTTAATAATAAAAATTACATTATAAATTCAGCTTGAGAAATGACTTTCTGTGCACAAGAATAAAAAGGAAAGGACTCTGAATGCATTAACAAAATCATGCTATTCTGGAAATCAGTCTATCTGATTCCAAGTAGAGAAAATATTACATAAGTTAAAGGCTATGAAGTAAACATTTTATTTTTCTATTTAAAGAGCATAGTGTGCAATACATGGAAACATTAAAAATACTAAAATAATTAAAATGGATTATTAAAGGAATAACTAAGATTGGGTTGTTAGTTTAGGAAGTCCAAAGGGTGTTTTAATTAGGGTCTTTATGTATATGAAGATATTAAATGCGGATGTTTGTTGCAAAGCTATTCTACATGAATCTAGACATCAAGAAAATAATACATTGTCACAAAAGTAAGAGAAAAAAATATAATTAGACACAAGAAAGAAAGAAATTTTTTTAATGTGAAGGAGATGAATATCAGTATCAAGGGATATTGCAGATGTTGAGATTTCATTTATTAGGTGCTCAGTAAATCATTTCCTCCTTTTCTTTCCCTTCCCTCTCTGGAGGTCTTCAAGAGACTAGGTATTTGTTCTGGGTGACTCAGACATTCACCTATCTGAAGGATTGAATCAGATGCTCGGTTCAAATTCTATCTTCTCTACTTCTCTGGTAAAAACAAGCACAAACTACAATGATGAGCGGTCCCTGGAAGTAAGAAGCCCTTAAAAAGTTGGATTGTTTTTTCTCTTTAACATGTTTTAAACCTCTAGTAACAATTTGTCATGAGGCATTAGTGATTCAGTGGTCAATTTTTTTCCTTCCATATGGTAAGTATGGGTTCAATTCCTAGTCAATGCATCTCAGTTGCAGCTTTCATGTCTGTCAGTGGAGACTTTAATGTTGCTATGAGTGCTGGTGTGGTACTGTGGGTTAATGTGCTGGACTGCAAGGTCAGTTTGAACCATAAGGTTGGTGATTGAAATTCACCAGCCACTCCTTAGAAACCCTAAACAGGGTCTCTATGAGTTGAAATTGATTCAATGCCACTTAACAACCACAATATGATGCTTGACATATTCCATGGTGAATTTCAGAGTAAGATGGAGTAGAAAGAAAGGCCTGGATGTTCCCTTATAAAAAGCAGTCATTGGCAGCCCTCTGTTTCAAAGTGATTTGAACAACAACCAGTGGACAGTGGTTCATACAGACTGACTCCTTGGCAGCTCACAAGAACCAAACTTTGGCAAACAATTCAAATAATTGAATTAGGACCATTCTGGAATAAAGTAGACTGGGGTTATACAAACTCAAAAGGAAATGCAACTACAATCATCCTTTTCAAGGATTCTGCTTCTAGGAATGGCTGGCATCGGTCTCTCCCAATTCCAACTCAATCAAAATCTTCCTACAGAATCATAGCCTCTTCCTTGGAAATCCTATTCAGGCTCTCTATAAGTTGGAACCAAATTAACACCAATACCAGGGACAGAAAGAGCTCTGATGGCACTGTGAGGTAAGCATTGGGTTACTAACGACAAGGCTGGCATTTCAAAATAACCAACAACTCGGCAGGTAAACATATAGTCTCAGGGTCCAGTGAAAAGAGATGGGGATAAGATTCTTATGATTCAACAGTGAGAAATTGTTATGATGACTAATTGCAACTGTCACAATTGTAAAGATAGAAGTTTTGTAACAAAAATGAGGGAGTAGTTAAGCTAAACAGAGGACCCTAGGATCATCAAGAGGGAAGAGCACAGGCAGAGTGTGGGAATCTATCCTGAGAAACAATGACACCAGAGATGGAGGCAGAGATGAAGACATGGAGAGATAGAGCACCTGAGGACTCTGGACTCATTGAAAGAGAGGGACCAGGTGCTGGTGGCCAGGAGACAGGCTTGCAGAATGTGCCCTTTGGTTGTTTAAATTATTATATATTCCTGAGTGTTTCTGTGTACATCCCCATCCCCCCCCCCCCAAAAAAAAAAAAAGAGAAGCAAATATTGTTGAATAATGATGCACAGAGGAGACTGTAATCATTGCAATGAAACAATGCGATTTCCATGTTCTCCCATGTAAACAAACTATCACTCAGTTCACAATTAAAATAAAAACAAACTATATAGGGTCTCAGAAATCCTATGTAAGATCACTTTGAGTTGGAATTGACTCAATGACATTGAATTTGGGTTTGTTTGTTTATTGCATTTTTGTTTATAACAGGACCAGAGTACTCAGTAAGCAAAGTAAACCTATGTTTACATTACTTATTGGGTAATCTGTCCCTAATTTGTTAGACCTGACTTTGGAAATTCATAACCATCTTTAAACACTATCGTAAATATCATTTCTTCAGGAAATGTTGGGTAAGGATGAGGGTATAATCAAGGTAAGCATCACTCTAACAGTCTTTGAATTTCCACAAGTGTGGTAGTGGTGGTGTGTCGTGTAGTCAATTCTGACTCATAGTGAACCTGTATAGGGCTTCCAAGGCTGTAAATCTTGATGGGAACAGAAAGCCTCATCTTTCTTCTGTCGAACCGCAGGTAGTTTCGAACTGCTGACTGTGAATTTAGCGGCCTGACTTGTAACCACTATGCTACCAGAGCTCCTTTTCCCAAAGGTAGTCCTGGGATTATCATCTTTATAGACACAAGGATATCAGTATGTTATTTCCTGTCCACTGACTAAATGCTATGCTTTCTAAATGGGGAATTGTGACCATCAGATAGATTTAGTGATTTTGACAATTTGAGAGGCAACATGAATGGAAGCAAATATGAAACCCAGAGATGTAGGATTAAATTATGGAATGTTTGTCTTTTCTTAGTGAAAGATTTGCTGGCCTCAAGTAAACTGTGTTCTTGACAATGTGGATTCATTAATCTTTAGAGCACTTAGTTTTTTCTACTAGAAGGCGAACACAGAGAAAAGACATAAACAGTAGATTTGGGAGATCGAAAGTACTGATTTATGTTTCCTTGCTTCTAACAGGCACATTTTGGATAAAAAAAAAAAAAAAAGGAACTTATAAATGAAATAAAAACACACAAACAGAATTACAGTCTGCGACAAGCTGTTCAGTTCCAGTCTTTTCAGGGGCATGCTTCTCACATCAAGAGAGCTATACAGCCCTGGTACTGTGTGTGCCACAAAGCAGAATGAGATATCAGGGAAGAAAACATTTCATAGGTAGTGGTTTCCATGTGGCTTTGTGACCCCTGTTGTTCATTGCTTTAAAAAGGAAAGATAAATATCACTGTTCAAAGTTCTCAGGCAATTTCAGAATTTGAGGTTATTGATTCTTAATTTATTTTCTTCTTGGCTACTTTGCTTTGCACTGAATAGACTCAGTCTCTTAAAAGTTGTGTTCCATTGTGGTTTCTTAAGCCACTGGGATCTCTCATTTTGTTTCTCCTACAGCTCATACCCCTAACACGTTTCTTGTTGTTATTGATTCCTGTCAGGATTTGGGGCATGAAATAAATTATGATATGTGAAACTTTTGACACTAGGGTTCTTTTTGCGGGTTGAGCTTAGCATGCTGTAATAAACATGTAAACCGAGTTTTCTTTATAGATTTTGAATCACCACCATGTCAGAAGTCCTGTGGAGCCTAATAGAAAAATCTTTGATTTGGTTCTAACTGCTGGTGGCATTCCCTCAATTGCTATTCTTATAGAATTGTTCTTTTTGAAATGTAATTTTCATCTTAACATTTCTTTTCCTTAACAGAAAAATGTAGATACTATAGGAGATCTGATGACACAGTGGTTAAATTCTTGGCTGCTAACTGTAAGGTCTGCAGTTGGAACCTGTCAGTGACTCCATGGGAGACAAGATCTGGTGATCTGCCCTTTTAATGATTTACGACCTAGGACACGCTATAGGGACATTCTTCTTTGTTATATAGGGTCGCCATGAACCAGAATCGACCTTATGATATGCAACAACAAAGTAAAACTGTGTTTTAATTTTTTTTCCATGAAGGCATTCAATAAGTGACTTAAAAAAATTGTGACTGACTACTTGCTTACTTCCTTTAATTCCTTCCCTCTTCCCTCCTCCTTCCCTCATTTCCTTCCAACTCACCTTCTTTCTTCTTCTCTCTTTTGCTCTCTTCCCTTTCTTCTCTTTTCAAAGACAAATTAAGAGGAATTTACTAATCATTCTTTTTCCCCTCCAGAATTGATTATTTTGTGTCTCACACTAGTTGGCTGTAACAATGAGCTCAAATACAGCATTTTATATTCTCTTATATATAACGTCCATTATGAATCGGGACTGACTTGATGATGTTTAACAACAACATCTTGCTCAGACTCTTATCATATGTGCCATTTCTGTATTTGCTGGATCCTCTGATCCATTTTAGGCCTTTTACTAGTACTCCTGCCTACTAAAAGGTACATTTTCTAGGTTCCCATATCAGTTGGCTTCCAGGTAGATTTGATCAGGTTGCCAATGAGGTGCATTGATTGACATAATTAAGAAAGCCAGGGAAATTGTTCCTTTTTTTTTTTGCTTCATTTACTTTTTCTGCTGCAGCACTGCCTCCTCCTGCCTCGTCTGAAGTGAGTTCCAGTTTCTGCTAGATGATTCTAGCCCCATTTTCTGTAATGGATTGACTTCCTGATATTGTTATTCTCTAGTTTACCTAATTAAGGAGCTCTGGTAGCGTAGTGGTTACGAATAGGGCTGCGAACCTTAAGGTCAGCGGTTCGAAACTACCAGTCGCTCCGCGGGAGAAAGATGAGGCTTTCTACTCCCGTAAAGATTTACACCCTCGGAAACCCTGTACAGGGTCGCTATGGGTCGGACCCGACTCGATAGCACTTAACAACAACAACAACAGTTTACCTAATTAATCTTTGTTTGGCTTTCATCTCTCCTGTTACCCATCTAATAATCTCCGGCATTAAATGTTCCTACCTTCTGTGATACTTACCATGGTTTTTGGCTTTCTGGTTAGAAACGGTCACATACAATATACAAATTGCATAGTTGTGGTTGTTTATACCTATTGAACTTTACTAGACTATAAGCTTCTTGAGAGACAGAACTTTTAATTTGTACCTCTTATATTTAATATTTAATGGGAGTCCTGGTGTGTCGCTGTGGGTTAATGCACCAGACTGCAAAGCCATTTGAACTGCAAGGTTGGTGGTTCAGGCTCATCATCTGCTCCTCAGAAACCCTATACAGGGTCTCTATGGGTCCGAACTGACTCGACAGCACTTAATAACAACAAAAATATATTTAATGCAGTTCCTAGTACATAATGAGTAAGCACTAGTTGCTGATACAGTTTGCTGTATTTATTAGTTACAACCTGTGAAATTCTAAATGGACAATGACTTAATTATAGTTGTGCCATAGTTTATTATTAATATATTTGTAGGTCTTCTTATAACCAACATCATGAGCAGTTTTTAACAATGATAGACTTTATTAATGATCATAAGTAAATAAAAATCTAGTGTTTAGCAGAGAAGATAAAGTAAAAGGGGAAGATAGACCATTGAGAACTTGGGATGTCTGGGGAATCAACAATTATATGTAGTGGTTACGAATCGGGCTGTGAACCTCAAGGTTAGCAGTTTGAAACTACCAGCTGCTCCACGGGAGAAAGATGAGGCGTTTTGCTCCCATAAAGATGTGCAGCCTTGGAAACCTTATACAGGATTGCTATGAGTTGGAACCCACTCCACTGCACACAGCCAACCAAAGAGGTAAAGCAAAATAATTGTTGATTCCCCACACATCCCAATTTCTAAAAGGTTTATCTTCCCCTTTTACTTTTTATTTTATCTTCTCTGCTAAACACTAGATTTTTATTTACTTATGATCATTAATAAAGTCTATCGTTGTTAAAAATTGCTCATGATCTTGGTTATAAGAAGACCTACAAATATATTAATAATAAACTATGTCACAACTATAATTAAGTCATTGTCAGTTTAGAATTTCATAGGTTGTACTCAAGTAAGTAACTATAACTGGAGCCTGGTGTGGCACTGTGGGTTAATGCGCCAGACTGCAAAGTCGTTTGAACTATAAGGTCGGCGGTTCAAGCTCACCAGCTGCTCCTTGGAAACCCTATACAGGGTCGCTATGAGTCGGAATCGACTTGAAGGCACTTAACAACAATAACAACAAAGAGATAACTCATACTTATGTGATATCCAGAGAAAAGTAGATACTAAAAACATCAGAGAAAATAGAGACTTTTTTTTTCCTGTCATTTTTTGTAGCTTCCTAGGAATTCTTACAAAATATTTAGCAAAAACAGTCACTTAAAAGATATTTGCCACTTTGGCAGATTTGTGAAGATATCTTTTTTTGATGATTGAAAATATTGAAATATTTAGCCTGCCATGAGAAGAGATGAACAGGAAATACTGAGATGAAAGTAAAATGTAACCTCATGGATTTTTCTATTGTTGCAGAGGAAATTTATTTTGACACAATTAAGCACTATTTTACTTTCATTTCATGTTTTTTTTCTACCTGAAACTGTCTATACTACTATTTAAGTATCAATGTGTGGGAGCACAAAACTGACTGGTATTTATTGATGTTTAATTAGATTGCACATGAAATACTTGAGAGTATATAAATTGGAAGTAACTGAAAAATCACATTAAAACAGTCTTAAAAATTAAGAACACAAGTTGTGTACCACATGGGAGTAGGTTGATTCCAAACTCCAATATACTACTGAGATTTAGATTCTCTCTTGTCTCTTTCTCTGTTTTTTACTCTGATTTCTCATGTTGACTTCATTGTAAAGAAAGTTTATTTCTAAAAACCAAAGAATTATTTATTTTATTTCCTTCATTTATGCCTCTCCTCACTTACAGCCACAGAAAGCAACTATTCGTTTTCCTGAGAACACACACAGCGGCTTAGAACGGAAATTCATTGCTTTGATTGACTTGCTTGTGTCATGTGACTGCATCTAAGCTTAGCACTGAGAGCTGGGGCATGAGGTTTTGTTTGAAGAGGTATAAAAGTAAGATTTACATCACAGTTGTGGATGGGTCAATTCCAGCCAAACGTCACGACTGGAAAACTCAGAGAATCATTAATAAAGAGAAAGAGAGGTCAAAATTAGACCAGGAAGACACTCAGCCAATGATTACGGTAGTATCTATATAAGAACATAAAGTTTCTGTGCGTTAGTCTCATAAATAAGCATCTCTATATTTCTACTTATTGATTTCTGGTACTTTGTGTTTACATTTATAACAATAGTAAAAAAAAAAAATCTATCCAATTATTTTTTTGTGCTAACTAAGTTTGTCTGGTGATGTTGAATACTGAGATGTGAGTTGAGCATAAACTGGCTCTGAGGGTTAAGATTCCATGTCAGATTGTTTGGGTCATGATTCTTAGTGATTTGGTAGTTATACAACAATATAATTTGACAGTTATGTAATGATGTCATACTGCATTTTGTGATCTGATATAGTTATTCTCCATTTTTGCATAATGGCCTAGTCTTTGTAACCTACCCATGTTGAAAGTGAGGAGTGGGTGTACATATTGTAGATTCAAGAGTGGAGTTTATATGTTCAAAAGTTTTTCACTATCAGTTCAGTAGTGTTTGATATATAATAAGTACTTATGTGATTTGAGTTTATTCAACTAACACCATGCATGAAGTGTCTACAATGCCGTATTGTAGGGGATACAAGGTAAATAAAATACTAGTTAAGACATAGTCCAGACCTCAAAGCGTTTATTGTCTAGTATGAGAAAAAGGCCAACCTTTGTATGTATAAGAATTGTCCAGGAAGTAACATTCTGGCTATACTTCTTCCAAAACAGATATGCTTATTCTCTTGTCAGTTCATGGTATATTCAGCCATGTCCAATAACACCTTAATTCAAATGCTTCAGTTCTTTTTTAGTCTTCCTTATTTATCATCCAACTTTCACATGCATATGCAATTAAAAATATCTTGATTCATGTCAGGCACACTTCAATCCTCCAGTGACCTTTTTGCTTTTTAATACTTTGAAGAGATCTTTAGCAGCAGATTTTCCCAATGTTATGCCATTTGATTTCTTGACTGCTGCTTCCATAGACATTGGCTGTGTATTGAACTCAAATGAAATCCTTGACAACTTCAACCTTTTCTTCATTTATTATAATGTATCTTATTGGTCCAATTGTGAGGATTTTTGTTTGCTTTATGTTGAGGTATAATTCATACTGAAGGCTATAATTGTTCATTTTCATCAGTAAATCCTTCCAGTCTTTTCTTTTTGCAAGTAAGGTTGTGCTCTTTGCATATTGCAAGTAGTTGATGAGTCTTCTTCCATTCCTGATGCCACAGTTTCTTCATATTATCATGTTCCTCAGATTATTTGTTCATCATGCATTTATTATTATATGTTCATTTGAAAATTAAGTACAAAGTGGTAGACAATTATTGTATAGACTTTCCATTTGATAATGAAAGCCATTAAGATTCTGTACTTTACAGCTGAAATATTATAGTAGCTTAAAGAACCCAAATTCTATTCATCTTTCTGATCATGAGTTGGAAAACACTGCCTATCTATAGCTACATCTGCTTATTATAATATAGCTGTATGTTGTGATTTTTTTTCTTCTTTTAAATTACTGTTAATTTGTTGTTGTTGTTAAGTGCTGTCAAATCAGTTCCAACTCACAGTGACCCTGTGTAGGGTTTCTGAGGAGCAGCTGGTGAGTTTGAACCACTGACTTTGCGGTTCAAACTGACCTTGAGGTCCAGTGTTTATCCTATAGTGCCATACAAGGATTCCATTAGTGTTAATAGCACACTATAAAGAATATATGTAAACAATATTAGATGTGTAATACAAATCAGCAAAATGGAGTCACTTAGTTTTGAACTTGTTCTGTGAGGGTGCTTTATTCCTCCTTACAGAGAGTGTCTGTGGTCATGTAGTGTCCTGTGTTTAGTTACAGTAAAATAGGTGCCTGCCAAGAATTAGTACTGCCTTTGTACTTGGTGCTTTCTTTTCTTTGGATTCAAAGTCTTTTGTTCGTTTATTGTGTAATTCCAAGTGGTATTAATTTAATGGATGCAAGCACTTAGAGTAGAATGTATCACGGTTATGAGAGTTTACACTTTAATGGAAAAAATGAAAATGTAACAAATAATGTAATAATTGAATTAAAAACAATATTATTACTAATATGGCAAATTATGTTATCATGTCTAAATGAGAAAAAGGAGCTCTGGTAGCATAGTGGTTACGAATCAGGCTGTTAACCTCAGGGTCAGCAGTTCAAAACTACCAGCTGTTCCACAGAAGAAAGATGAGGCTTTCTGCTCCCGTAAAGATTGACAACCTTGGAAACCCTGTACAAGGTCGCTATGAGTTGAAACCAACTTCATAGCACACAACAACAACAGCAACAAGGATGATAAAAGCATATACTCACACACATTATTTTATATCACATCTTTTATCTGTTATTGGAGTCCTGGTGTGGCACTGTGGACTAATGCGTCAGACTGCAAAATCGTTTAAATTGCAAGGTTGGTGGTTCAGGCTCACCAGCTGCTCCTCAGAAACCTTAGGGTTGCTATGGATAGGTCATGTTTTTCTAGAAATGTATCCATCTCTTCTAGGTTTTCAAATTGTTGGAGTACAACTCTTCATAGTATTCTGTTATTATCCTTTTTATTTCATTTGGTTCTGTTGTGACATCGCCCATGTGGTTTCTAACCTTGTATGCCGAGATATTTTTTGAGTTTCTAGGCTCCTGGTAGCCCAGCAGAGGATTGATTGTTGTTGTTGTTGTTAGGTGCAATCAAGTTGGTACTGACTCATAGAGATCTTATGCACAGCAGAA
>NW_006408519.1:19075423-19079644 GCF_000296735.1 Chrysochloris asiatica | reverse complement strand
AAAGCACAGGTAAACATCTTTCTGATATTCTCTGCTTTCAGCCAAGATCCATCGGACATCAGCAATGATATCCCTCATTCCACGTCCTCTTCTGAATCTGGCTTGAACCTCTGGAATTTTTCTGTCAATGTATGCTTGTAGCTGTTTCTGTATTACTTTTAGTAAAATTTTCTTGCATGGGATATCAAAGGTATTGTTTGATGATTTCCACATTCCGTTGAGTCACCTCTCTTTGGAATGGGCACAAATATGGATCTCTTGCAATCAGTTGGCCAGATAGTTGTCTTCCAAATTTCTTGGCAGAGATGAGTGAGTGCCTCCTGTGCTGCCTCACTTTCTTGAAAGATTTCAGTTTTTATTTAATCAATTCCTGGTTCTTTGTTCTTTGCCAATTCCTTCAATGCACCTTGGATTTCTTCCTTCAGTATCATTGGCTCTTGATCATATGCTACCTTTTGAAATGACTAAATATCAACCATTTCTTTTTGGTGCAGTGGATAAGTGTATAAGCCAGGGTACTGCCAGAAACACAGAAATCACTGGCTTAAACAAAGAGAATTTAATACTGAGAAACTGGTTATATAAGTGTTGAAAGGGTTGAGTAAGTAGAAAAGGGAAGTGAGCTAATCCGGTGATAAATAATGCCAGGAAACAGTTTATAGGGTGAAGGAAAGAAGAGAAAAAGGAGATAGTGTTATCAAGGCTCAAGGCAAAAAAGCCCAGTCTGAGATTATGAAGAAGAGAGCCCTGTGGCAGAGGTTGTTTGTTGTTGTTAAGTGACTCATAGTGACCCTGTGTAGCATTTCCGTGGAGCAGCTGATGACCTTCAATCTTAGACTTTTTAGTTCAAACCGACTTTGCAGTCCAGTGCATTAACTGGGAGCGCCACATCAGGCAGAGATTAGATTTGCTACAAATTGCTATCCATTTCACAGATACTACTAGAAGCAGAAAGACAGGCAAACACACACAAAACACACAGGTAGAAAGAAGGGGAGAGATGTAAGTCTTCTCCTTTCCAGTTGGTTATGGTCACTTGCGATGCCCTGCAACTACTACCAGCTGAAAGGTAGCCAATCAGCTGGCAGAGAGCCTAAGAAATGTAATTTGCAAAATGTAGTAGCTCCAGCATTACAGAGAAGAGAGAAGGATGGGTATAATGTTTGAGAGCAATAGAAAGCAACCAATTGCACAAGTGAAACCAAACTTTTAATGCTTGGGAGAAGAACCTTGGGAGATCACTAGACTTCTTATTAGCAAAAGTTCATTAATGGGAGGTTATAAGATTTGATTTTCCATTTACAGGCTGAGTAGATCTAAATGTTTGGTGTGTGTATGCATGTGTGTGTATGAGAGAGAGCAAGAAACAGAGAGTCAATATAACAATAATGTCCCCAAATGTTAGATATTATTGTTGTTTGAAAGCATTCGTAAAAAATTGTCTAAATTTTGTAGCTTTTTTGAGGAATCAAATAATCCCCTGCTTTTTCTATTTTCCATCTTTTCACTTCATAAATATTTTAATGCTTGACTACTCTTTTAGTTGGAGTCCTGGTGTGGTGCTGTGGGTTAATGCGCCAGACTACAAAGCCATTTGAACTACAAGGTTGGTGGTTTAAGCTCACCAGTCGCTCCTTGGAAACCCTATACAGGGTCGCTATGGGTCGGAACCGACTCGACAGCACTTAACAACAACAACTCTTTTAGTTACTGTAATTCAGTGATTTGTATGATATGGCCTCTCTAGTCATTGCTGGAGTCCTGGTGTGGTGCTGTGGGTTAATGTACCAGATTGCAAAGCTGTTTGAACTGCAAGGTTGGAGGTTCAAGCTCACCAGTTGCTCCTTGGAAACCCTATACAGGGTCGCTATGGGTTGGAACCAACTCGATGGCACTTCACAACAACAACAATCATTCCTACCAAATGACTGGGAGGGACCATGCAGACTGAGTATATTTCCTCATTTCATGATGGATCTGATGAGTAAGAAAAGGTAAAGGATGATCCTGAGAAGATTATATGTTTCAATTGTGAGTGATTATTAACAGGGTTGTGATTGTAAAAACTTGGAATTCTAACCAGGGGGTTGGTCAGTTTTGCTTTTCTACTGGCTATAAAACGACCTAGCTCAGAAGCAGGAAAGCCGGATTTCACTGCTATGGAGAAAGAAGAACCATGAGTGGAGCACATTTTTTGGATCCCAAGATCTCTGCATATTGAATCTTCTTGATCCTGGAGTCAGAAAGCTGATGACATCAGAGGAGAGATGGAGAAGCGATCGGAAGAGCATGGGACAGAGCAGCGGGCTTCACGGCTCATGGAGGGAGAAAGCTGAGTGCCTTCAGACTGAGGCTTATTGCTGGGTGCCCTCTGGATGTTTGTTGGCCGTGCTAAAGATGCCTCATAACATTGTCCAAGCAGGGCAGATGTCAAGGAGTCCAGGACCAGAGAGAGGCATTGCAGGCATGACTGGGAAGAGACCATCTTCACCAAAAAAATCTATCCTGAGCATATCTTTTTTGTCTTTTTTTTTTTTCAAAAAAAGATTTTTATTGTAAATTGGGTGAAGATTTACAGACAAAATCAGCAGTTTTACATAAAACAAATAATCTACTTTATTTCATCTCAATGATTGTAATGCCCTCCATGGAACAACGGTAGTCCCACTTCCTCCCTGTGGTTCCTATTGCTAGTCCACCAACCTTCCCATCCCTTCTCATCTTGGTCCTTAGGTACATGTTCCTTTTATTTTGAATATGGGTCATTCCAACCTTCATAGTGAACATACCTTACTGGAGTTGTTGTTTCCACTATATACCTATCTAGTGCTTGGCTGAGAGTTAGGCCAGGAGGGTACTCTTTTTCCAGACCTGAAGAGTGTTTGAGGGCCATAGTCTCAGATTCCTTCACCGTCTTTCTGAACTGTAAACCCAATCTTTTTGTTTGTTTGTTTAATAATCTTGAGTGTTGTTCCACACATTCTGCTGCTCTATCCAGGAACTTCTAATGTGATCCTTTTCAGAATATTTGTTAGTGGTAATTGGGCACCATTTAGTTGTTTTGGGCTCAAAGTCATGGAGACTGATGTTCACATGTTCCATTAGGCCATTGGCCTAATTGATTCTAAGCATCTTCAATTCTCAACACTCTTTATTCTTATGCACATAGTTAAACCCATAGAAGCCAATAGCTGTATCTTAGATGGCTGTTCATGAACTTTTAATATCCCAGATGCTGCTCTCCAAATAGGAAGTAGAACATTGTCTTTGTGGACTACATTATGCCAGTTGACCATGGTGTCCCATGAAACTATGGTCCTGAGCTCCCCGGTTCAGGTACTATTGTCTTAAGATGCTTGATAATATCTAAGTTTTCATCATTTTGTCTACTGTATGCTCCACTACATTTACAATTGTGTTTGCAGGAAAGGTAAACTCATGTACCAATGCCCTCTTTCAAACTGTTGTATATCTGTGGTATGTATAAATAAGCAAACAAATATATATGGAGTGCTGGTGTAACGCTGGGGGTTAATGCGCCAGATTGCAAAGCTATTTGAATATATATATATATTTGTTGCTGTTGTTAAGTGCAGTCGACAAACTGGTTTTGACCCATGGCGACCATGTATAGGGTTTCCAAGGAGTAGCTGATAAGCTTTAACCACTGACCTTGCAGGTCAAACCGACTTTGCAGTCTGGCACATTAGCCCACAGAGCCATACCAGGACTCATATATATACATTCCATTCTTTCTCCCTTGCCCATTCAACCTGTGTCTCAATCCATGGAATTGAGACAGTATGTATGCATGCAACATTGTTGTTGCAAGGTTGTTTATATATCACTATTTACATCTGTCCTTTATGTGTATCTTGTTGTGTCTTCACTTAACTTCATTAGTCTTCTGCCGCCTGCCTTCCCTCTTCTTATACATTGCTCTCCCCCTTCTTGTATATTGCTCTCCCCATCACCCAAGCACCCTCTAGTCAGTGAATTACTCTCCCCTCCCTGCCATTTTTGGTAACCATCAAAAAAAAAATTCCTTTAATCTAGAAACCTTTTCTTAAGGTTTTACAATAATGGTCTCATACAATATTTGTTGCGGACCGTGTAAAACTGGTCAGAGGTTCGAGGCCCTATGGGCCCGAGTGTAACAAATGAGGCCACTGGCAGTTAATGGCAAATTGCTTTCATCTTAATATTCAGTTATATATATTA
>NW_006408519.1:19072890-19074882 GCF_000296735.1 Chrysochloris asiatica | reverse complement strand
TCCCAAGCCTGCCCACCAGTGATGTATCCACCCTGGCTTTGGGGTGCCTCATTGTCTCCCTTCTTCTGTTTGTCTGTGTATTCTTTCGCTATCCCTATTGTCGCTGGATCTCCCCTCCTTGTGAACCAAACACTCGTGACAACTATGTTGAGGGCAAACCCCCGCAAATATTTGTTCTTTTGTGGTTTACTAATTTCACTCAGCATAATGGCCTTCAAGTTCATCCATGTTCTAATGTGTTTTGCAGGTTCATCATTACTCTTCAGTGTTGCATAGTATTCCATTGTGTATATGTACCAAAATTTGTTTATCTATGTTTCCATTGATGGTCCCTTAGGCTGTCTCCATCTTTTTTGCTATTATGAATAGTGTTGCCATGAACATTGTATGCATAGATCTACTCGTATCCTGGCTTGTGTTTCTTGTGGATATACACCAAGTAGAGGGGTTGCTGGGTCATAAGGTATTTCTATTTACAACTTTATGAGGAATAGCCACACTTTTCTCCAGAGCGGTTGAACCATTCTAGAGTCACACCAGCAATGTTGGAGGATCCCAGTCTCTCCACACCCTTGCCAGTATATATATATTAACACCAGTTAATGTTGGTGTGAGATGATATTTGGTTTGCCTCATTTAATGGACTTCTGGTGTGGTGCTGTGGAGTGGATCAGCATTGGACTGTGATCCACAAGATCAGCAGTTCAAATCCACCAGCTGCCGCACTTGAGTCCTTGAAAACCGTATGCAGGGTTGCTATGTCAGAACTGACTCAACAGCACTTAACAAAAACAACAATGGCTAATTGGGGACTTCTGGTGTGGTACAGCACTGGACTGTAAACCACAAGATTGGCAGTTCATACTCACCAGTCACTCCTCAGAAATTAGGAACTGACTCGATGGCACTTAACAACAACAACTGGTAGCGTAGTGGTTACGAATTGTGCAGTGAACCTTAAGACCAGCAGTTCGAAACTACCAGCTGTTCTGTGGGAGAAAGAGGAGGCTTTCTGCTCCCATAAAGATTTGTAGCCTAGGAAACCCTATACAGTGTCACCATGAGTTGGAACCAACTCTACAGCACATAAAAGAGTAAAAGAAGAAATAATTATCGTGAACATTTCTTCATATATTTCTTGGCTGCCTGCATGTCTTCCTTGGTGAAGTGTCTGTTCATGTCCTGTGCCGTTTTTAATTGGATGTTTTTCTTTTTCTTGTAAGGGTGTTACAGTTTTCTATAAATTTTAGACGTAAGTCCCTTGTCTGATACGTCATTGCAACAATTTTTTCCAAGTCTGTATGTTCCTATTTTATTCTTTTGGTGAAATCTTTTGATGCATATAAGCTTATAATTTTTAGGAGGTTCCAGGAATCCGTTTTGTCGTCTACTGCTTGTGCATCATTTTATAACGTTCGTTAGTGTACGTACACCATGTAGTAGAGACCCTGCTTGTCTCTAGTTTTTCACTGATGATCTTTGCAGTTATAGGTTTTACATTTAGGTCTTTAATCCCTGTTGAGTTTGGTTTTGCATATGGTGGGAAGTATGGGTCTTGTTTCATTCTTCTGAAAACTGATTTCCAGTTTTGCCAGCACCATTTGTTGAAGTGACTATCTCTTCCTTGATTTGATTCTTTGTCAAAGATCAACTGAATGTATGGATGATCAGTGGATGGATTTACCTCTGGGTTCTCAATTCTGTTCCACTGATCTATGCTTCTTTTCTTGTACCAGTACCAGGGTGTTTTGACTACTGTGACTGTGTAGAAATGTTTGAGGTCAGGGAGTGAGAGACCTCCAACTTTGTTCTTCTTAAGCATTGCTTAGCTTAGCTGAGGTCTCTTTCCTCTCCATATAAAGTTTGCACTCATTTTTTTTCATCTCTTTAACCATTTTTGCAGTGTTAAGTCTTCCTATCCATGAGCATGGTATAGTCTTCCATTTTTGTAATTCTTTTCTGTTTTTTTTTTTTTTTTTGTAATTTTGAGTT
>NW_006408519.1:19064769-19072006 GCF_000296735.1 Chrysochloris asiatica | reverse complement strand
TTAATGTTCCTCCAATCCTGATGCCATGTTTTTCTTCATATAACCCAGCTTCTTGGATTATTTGCTCAGCATACAGTTTGAATAAATATGGTGAAAGAATACAACCCTGTCTCACACGTTTCTTAATTTTAAACCATTCAGTGTTTCCATGTTCTGTTCGAACAACAGTCTCTTGGTCCATGTACAGATCCTCATGAGCACAATTAAGTGTTCCAAAATACTCATACTTCACAATGTTGTTCAATATCCACACAATCGAAAGCCTTTGCGTAGTCAGTAAAGCACAGATAAACATCTTTCTGATATTCTCTGCTTTCAGCCAAGATCTATCGGACATCAGCAATGATATATCTCATTCCATAGCCTCTTCTGAATCCGGATTGAACCTCTGGAATTTCTCTGTCAATGTATGCTTGCAGCCATTTCTGTATTACCTTTAGCAAAACTTTACTCACATGGGATTTCAAAGAGATTGTCTGATGATTTCTGCATTCTGTTGGGTCACCTCTCTTTGGAATGGGCACAAATACGGCTCTCTTCCAATCAGTCAGCCAGATAGCTGTCTTCCAAATTTTGTGGCATAGATCAGTGAGTGCCTCCTGTGCTGCCTCACTTTCTTGAAAGATTTCAATTTTTATTTCATCAATTCCTGATGCCTTGTTCTTTGCCAATTCCTTCAATGCACCTTGGATTTCCTCCTTTAGTGTCATTGGCTCTTGATCATATGCTACCTCTTGAAATGGATGAACATTAACCATTTCCTTTTGGTACAGTGACTCTGTATATTCCTTCCCTCTTTTTTTGATGCTTTCTGCATCATTCAATAACTTGCCCAGATAATCTTTCAATAACGAAAGTTGAGGCTTGAATTTTTTCTTCAGTTCCCCTAGCTTGAGAAATGCTGAGTGTGTTCTTCCTTTTTGGTTCTCTGATTCCAGATCTTTGCACATTTTGTTGTACTATTTGGCTTTATCTTCTCAAGATAATCTTTAAAAATTTCTGTTCAGTTCTTGTATCTTGTAATTTCTTTCATTTGCTTTAGCATCTCTACGTTGGAGAGCAAGTTTCAGTGTCTCTTCTGACATACATTTTGACTTTTCCTACTTTCTTGTCTTCTTAATGACTTTTTGCTTTCTTCATGTATGATATTCTTGATGTCATCCCACAACTCTTCTGATCTTCTGTCTTTAGTGTTTTTTGTATCAAATCTGTTCTTCAAACGATCTCTAAATTCAGGTGGGATATATTCAAGGTCATATTTTGGCTCTCGTGGACTTGTTTTCATTTTCTTCAGCTTCAGTTTGAATTTGCATGTAAGCAATTGATGATCTGTTCCACAGTCTCCCCCTGGCCTTGTTTTGACTGATGATATGGAGCTTTTCCATCGTCTCTTTCTGCAGATGTAGTCAGTTTGATTTTTATGTATTCCAACTGGTAAGGTCCATGTGTATAGTCAGTTATCTCTTATGCTGTCTAGCTCTTTGACATTTTCTGTTCAGCTCTTTTATTTCATTATTTCTTCTAGTTGCTTTGACTTCTCTACATTTCAGAGCAAGTTTCAAGATCTCGTCTGACATTAATTTTGGTATTTTCCTTCTTTTCTGTCTTTTTAATGACCTTTTGCTTTCTTCATGTATAATATTCATGATGTCATCTCACAACTCTTATGGTTTTTGGTCATTAGTGTCTAATACATGAAATCTGTTCTTGAGATAATCTCTAAATTCATCTGGATATATTCAAGGTCATATTTTTGCTCTCTTAAAATTGTTTCATGAGAGCAAATTTGATTCTCTGCATTCCATCTGGTGAGGCCCACATGCATAGTTGCCTTTTATGTTGTTTTAAATAGGTATTTTCAAGGAATAAGTCATTGGTCTTGCAAAATTCTGTCATGTGATTTTCAGCATCATTTCTATCACCAAGGCCATATTTTCCAACTTATGGTTCTTCCTCCTTGCTTCCAACATTCACATTCCAATCACCTGTAATTATGAATGTATCTTGATTGCATGTTTGATTGATTTCATACTGAAGAAGTTAGTAAATTTGAATAATAATGGTATTAATGGTCTTCCCTCTAGGCATATGTGTATTATCCTATCACAGACAGTCTTGTACTTCAAAATTTTGAGCTGTTCTTTTTGACAATGAATGCAACACCATTCTTCTTCAATTTGTTTTTTCTAGATGTGGCACAGTAGGATAAGCACTCACCCTCAATAATGGTTTGAACAGCAAGGTCAACAGTTCAAATTCAACTGCTTCTCCTCAGAAACCCATTTACAGGGTCGCTATGAGTTGGAACCAATTCGACAACACTTAACAACAGCAACAGCATTGTAAATTATATGATTATGTGATTTAAAAGTAGCCAATACTTGTCCATTTCAGCTCACTAATATCTAGATTATCAATATTTATGCATTCTATTTAATTTTTAATAACTTCCAATTTTCCTAGATTCATACTTTATATATTCTGTGTTCTGATTATTATTGAATGTTTGCAGCTGTTTCTCCTCACTTTGAGTTGCTCCATTCACATCATTAAGATCAATTGTACTTTGAGAAGGCTGCTCTTTTCCAGCTGTATTTTGAGTACTTTCCAATCAGAGGGGCTCATCTTCAGGCACTATATCAAAGAATGTTTCACTGCCGTTCATAACATTTTCAGTGGCTAACTCCTCAGAAATGGTCCACCTCTCCTTTTTCCTAGTCTGTCTTAGTCTTGAAGCTCCACTGAAATCTATCATGGGTGACCCTGCTGGCATTTGAAATACCAATGGCATTACTTCTAGCATCACAGCAACACACAAGCTACTAGAGCATGACAAATTGACAGATGGATAGTGAATTAGGTGAGTTAACACTGTAAAACTCTGGATTAGAAATGATACAAAATACAGCAATTCATGGGTCAGTCACTCTGTAGCCACACTTCTCCCTGGTCCTCAGTCTTTCAGCCATGTGGCCTGGCCCCTTGGTCTCTGCCCAGTTCAGGCACATGTTGCAAAGCTCCTTTATCACAGTCATTAAATGCCTGAAGATTACCCTATTCTGCAAGCCAGACTCCTGCCTGGAAGCCCTCAACCTCACTTGGTCCACTCTGTCCCACTGTGTCTCTGCCTTTGCAGCTGCCTTTGTCACCACCACTGTTGCTTGCAGGGATATCTGCTGATGGCTCTGCTTTCTTAATAGTCCTGAGATCATCTCTTCTTGTTTCTGACATGGCAAAACTAGCTAATCCCTGCATTACACTTCATTATATCCTTTTTCCGTGTTGTTGTTGTTATTAAGTACTGTTGAGTCATTTCCATCTCAGGGTGATGAAACCCTGTACAGAGTTTCTGAGGAGCACTGTTGAGTTTGAACTGTTAACCCTGTGGTTCAAAGTCCAGTGCCACACCAGGAGCCTTGGTTTCATGAGTGGTTATATGAGACACATAAGCAAGTTCATCGTACCTCAGTACCATAGATGCTGCATGTTCTTTTTTTATCAAGGGACATTTGAGCTTTCTTTTTCTTGTGTATGGAAGATGTTCATCCCCACCCCACTCCATCTTTCATCTTTTCTTTGTCTGCCAGGCTGTTTTTCAGTCTTCAGTTCTTCGTTCAAATGTTACCTTTTCGGAGGTCACTATCCTTTCCTCTCATGTACCCATGACTCCCTTCCCAGTTATTCCCTGTCAATTAAAGAGTGATCTCCTTCCTGACATTTATCACTGGCTGGTGCTGTAGGCTAAGCCCTCAATGGCACTTAACAACAAAATATAACTCACTTGTTTAATAGCTTTACTAAATGTATCCTTCCACTTGACAGAGATGCCACTGCTCCTGCAAACCTTTTGTTTGATGCTTAGTCTTCAACCTTCAAAATTGTGCCAGCATACAATTTGTATTCAATAAATATTTTTGAATGAATGAATTAGTTGCATGGCCACTCTATTTAAAAATCCATTTCTAATGAAGTCTTCTGAAGTTCATGATGCTGTGATTTCTTCACTTCTTCTTTAATAGCTCTACTGGTAAGGGGGATGTTTCTTGAGATCAAAGTCTTTTTTGGGTACTGGATAATGCATAATGCATTTGATCTGGTAGTACCGTATTTGTGCCTTTATTGTACTTTATCCCTCTGTTTGGTTTTTTTATGTTTCTTATTCTTCTGCTTTGCTTCTTTCTGAGAGAAGCTGTGACTGGTAGTTTGCCTCTAAATTTAAGGGCAAGAAATAGAATATTGGCAGGAAGGGAACTATTGTTGCCACTTTAGAACCAGACTCTTCAAAACAGCTAAAATGTGATACATTTAATCATGACTGTAATCCTGAAACTAGGTACTACCTAGACTGATTAAATGCTAGACCCATTAATTATAAGAATTGGCCATGAATTGCCTTTTTAGCTATGTCCCTATTCATTAATACATATGCTCAGGGACATAACAGATATTTTGGGCAATGATTAACACACAGTACACATATTCAGAAAATCAGCAGATCATACTGTTAATTTGTTGATTAGAAAATTTAAACTGCTATATAATAGTTTTGTCAGAAAATTTCAAGGAAAAGAAAACCTAATAAAAATAGGCACCTTATCAATTCGGGGAACTTATGGTACAGTGCTTGTCTGCTAACTAAAATGTGGATGGTTTGAATCTGCCAGCTGCTCCTCAGGAGAAAGATATTGCATCATGCCCTTGCCAAGATTACAGCCCTGCAAACCCTGTTCTCTCCTATAGGGTCTCCATGAGTCAGAATTGGCTTGATGACAGTGGGTTTGTTTGTTTATTTGCTTGTTTTTTAATTGAGGGATTACCTAGATGCTTAACCTATTTCCTTTAATCATCTCAACAAATTTCAAAGGGAAATATAGTAGTGGTGGTGTGTCATTGAGACTGTTACGACTCGTAGCCACCCTATATAGGGTTTCTGAGGCTGTAAATCTTTACAAGACCAGAAAGCCTCAATTTTCTCCCCAGGAGACTCTACAGTAGTTCTTTGGACAATTCCCTGCTCTCAGGTCATGGTCTTCCATATGAGCATTTCAAATTCAACTGCAAGGTTAGTAGTTCAAATTCGCCAGTCGCTCCTTGGAAACCCTATACAGGGTCACTATGAGTTGAAGTGACTTGACAGCACTTAACAATAACAACAACAACAACAACAACAACAACAACAATTATCAATAATGGAGTCCTGATGTGGTACTATAGGATAAACACTGGACTGCTAACCACAAGGTTGACAGTTCAAGTCTACCAGCAACTCCTTGAAAACCCTAAACTGGATCAATATGCGTCAGAAATGACTTGATGGTACTTAATAGCAAAAACTAATAATAATAGTGGTTATCACTATTGCCTGCTTTCTCTATGTCATACATATCTATATATCTATCTATATGTTTTATGTGACTTATGTGATAGTTTACATGGGAGAACATTAGCTTTTCATTCATTTTATTGTATATCGTTTCACTGCCATGGTTACAATCTCCTCCATGTATCATCAACTAACCAAAGGTATACCCTGCAAGCCTGCCCCCCCCCGGTCATCAGCACACAACCCCTCTCCCTCTCTAGGTGTAGAGTCTCCAGCCACTCCATCTCTCCATGTCATCATCTCTGCTTCCATCACTGGCGTCACTGCCTCTTTGGGTAGGGTCCTGCACTCCACTCTTCTCCTTTGATGGTCCCAGGGACCTCCGCTCCTAGACTGCAAAGTCAATTACTCCCCTCCTTTTGCTACAAAATGTCTACCTTTGCATTTCCAACCATCACAATCAGTCCTGTTAGCAATTATTCACTGTTGTATCACAAGAGACCTAGCCCCATCTCCTTTCATCAGCCCCAACCAGACAGATTGGATACTTCTCAGTGGAAATTCTACCTTCCTCAGAGCCCTCTGGATCTAGGCTCCCTCTTGAAAGTTTGTAAGCCAGTCACTTCTTGCCTTTACAGCACCCCCATTTTGGGTAGTTAATGTCCAAGTTGCCCATCCCTGTCTACTCTGTGTAGCGAGAGGGTGGGAATGATCCTCACTGTAACGATTTGTTCTCTCTTTTGAGCTACTGCATCCGTAGGTGTAGGTCAGGTTCATCAAATTGTATCAGATTTCTCTTTTTTTTCACTTCTTTCTTCTTCTATTTGAAAGAATTCATCCAGACATTAAAGCCAGGTCAAGTGGGTATTATCTGCAAGTGTGGATGTACTTATGCATGTGCCCTCTTTTCTTATCAGCTGGACGTTTCACTCTCCACTCTAGTCCTCTGTAGCTATGTCACTGACTCTGGGCCCAAGAGTCCCCAGGTCTTGCTCCACTGCTGGATAACCAGATCTCCACGCCGGTTTACAGGAGTCTATTGAACGTTGTAGGGCTTAGCTCGCAGCTTCATTGCTGTTTTTCCCTCACTTCCCCTTATCAGTGACCAACGTGGTCACCAGTCAGAGTGTATGTCTGCTTGTGTATTCCCCTTGATCTTATACACTGCCACTTTGCTGAATCTTCCAATGAGGTCTAGTAACTTTTTTACTGAGTCTTTAGGGTTTTCTATGTATAGGATCATATCATCTGCAAATAGAGAGAGTTTTACTTCCTCTTTGCCAATTTGGATGCCTCTAATTTCCCTGGCTTGCCATATAGCTCTTGCTAAGACTTCCAGCACAATGTTGAATAGGAGTGGTGACAAAGGGCTCCTTAGTCTGGTTCCTGTTCGCAGAAGGAAGGCTTTCAGTTTCTCTCCATTGAGAGTAATATCGGCTGTTGGTTTTGTATATATGCTCTTAATTATGTTGAAGTGGTGGTGGTGGTGGTTATGTGCTGTGGAGTCAGTTCCGAATCATAGCGACCCTGTGCAGGGTTTCCAAGGCTGTAAATCTTTACGAGAGTAGAAAGCCTCATCTTTCTTCCATGGAAAAGCTGGTAATTTTGAACTGCTGACCTTGCGGTTAGCAGCCCGATTCGTAACCATTTCCCTTCGATTCCTACTTTGTTGAGGGTTTTTTATCAGGAATGGATATTGGATTTTGTCAAATGAGTTTTCTGCATCAATCTATATGATCATGTAGTTCTTTTCTTTTTTCTTATTTATATGGTGAATTACGTTGGTTGTTTTTCTAATGTTGAACCATCCTTGCATCCCTGATATGAATTATACTTGATGATGATGTATTATCTTTTTGATGTGATGCTAGATTCTGTTGGGTAGGATTTTGTTGAGTATTTTTGCATCTATGT
>NW_006408519.1:19054770-19056312 GCF_000296735.1 Chrysochloris asiatica | reverse complement strand
AGAACAAAACCAAACCAAACAGATAGTACTGGTCACTTTTGCTCTGAGGTTCCCATGGTCATTAATTCCCAATGGGTCTGCTTGCTCCCCACCTGGTCCCATTGTTTGGTCTCACCCAAGTTGTGGGCTCCAGGCCGCTGAGCCCAGAAGATTCTAAAGTATGGGATTTCTTACTTCCACTACAAGTTCCACTAGCTATAAGCCTTCAAACTTTTAAAATATTCCTACCTATGTGGTTCAGACTTTTGGAGCTATGCCCTGAAACTGCTTTGTCTGGTATTCTATGGTATTGCTGTTGGATATATCACTGCACCTCTACCCAATCCGCCATCAAGCCCCGCCTCTCTGTGTCATATATTCTTGCTTAGTACTTTGCACATTTCTCATTTAATGCTTAAAATTTTATGAAACAGTAAATGAAATATTCTTCCCAAATTTCATCTGAGAAAATTGAGGTTTTGTGAGATTACATTACTTACTCCAAGGTATATAGTGGCAAAGCTAAAATTCCAACTTAAGTGTTTATCCAAAGTCCATTATTGTAATAACTGCACAATTGTGTCAGGAATTTGTTTTAGTGTGAAACTATTCTCACAATTAAAAAGAAATCCATGAAAACATAAACTATTCCATGACATTTTCCTTTAATTCTTTCTCCAGCTTTATTCCTAGGAAGAGTGGTGCTAACTTTTCCAAATCTTTTTTTTAAAGTTTTTATTGTGAATTGAGTGATAGTTTACATGGGAGAACACTGGTTTTACACTCATCATTTCATTGCAATGATTACAATCTCCTCTGTACATCATCATTCAACTGTATTTGCTTCTATTCCTTCTGTTTGTTTGTTTTGGGGGAGATGTACACAAAAACTCTTTGGAATATATAATAATTTAAACAAACGAAGGACACATTCTGCAAGCCTGCCTTCTAGCTGCCAGAACATAGCCTTTCTCTTTCCATGATCTAGAGTCCTCAGTTGCTCTATCTCTCTTTGTCCTCATCTCTGCCTCCATCTCTGGTGTCTCTGCTTCTCTGGATAGGGTCCTACATTCTGCTCATGCTCTTCTCCCTTGATGGGTCTAGAGTCCGCTGTTCCTGGACTGGTAGATTAACAACGCCCCTATTTATGTTGCAAAACTTTTACCTTTACAGTTGTGACAGTCACAATTAGTCATGATAACAATTATTCACTATTGTAAGAATCTTATCCCCATATCCATTCACCAGACCTGGCCAGACAAGAGAACACTATCCAGTGGTGACTCTACCTTCCCCCGTGCACTCTCAAACTAAACTCCTTCTTGAAAACTTGTAAGCCAGTCACTTTGTGCCTTTATAGCCCTTCTTCCCCTTTTAGGTAGCCATTGTCTAAGTTGCCCATCCCTATCAACCCTGTATACAGAGGGATAGAATTGATACACAATGTGAAGACTCCTTCCCTCTCATTTGGTATTTTGAGCTACTATGTCCATAAGTATAGGTCAAGCTCATCAAATTGTAGCAATTTACACTTGTTTCCTTTATTAAATTTTTTTTTTTTTT
>NW_006408519.1:19027664-19053925 GCF_000296735.1 Chrysochloris asiatica | reverse complement strand
TTGTATGTAGGGGTTTGTGAATTCTAGCTAGTGACTGATTGTGGTGAGGTCTATAGGGGTAGGTTAGCTTGACTTTAATTTGCTATCTGCTTTTGTGGTCTCACAAATGCAGTTACTTAGGTTTTCTATGAAAGGGAGTAATTTACACAATTCTCTTTGTATTCAATCCACCGAAGCTGAAAGCAATTGTTGAGTTTTTCCTAAGGTTTGTAGAACTCATAGTGAAAAGCTGTGAATATGGCCATATTACATATTTTTACAAGTAAATTCAAGATTACCTTAAAGAGAAAGTAGAAAGCGACTTCTGAGAGCCATCTGTCTTGCAAGATGGCAGACCTTTCCATCTGCCGAAACTGTGTCAAGCGACAGAAGTGAAGCTGTTCTCTACATTCAACTGTTGCCAGCATGTGGCTATGTCTTTGTCCATGGGCTCAGGAGTCTCCAGGTCTCACCACACTTTGGACCAACCAGCCCTTCCTCTTCTCTTTCCCATCTCCAGGTCTATGGGATTCTACGGAATATGGTCGAACTGAGTCCATATCTTCATTGCTGCCTTTTCCCCTCTTCCACTCACCAGTTGATCAACATGGGCACAAGCAATCTTGCATGTCTGCTCATGTGTTCCATTTGAGTTTCAGTCTTGAAGGGGGTTTGTCCTGAAAGGAATTTATTGCTTGCCTTGATGGCTTCCGAGAGAACAACTTCCTTGTACTTGTAGCCAATTAGACTGCCATTTTTAGTTTGGATTTTTCCTGCTGGTCTTTCTTACAAGATCTGTTTTCTGTTTCTCTTATCTGTTTGTCCTTTCAGGTGGGAATGTCCCACCTCAGAAAGAAGATTCTGGATGGGACTCAGGATTCCTCCTAAGGTCCTATCCACTGCAGAACCTCCACAGGAAGCCTATTTCATGGGGCAAGTTCTAGAATGCCTTTTAGGTATTCCAATCAGTTACAGGCTGAAGATTGGTTTACAAGCTTTCTGTAATCATATTTCCCAATTTCCTTTCTATCTAGTGTCTATTTTACAACAGTAGGCAAGGAAAACCAATATTCGTAAGACAGTCAAGCATCTTAACATTATTTTCCCTTTTTTACCCATTCAGACTGTGCCTTGATTCCTGTATCACAGAACCCTGTTCCAGGATTGAGCATACATCACTATTTACCTCTGTCCCATTTAGCACATACAAATCTGCCTTAACATTCTCTTATCTACCTTGTACTTCCATCTCCCTTCTTGTGTATTGCCCACCCTAACACCTGAACTATGATGTGTCTATCTCTTACCCTGTGCTCTGCAGTCCCTTCCCTTCCTCCTCTGGTAACCAACATTTTTTTTTTTTTTTCCCTTTTAGTAGTGGTGTCTTTTCTTAAGCTTTTACAGTAATGGCTTTATGTAATATTTGTCCTTTTGTGACTGACTAATTTCACTCAACATAATGTCCTCAAGGTTCATCCATGTTATGTCCTGGCTTGCAGTTTCCTTTGTTGTTATTCAAGGTAGCATAGTACTCCATTGTGTGTATGTACCACAGTTTGTTTATCCATTCTTCAATTGATGGTCAACTTAGGCTGTCTCCATCTTTTTACTATCGTGAATAGTGCTACTCTAAACATGTATCTACTCATGTTCTGGCTTATATTTCTTATGGATATATGCCAAGTAGAGGAATTGGATCATAAGGTATTTCTATTTCCAACTTTCTGAGAAAGCGCCATACTGTTTCCCAGAGTGGTTGGACCATTTTGCAATCCTACCAGCAATGTAGGTGGATCCCAGTCTCTCTACATCCTCACCAGGCACTTATTGTCCTATGCTGTTTTGAACTTCGCTGCTATTTCTGGATTGAGATATCTCATTCCAGATTTGATTTGTATCTCTCTAATGGCTAATGATCATGAACATTTCTTCATATGTTTTTGACTGCTCTAATCTCTTCCTTGGTGAAGTGTCTGTTCAAGTCCTGTGTCCATATTTGAATTTGGTTGTCTTTTTCTTGTAATTTCCTATACATTTTAGAAATTAATCCTTTGTCTGATGTGTCATTACAAAAGATTTTTCCTATTCTGTGGGTTCCCCTTTTTGGTGAAATTTTTTGATGCACATAAGTTTCTAATTTTTAGTATTTTCCAAGCATCTGTTTTATTGTCTTTTGTTTGTATACTTTTTGCAATGTTTGGTAGTCTGTGTGTGCCCTGTATCAGAGTCCTTAAATTTTTCCCTATTTTTTCATTGGTGACTTTTATAATTCTGGGATTCACATTTAGGTCTTTAATCCATGCTGAGTTGTTTTTTGTATGTGGTATGAGGTGAAAGTCTTGTTTCATGAAAGTATTATTTCTTTTTTTTGCTTTGAAATTTAGAAATAAATTTTATTTAAGATCTGAAATACAATTCCTAAAAATCAACTTTTCAGAAAACCGTGGCTACATAATGTATTGCCTCTATTATGTTAGAATGTGTATTAGACTCAAATACAAAAACCATGAAACAAACCACCAATCTTCAACAACTTGAGCAAAGATAGAATGCCTAAGGAACAACATAGATGACTTGTAGAGGGATGGGTTGTTTTACTTCAAGCACCATAAAAAAAAAGAGATAGAGAGAGAGCACAAATGCATGGGTTTTCACGGTATATACATTGTTGAACCTTTGGCTCTAGGAATCATGGCATTTTGTCACGTAGCATTAACACATATTAGAAAATTGTGTAGTGTCAAAGTGATAGAGCCATCATTCAAGCAATTGTTGTCAACTAGGCAAGAATTTTCTACTGAATGTTTCTTCTTTGTCTAATTACTGCATACACTGGTAGCAACTTTGTAATGCGAAAGGGAGCTTACACTCTCCTTTTATTTTCTGTTTGAAGCAAACCGAAAACAAACTTAAATATAAGCCCTGTGATAACATTAACAATTTTAGAGAACATCAGTTATACAAGAAAAAAACTAAGAACAAAAAGAAAAGTGTTTACAGATACCCAGACGTTAACAGTGAGTGGTCAGTAGACCCTCAGAGGGCTTTACGATGGTACACAGCGGAAGCCACTTCGTAATCGCTGGCAATAAACAGGGCTGCAAAATTCTTTGCCAGATATTTCAGAAAATCATGCAAATAGCCTAACAATAACGCAGTACTCTTCTTATAAAGGGGCTTATAGGCCAACATTGCTCCAATTCTCACAAATAATCTCAAGTAGGTGTGACGCTCCATAAACCTGGGACATCGGCGCATTAGGGTGGGCGATGAGGATTTCAGCATACTGGGGCCTCTCGAATTTGTAGAGCAGCTGAGTGCCCAACATCACATTGAAGTATTCTTTTATCCCTGCCACAACTTCCTTAACAGCATATTCCTTATTGTCGACACTGCCTTGTGATCTCTTACAAGTTGCATACTCTCCCAGAATGGCATTGACATTTTTCTTAGCTGGGAGCTGAAACAGCTGCTTCTGGCTGGTAACCAGGTCCCAGTCCTCGACGAGCCAGGGTTTTAATTCTTCAGGAATCTTCACTTTAACCTCCACTCTATTCTTAAATGCCTCGTCACTTTAAACGGTAGGATCCGCCAGGCCCTTTTCTTCCGAGGTGGCTGAGGTGCTTCACTGGTACTTCCACCATCTCCGTTTCCAGGACGCTTTTGTTTGGTCTTCCTTATCTTTCTCACGGATGTTGAAGGGGGGTTCTCAGCAGAGCGACCCCCCCCATCTGCCGGGAAGAGCTGGCTCCAGATTCCTCTGCTGAGGACTAGCTGTCTTCTTTCCAGAAGAGGCCCCTCTCATCTTACTTCTCTGCATGTTGCTTCTAGTTGGCTTTTTGAAGATGTCTTCTTCCGCAGATTGTTGTCCACGAGTCTGAGAACCCTGCTTTCTGGAACTCATTCAACCCTGTTTTTATTCCAACCAATAATCTTCCTTCTTCCCCTTTCAAGAACTCCTAGGGCTTTCTCAGATGGAATCTTAAAAGGTTTTCAGGGATAGTCTGGAAGGATGAAGTGGATATCTAAGATTCTGAAATGAGGGACGGTTCTGTAGTCAGGATCAGATCTTCTGATCCTTACTCTACAAACTTAGCTTTTCTGGCAGTGACCTTTTTTGTCCTGATCACCAAGCACAGTGCCCTTCAGGGGAGTATACACTCGATTTGAAAGCTATTATTTCTTAATAAAATATTCATAGCCTTAGATTTAGCCCTGGTGGTAGTGATGTGCATGGAATCTGTTCCTCCTCAAAGTGACCCTGCATATGGTTTCGAGATGAAATCTTTACGGGGACAGAAAGATCATCTTCCTCCCATGGAATGACTGGTAATTTCGAACTCTTGACCTTGAGGTTAGCAGCCCAGCCTGTAACTACTATGCTACTAGAGCTCCTAGATCTAGCCCTATAGAGATAAAAATCAATGGAAAAGGCTTTTGAGGCGATAATGGAAACTCCTCTTGCAAAGTTGGTTGATCCCAAGGGGAAGACAAGGAGAGAGACACTGTAAACTTTGGAGAAGACTTCTATCTCCTTCAAGTTCAGCTCAGCCTAGCAGGGCAGTAGTAAGTAGACTGGCAAGAGAGAGCCTTCTCTGATACAGATCACAAATTCTGGTTCAACTCTGTGTACTCATAATGTAAAGGAAGCACAGACAAGAAGTTTGGCTACCAGATGGAGACCCTTCTAATTAGTTAAGTCTGCTCTAATTTTTGGCCACCAGTTGGCAGATGCAACAGATGTCAAGTGAGTAAACAGAATATGTTGGCGGTTTTGAATTGTGTACTAGTATGTCACAAATAGATTCAATTTAGAAATGTTTTCCCCTCTGGTTAAACTCTGCAACTTAATTTTGTCAGATGTCAGGAAGGTAGAGGCATATTAGGAAGCATTTCTTTTTAGATATTTCACATTTTTGTCTATAAATTTATGGCAATTAAAGATACACATTTAGGCATATTATCTCATATTTTGTAGAGCACAGACAATGTTCTTTGTGTAATAGTAACGTTCTATCATGAATATCACTATTTTCTAACTTGGAGTTAGAAAAAAATCTATAAAATGCAATAACTATTTTTCAGAAAATCTTTTGTGAAATAAACAAGAACATTAAGAAATTAAGAGATTCTGTCACCATGATACAAATTTCTTATCTCTGTACATTGTTGGTGGTTCACGTATTATAATCAATTGACTGCTGTAGGCAAATTGTCAAAACTGTATAACTGATAATTCAGTTAGACTTTTTGGGACACAACTGCTTTCCTTTGAAATCATACATCATTGCTAAACCTCAAAATTTCCCATTGTCAGAAATAATCTCTAAGATTTCCGAAATACCTTTTCCTATTTAAAACTACTACCAAAGAGTTAGGAGTGTGATAATGGTTAGGTTGTATTTTTTTCTATAAAAAAAAATTTTTGCCCTTAGTTTTATCAACAAAACTCATAAATCCTTATGAGTGCTTACTATATGCCAAGCATTGCCCTTCATTGATTGAATTAAGCACGTCCCAGACCCTGATGATTACTCTTAGCTGTAAACAAGAAGTATGCTATAATGATTAATACATCCAGTGTAGGCCAAATGCGTTGTAGGCATTCATAGGAGGGAACAGAGAGAAAAAGTAAGTAATTCTGCCTGTTTTGATGGGATGAGTGTTATGAAAATCTTTCCAAAAGTAGTTATATGTAATCAGCATTAATTTTTTTGACATTAGTAACATCAATGAGGTAGTGGAGAAAAACATTTTAGACAAAGACAACAATATTAAAAGTGGAGATATTATGACATCTGATGATTTTGGTAAAATGTTAGTAAGTTAATGGTTCAGAAAATAGTATATAAGATCTTCATAAGGCAGCCATTTATGTTGGTAGAAAACTAGCAGACAAGGGTGAGCTGGAAAAAGGCTGATTAACAAGAGATTTTGTAGGTTTTTGACTTAGTCAACTTAGTTATCATGCTGCAACTAACCAAGATAGAAAATGCAGAAGGAGTGACTGGTTTTAGAGAATGAGTAAAAAGTTCTATTTTATAAGTATTAAATGACTATCATTATTGATGTTTATATAAATGCAGTTAATAATATTATTCTTTTATTATGAAGATAATTCAAACACAGCTGCAGCAGAAACATCAACAGGGAACTGCCAGAAATTCAATCCAGATTCAGAAGTGGAATGGCAGATATCATTGCTGATGGCAGATGGATCTTGACTGAAAGCAGAGAATACCAGGAAGATGCTTACTTGTGTTTTATTGACTATGCAAAGGCTTTCCACTGTGTGGATCCTAATAAATTCTGCAAAGAATGGGACTTGCAGAACACTTTATTGTGCTTATGTGGAACCTGTGTATAGGTCAAGTCAATTGTTCAGACAGAACAAGTAGATATTATGTGGTTTAAAATCAGGAAAGGTGTTTTGCAGGGTTGCATCCTTTCACCATACTTACTAAATTTGTATACTGAACAAATAATCCAGGAAGCAGTTCTACATAAAGAGAACACTATCAGAACTCGAGGCCAATTAATTCACAACCTGTCATGTGCAGACCGTAGAAGAATTGACACATTTGAGTTATGATGTTGGAGGAGAATATTGCAAATGCCATGGGCTGACACAAGAACCAGTAGATCTATTTTGGAAGAAGTGAAGCCAGAGTGCTCCTTGGAGGCCAAGATGGCCAAACTTTGTCTCTCACACTTCAGACATATTGTCAGGAGGGACCAATCGCTGGAGAAGAATATCATGTTTGGTAAGGTGGAAGGTCAGAGAAAAAGAGGAAGACCCCCAACGAGACGGGTTGGCCAAGTAGCAGGATCAATGGACTCAAGCGTGGCAACAATTGTGAGGTTGGCCCAGGATCGGGCAGTGTTTCGTTCTGCTGTGCATAAGGTTGCTATGGGTTGGTACTGATGGCACATAACAACAACAACAACAATGTGCAGATAGCACAATTTTGCCTGTTGCAAGTAAAGGGAACTTGAAACATTTACTGATAAACGTCAAAGACTACAGCCTTCAGTATGGATTATACCACAACATAAAAGAAAACAAAGGATCTAGTGCACTCGGAAAAATCTCTTGCAAAGGGCCTCTTTAATATGTTAAAAAGAAAAGATGTTACCTTGAGGACTAAAGCACACCTGATGGAGGCTATGGTACTTTCTGTTGCCTCATACGCTGTGAAATAAGGAAGACTGAGGAAGAATTGATGTCTTTGAAAGACAGTATTAACAAAGAGTATAAAGTATGCAGAGACTTCCCAAAGATGGAACCAATTTGTCTAGGAAGGAGTAAAGACAAATGCTTCTGAGAGGGACTTCTGATACGATGGCAGACTAGGCAGACAGTTAAACAGATTCTCTACAACAAGGATGTGGAGGGCTAAGTGAAACAGACACAGATGAGCTCTCCGCATCAGAGGAAAGGACAGAGAAATGGATTGCATACTTATTGAGAGGAGAAGCTGAACAGGAGTGGTGAAGGAAGAAGACAGATGGGTGAATGGTCTGCCAGTCAGGTGTGGTGCAACCATCTTGAACATTTTGAGCAGCTTTGGAAGCATACGGCAGCCTAGTGTTACAGATGCATACCAGTGACTTGCAACAGGCACAATTTGATTCTTTCTTGCTCCCTATGTTCCTCTGATGACCAGAAGTGTGACCAGTCCTCATTCTTGTTCACCCCCAGCACAGCCCCTGCTCTCTGGTTGTTTTGGGCCATGTGGTTGTGAGCTGTGTCAGTGTGAGGTGGGTGCTCTTCTACTCCATCTTGGAGCCTAGATTGCAATTGGCTCTACTCCATCTTGCAGAAACTACAGAAACTGCAGAGCTGCCAGGCCAGTCCTAGTCTAGCAGGGACTCTCATAACCAGCGACCCTACCCTTAGCTGCCCTCTGATCCTGACAGACTCTGACCCTAGCTACCTTAAGGACTTACACAAACTGCTTCTATATTGGGTGTTCTGAATATAGACATCACCTAGACCTGCCTATAGGAACTCTACTTAGAGTCAAAACACTGCCGTCTCATCACTGCCTGTCTACTTGTGAACTTCTTGATTAGCAGGAGCCACCTAGAGCCTTTCTCCTCTCTGAGTCCAGCACCTGCAATCCCCTTCTGCTTTTCATTGATTTTGTTTATTTCTTCTTCTTCTTCTTCTTTTTCTTCCTTTTCCCTTCCCTCATTTTCTGTTTAAATCATTTTCTATCTCTGCATTCGTTTGGTGCTGGCAACAGCATCCACAAGTACTGAGAAGCTGTGGCCCTGTGACAAGATGGACAAAAATCCAACCCCAGGGCCCTCCTCAGAATTGCGAGTCGTGGACCCTGAGGGCCAAGGACGTGACCTCCTGAAGTTCTGGGTTCATAGGCTTTTTGCAAACTCACTGGTTGGCTACCTTTGTACAATTTTCTTTAGTTCTCATATCGTGCATTCTGTACTTGCCCTTTATGCTCTTAACTCCGGTAATTGTAGCTTCTGGGAAAAATGGTTTCTTTTGATATCAATGTACGTAATGCCTCTTTTAATGGCACTACTTTGAATGTCACTGCCTTAAAGGTATTAGCAGTGCGTGAGGTCTTCAGAACAGATCTATCTGAGGAACAGGCGGTGGCCACCTGGGAGGAATGTCAGAGCTGCTCGTTATCTAACTATTCAGTTATGTTTGATATTAACTTGAAGCATGAACTTTTGATGTCCATGAACAACAATGGGACCGAAACCCCTTCTAGAGCTGAGGCAGTAAAGCTTCCTCAAATGACTCAGGAAAAGCAGGAACAAGTGTATTGAGATTATGAGAAAAGGTTTTGGAGAAAAACTGCCCAGAATTTGTAATTGGAATGGAATGGTAAATTCTGGGAATATTTGATTAAAGGACGATAGTGGCAGCCCCCTCAAGCCATCCCCCGGGTATAATCAGTTTAATCCAGATGCTCTTCTTCTCCCTGAGGGTATAGTAAACATTGTAGCATTTGGATATGGAACCCGGAACGAGGAAAAGGAAGGTGGAGACGAAACCTCACCTTCATTAGAAAGGTTAAAACCTGCTTCTCACCTTCCCTGGAGCTACAGAAGTAAGGAAGAAAGGATTATTAGTCAAACAAATAAAGCCAAGTGTCTGAAATCTTGTTCACAAACAAAAGCTTGTATTTTCTGCTTGCAAAATATACAAGAACAGCTTGAGTCTCTTCAGAAATCATAAATTATCCCTTTTATGAAACTTCTAAGTCTCTCACCTTCACCCATTTGTGATTAAGTATTGAGAATATGTTAGACACCTTTAAGAAACCGCAGGTTGCTACCCTAGGTCACATAGACCTAGTCAATATATACTCTGTAATAGCTTGCTTGACCTTTTCATATGGAAATAAGGATTTTAGGTTATCACAAGAAGCATGATACCCTTGGAAAACTATTTTAAGATAAAATCTGTGAATCATCGTGTCCTATCTCAAAAGAACAACCACATTTTTTTCATTTTTCTCTTTTGTGTCAAATTCCTCCTTCATGATAATAAAAGACTGGAGTTTACCTAGTTCTGCATGCAATGTCTGCAGCAGAACTGTCTGCCCGTCAGCTTGCATCAACCTTGTGTGTCTGTGTCTTTGTGTAACCTCTCTTTCGTCTCCCAGACATCCCTTTTTTGTGAAACCCACTCCCCTGTCGAGGCTGGACCCCGACAGTTCGGTCTTCTTTTCTTGTTTCTTTCTCTTGATTTTTCTTTACTAGCCTCTAGTCTCTTTCTCGATGGCACCTAATAACAAGTCTCATTCACTTTTCATTTCCCCCCTCCCTAGCTTGCATTGTTTCGTTCTGCTGTGCATGGAGTCGCTATGGGTCGGTTCCGACTCGATGGCACCTGACAACAACAACAACAGCTTGCATTGGTAGCATAGTAGTTACGAATTGGGCTGCTAAGCTCAAGGTTAGCGGTTTGAAACTACCAGCTGTTCCGCAGGAGAAAGATGAGGTGAGGCATTCTGCTCCTGTAAAGTTTTCCAGCCTCGGCAATGCTGTATAGGGTTGCTATGAGTCGGAATCGATCCATGGCACACCACCAGCAGCAGCAGGTTGTGTTAGTGTTTTTTTCCCCCTCCGTTATTTTTCTTGTCAACAGCTTTATTTTTCCGTCACTCCTTTCTCTTTCATTATTATTTTCCAGGTTACTGGCTGTCTTTTTTCTTTTTTTTTTTTCCCTTCATCATTTACAGTTGTTCGCTTGTTTGTTTTGTTTTGTTTTCTCATGTATGTGTTTTCTCTTCTTGCCCCACTTGATGGGAGACAGCAACTATACCCACAGTATAGCCACCACTGTGACCTTTGCAACTCCATCCAGTGAGCAAGAGCCAATGCCAGCTCTTATACCACCTGATCAATGACAGACAGCAGCCAACACCAGACAACCATCCAATACTGTGCTGCATGAATAATGAACACAGAACTGTGCACATGCTTCCATGCTCTAATCACACTCACTAGGGTAGCAGTTGTTGAGAGCCTAAGAACTCACCAACAAATATACAATTATCAATTAAATACAAATACAACATCGCAATGTCTCCAAGACAACAGACAACTTCTGTTCAAATGATGAGACAAGAGAGAGTGGCTCAAACAATTGACTGAGAAGCTAAGTCAGAAAATGTTTCTCAGGAAAAAAAGACCTACCTGACATAGAATTAAGAAAACAAAAAGATATCTCGGCACCATCAACAGATTGATAGAAAGAAAGAACAAGGAAAGCAAGGAGAACAGAAAAAAACTTTAGAAGAATTCAAAAAAACACTACAAGTATAAACTGACAAAATAAATGACAATTTGAAACAATGCAAAACCTGCACATAGAAATCCAGAAGATTAATACTATGATTTCAGAAATAGATAATATATTGAAAGGGCAGACGAGCAGATTTCAGTCAATGGAAGTTCAAATTAGTGAGCTTGAAGATAAATCTCTCAACACTATTATGTTAGAAGAATGACCAGAAAAGCGAAGGAAAAAGTCTGAAGAAAACCTAAGGTTTATGAGGGATACCATGAAGAAGAATAACTTACAGGTAATTTTCATTCCAGAATAGGAAGAGACAATAAAAAACACAAACAAAATTGTCAAAGAGTTGTTGGAAGAAAACTTTCATAGCATCATGAAAGATGAGAAGATAGGCATTAAAGAAGCTGGACAAACCCTAAATAGTATTGCCATCAAATCACCAAGATATATCATAATCCTATGAGACCACTTGTACAAAAAGTCAAGAAAAGATTTTCATGCTAAAAGAAACATTTTTTGATGAGTATCAGGGATGGGAGAGAAGGGAGAATAATTCACCAGATAGAGGGTTGTTGTTAAGTGCCGCCAAGTTGGTTCTGACTCATAACGACCCTGTATAGGGTTTCTCAGGAGCAGTTGGTGCATTTGAATCACCAACATTGTGGTTCAAACTGACCTTGTGGTCCAGTACATTATCCTGCAGCACCTTACCAGGTAGAAATATTAATTTGGATGGCAGGGAAGGGAATTTAAAATAAGAATGCTTTTTCAAAGTCAGGGTGGTGAGACTTCAACTCATGTACTTTGGACGTTTGATCAGGAAAAGGATATCATACTTGGTAAAGAAAAGAGTCAGCACAAAAGAGGAAGACTCCACAAGATGGACTGAAACACTGCGTGCATCAATGGGCTCAAACGTCAATAATTGTGAGGATGGTATGGGACTGTATGGTGTCCTTAGGGTTTCTATGAGTCAGAACTAACTTGCTGGCATGTAACAAGAACAACCAGTATTAATATTGAATTGATAAATTTAATAATGGTGGTGATGATGTTGTAACAACTAATGTCTATTAACTTTGTGCTATATATTGTGCTGTGATTTGTCTATATAAGTGCAATTAATCCCAAATGTAATCTAACTAAATAGATATACATTGGTATATACAATTATTATGAGGTCATGCAGATAGCAAGTAGTGGAGTTGGGATTCAAGTCAAAGTAGCTAAATCACACTTAAATAATTTGCACTCTTTGGACCATGTACAATGGAATTTTGGTGCAGATATCTAACATCCTGAACCTTAGGAGAGTATCTCTCTGAACCTTAGGAGAGTGGTCTGGGTTATTATCATAGAGTTAGCTGTTGTTGTTGTTGTTGGGTGCTATTGAGTCTTTGTTCATTGTCCAACTTTCCCATGCCAATGAGATTACTGAAAATAGTATGACTGGGTCAGGCTGCAGTTTAGTCCTCAAACTGACATCTTTGTTCTTAAATCCTTTTAAAGAGGTCTTGTGCAGTAGATTTACCTAATGTAATACATTGTTTAATTTCTTGACTGCTGCTTCCATGTGTGTTGATAGTGGATCCAAGCAAAATGAAAATTTCGACAACTTATATCTTTTCTCCATTTATTATGATGTTATTTATTGGTCCAGTAGGGAGGATTTTTGTTTTCTCTGCAATGAGGTGCAACCCATACTGAAGGCTGTGGTCTTTAATCTTCATCAGTATGTATTTTAAGTCCCCTCTGCTTTCAGCAAGCAAGGTAGTATCATCTGCATATTGCCATTATTAATGAGTCTTCTCCAATCCTGATGCCATATATATTTTTTTCATATAGTCCAGTTTCATGGATTGTTTGCTCAGCAACAGATTGAATAAGTATGGTGAAAGAACACAACCCAGACAAACACTTTTCGTGATTTTAAACCATTCTTATCCCCTAGATCTGTTGAACTACTGCCTCTTGGTGTCTGTATATGTTCCTTCTGAGCACAATTAAGTGTTCTGGGACACCCATGCTTCACAATTTTACCCATATCTTGTCATGGCCCACACAGTAAAGCACAAGAAAACATGTTTCTGGTATTCTCTGATTTCAGTCATGATCAATCTGATGTTAGATATGATATCTCTCATTCCATGTTCTCTTCTGAATCAGGCTTGAACCTCTGGCAGTTCCCTGTTGATGTACTGTCACAGCAATTTTTGAATTATCTTCAGCAAAATTTTACTTTTGTGTGAAAAAAATATTTAGTAGTCATTTGCTTTTATGTCTTAGTTAAAGCTACAAATATAGGTCTCTCTATCTCACTGGCATCTCTCTATCATCTTTCTAACATTTAATATCTGTCTCTCTATCATCTATCTCTCTATCACATCTATCTATCTATCTATCTATCTATCTATCTATCTATCTATCTATCATCTATCTATCTATCTATCTATCTATCTATCTATCTATCTATCTTCTATCTATCATCTATTTCCTAGACCCAGTGCAGTGGTTCCCAACAAAGAATGAGATAATGGTTGGTCTTCAATAGTTACTTTGTAATTATTTCTAAATGCTGTATATGAATACAGTTCTGTTATATTGCTTTTGGTAAGTGCTGTAGAATCAATTCTGACTCACAGTGACCCTGTAGAGTGTTTCCAAAGAGTGGTTGTTAGGTTTGAACCACCAACCTTGTGGTTAGCTGTTCTATCTAAATGCAGATCTGTAATATTTAGAATATCCAAAATGGATCATATGATTCCACCACCCTGTCAACATGAAGAGAATCTTTGGTACATAGTGGAAAGAGATCAGTGTTTATCATGGTGTTAGTGTTTGAGATGATTGTGGTGGTGTGCCGACTCAAAGTGACCTTGTTTAGGGTTTCTGAGGCTGTCAATCTTTATGGGAACAAAAAACCTGATCTTTCTCCTACTTTCTCCTAACTGCTGACCTTGTGGTTAGAAGCTCAGTGAGTGACCACAGCACTCCTATGTTAATGGTAATCCCTGAACTTCTTGGTCCTAAAGTTGTTAATGGTCTGTTGGGTTTGCAAAAAAAAAAAAAAAAAAAAAAAAAAGACACCTAAGGAAACCCATGAGAAAAAAATGCTGTTTGAAGGGCAGAATTTGGTATCTGGAATCCTAGCGTTTATGTACCTTGAAGGGTCACATTTTCTCCTATTGATGGCTTTCATCTTGGTTTGTAAGTGTGATATGGTTTCACCAGGGAAGTAACCATTTCCTTATGGGTCTTTGTTTGTTTCTTTGCTAAATCATCCCTTCATTTCAGATTTAATTTGGCAGTCTGCCAACTCTGTGCTTGGGCAGGTAAAGCTTTTGATCTTAGAATTGACTATCCTGTATCTTGAATTTCCAGGTACATCACTCTTAACATCTTTTAAATGTTTGTTTGTAGCCAAACGCTAGTTGGACATAACTTGATGACAGCCAGTTTGGTTTGGTTTTGGTGGATGGCTATGTGGAGTGGGGGCAGATAGAACAGAACATGAGAATAATGTAGTTCTATGTAAATTACCCTCTTGTGATTACTTTTTGCCAACCCAGACTCTCACAGAATACATTTTTGTAAGCACTTTATGCTAATTATTTTACAGCAACATGTAAAAAAGTTAGCATAGTGTGTGAGTTTATGAAAATATTTGGAGGGAGGGTGTGGTTAGTAAAAAAGGTATATTGTACATATTATTTGCATAAAATAGGATAAACAAATGAGTGGGTTATTCCCTAAAATTATTGTCCCACTTTGTTTTAAATTGCTTATTCCATTTTTTTAAAAAATAAATTCATGGTACTAAATGTGACTATGTAACATAGCTAGTTAATACAATAAAAACAAAAGAAAGAGTAAAGTATCTATTTTAATGCCTTGAAAATGCCTTGCAGATAAGCTCAATGTGTCCAGTTGAGTAAATTAGGGTGAGAATTATGAGTGCTTGAAGATAGAAGGAAAGAACATCTTTTGGCAAATGTGAATAATTTAAATACCTATGTTACTGTTTTACTTAAGGACATTATGAATAGAAGCCAACTCCATGGAACCTAATAATAATTAACAACAGAGAACTTTGGTGGCAAGACAGTTAAATTACTCAGCTACTAAACAAAAAGTTCGAAATCATAGTTGAACAGTAGTAGAAAAATGTGGCAGTCTGTGTCTTAAAGATTTAGTCTGTGAGCTAAGCCCTACAATGTTCAATAGACTCTTGTGAACCTGGGTGGAGACCTGGTTGGCCACCAGTGTGGCAAGACCTGGGAGTCTCAGGCCCAAAGTCAGTGACATAGCCACAGAAGACTAGGGTGGAGAGTGAAACATCCAGCTGATAAGAAGAGAGGGCACATGCATAAGTACACTCACACTTGCAGATAATACCCACTTGACCTGGCTTCAATGACTGGTTGATCAGAGCTCCATTAGAAGAAGAAAGAAGAGAAAAACAAGAGTAATCTGATACAATTTGATGAACTTGACCTACACCTATGGCTACAGTAGCTTAAAAGAGGGAACAGATCTTTACAGCGAGGATCATTCCCACCCTCTCACTACACAGAGTAGACAGGGATGGGCAACTTGGACATTGACTACCCAAAATGGGGAAGGGAGGGCTACAAAGGCAATAAGTGACTGGCTTATAAGCTTTCAAGAGGGAGCCTAGATCCAGAGGGCAGGGAGTAAGGTAGAATCTCCACTGAGTAGTTTCCAATCTTTCTGGGTGGGGCTGATGAAAGGAGATGGGGCTAGGTCTCTTGTGATACAATAGTGAATAATTGTTATCAGGACTGACTGTGATGGTGGGAAATGTAAAGGTAGATGTTTTGTAGCAAGAGGAGGGGAGTGATTAACTTTACAATCCAGGAGTGGAGGTTCCTGGGACCATCAAGGGAGAAGAGTGGAGAGCAAGACCCTACCCAGAGAAGCAGTGATGCCAGAGATGGAGACAGAGATGATGAGTTGGAGAGATGGAGCAGCTGGTGACTTTAGACCCAGAGAGGGAGAGGGACTGTGTGCTGACGACCGCAGGGCAGGCTTTGATTGGTTGATGATGCACGGAAGGGATTGAAACCATGGCAATGAAACCATATACGATAGGATGAATGTAAAACTAATGTTCTCCCATGTAAACTATCACATAATTCATAATAAAACATTGGGACAAAAAAAGAAAAAGATTTAGTCTTATTCATAGCTCCCCTGTATGGGTTTTCTGAGGAGAAACTGATGGGTTTGAACACCCGGCCTTTTGGTTATCAGCCCAGTTTTTATTGTCCAGCACCACACCAGGACTCCACCATGAAGACTGTTGTTGTTGAGTGCTGTCCTACTCATACTGACCCTATGAACAACAGAGGGAAACACCACCTAGTTTTGTGCCATCCGCACAATTACTGTTACATTTGAGTTCATTGTTTCTGCCATTGTGTCAATCCACTTCATTGGGGTTCTTCTTTTTGCTGACACCTTATTTGTCAAGCAGGATGTCCTTCTCCAAGGACTGGTTCCTCCCAGAAGCCTTGCCATCCTGTCTTCTAAGGAGCATTCTGGTTGCACTTTTCTAACACAGATTTGTTTGTTTGTCTAAAAATCTATGGTACTTTTAATGTTCTTCTTCCACACTATAATTCAAATATGTCAGTTTTTTTCTGGTCTTTCTTATTCATTGTCTAATATTCATATACATATGTTGTTGTTGTTGTTGTTAAGTGCCATCTAGCCAGCTTCGACCCATAGTGACCTTGTATAGGGTTTTTGAAGATCAGCTGGTGAGCTTGAATCACTGACCTTGCAGTTCAGACGGCTTTGCAGTCTGGCTCATTATCCCACGACACCACACCAGGACTCCATGAGACTACTGCAAATACCATTGGTTGGGTTAGATGTACATAGTCCTCAAACTGATATTTTTGTTATTTAATAATTATGCATATGCATGTACACACAATTACTCTACAGAAATCCTTTTAAAAAATGAGATCATTGTCTTATATTTCAAATTGTTTTTGGAAAGAAAATCTCAACTTCACATAACATATCATTTAGGAACTTAGAGAGATCCACTTTGTCCTTCAATAGCAACTTACTTTTTTTCAGAGTGAGAGGAAGATGAGGCTTTTTGTTCCTGTAAAGATTTACAGTCATAGAAACACTATACAAGGTGACTAAAGGTCAGAAACCACTCAATGGCACATAACAGTAACAGTCAACAGACGGTATGTATCATAATACCTGCCTCAGTGACTGACATTAAGTTTGTCTCCAAATGTTTGCTATTGTAAACAATGTCACTATATTTACATATCTCTCAAAGATAAAAAACTGCCCTGTAGTGGGTTAGATACAGTCTGTAGATTCTTCTGATTTGAACTCCAAATTATTAAAAAAAAACAAACAAAAACTCTGAAAAATAAGCCAAACATTTTTCACTGAAGAATATTTAGATAGAAATCCAGATTTTTGACTTTTCTTAAAATCTAAAGATTAACTATGACTGGGTTGAATTTTTGCATTGCAATAATCAATGTTAGCGCATGAAAGTTACTGTGTTTATGAATTCATACTCACTACATTTGCCGTAGTTCGTGACCTTTCACATTGCACTTGACTGTCTTTCCTCATTTAATAGTTGTCTAGCTCTCACAGGCTCTTAAGTTTTGAGCCCTCAGACATATCATTAAAAACTTAGATTGATATTAGCCAACAGTAGAATCTATTTAATGGAATTTCTTGACCAATATGTTGTTGTTGTTAAGTGGCATTGAGTAGCTTCTGACTCATAGCGACTTTGTATAGTCTTTCCAAGAAGTGGCTGCTGGGTTTGAACTGCTGACCATATGGTTCAAACTGACCTTGCAGTCCAGTGCTCATCTTACAGTGCCACACCAGAACTCCTGATCAAAAGGTAGGACTTGGTTACATTTTTGCTAATACTGTCAAAGAATTTTTCAAGTTGTACTAAATTCCAGTAATAGTATATCAGAGTATGTTTTCTTCAGCTAGCTCTGAATGCAGTGTAAATCAAATAGGAAAAAACGGTAAGAATGCTTAAGATTTCTTTGAATAACAGAAATGTAATGAAATGATTAATCATATGAATATTTAGTTGTTGTATGATCCTGAGTCCTCGCAGGAAATACAATACATATTAGGCTGAGAATGTAAAGAAAGTTGAATGAGAGACTATTTACAGAGATGTGGGTGGGGTGGGAGTCAATCAGTACATACCAGCCACTCTGGGAAAAAGATGAGGCTGTCTACTCCCTTCAAGATTTATAGTTTCAGAAACCCAATATAAGGAGCCCTGCTGGAGATGTAGAATAAAGCACTCGACTGCTGTTCTCAAAGTCGGCAGCTCAAACTCACCAGCTACTTGGCAGGAGAAAGATGAGCCTTTCTGCTTCTGTAAAGATTTACAGAAACCTTTTCTATGGTTTGCTATGAACTAGAATTGGTTTGCTATGAACTAGAATTGGCTTGATGGCAGCCGTGAGTTTGATTTAGATTTCAAGGAAGCTGCTGAAGAACCTGAGTGGTACAAAGTCTTAATCTGTTAGGCTGTTAACTGAAAGGTCGAAGGTTTAAGTCTACCCAGAGGCACTTCAGAAAAAAGAGGTCTAGTGATCTACTTCTGACAAATCAACCATGCACACCCTATGGGGCTCAATTCTGCTCTGACAAATGTGAGGTTGCTGTGAGTCTCAGTTGAATAAATGGTAACTGATTAAAGAAACTGCTGGCACCCATAGTCTGAAGAGATAAGGAAAGAACATGGTCACCCAGGATCCCTGGGGGGAATGTGGTAGACGATGTTCTTGAAGCTGGAAATGTCTCATAGGAAATATGCTTGTACTAAGCATATTTTTTAAATAAAACTTTGTACTAAGACATGTTTGGATAGGGGTCAAATTTTTTCTGGCCACTGTGTCCTTCCAACTTCTAGTCATCCTGTGGTGCCTGTTACTGGTCAAACCCAAATGGAATCGCTAGGGCATGGGAGACATACCGGGTGACACAATTCCTAATGTTCAGAGCAGAAAGTATAGAGAACAGTTTGATCAGGGCTATATAAAATGAGAACAACAAGGTTTTCTGATCCAGTTGTCCTAAAACATTTTCTTTGGTGACCATTAATTTCCCTCCCCTAAAAAAATAATATTAGATCACCGACCATAAAAATATTTGGCTCCCAAATATGTGTTGCACATAAGACTTCAAATAACTAAAGTTCATGTGTGAAACCCCGCAAAATGATAATAGAAAACATATAAAAACTTTATAAATTCTGAACAAAGTATTTGATAAAGTCCTTGTAAATCAGTTTAAGCTTTTTGGCTAAACCAACAATGGGGAAAAGTTTTAATGACCATTTCCTTATGCTATACACAAAGATATATTAGAAACGGATTTTTTTAAGGGAGAAAATTTGTGCCTAAGTAATTATATATCTAGATAGAACATGATGAAAGTTTCAGGTAAAATGTTTTGAAGTCTGGATAAAGAAGTTATACCAGTGGCTCCCTTGACAAAACCTCAGTTACATGGTTTGCTAACTTTCAGTGCCCTCCATTTTCTCTGTAAAACAGATGACCAATGTCCACAGCAAACTGACCACTTGCTTCTTCAGAAGCTCCATCCATTTCTGTGGAGATCTTACCAAGTCAGCTGTAGTTCTTCCATAACTGGAATAATGTAGTTTCACTATTGATTATGACTATTCAAAGCAGTTGAATATTAAGTAAACTAATGAATAATGTATTTTACACAGAACTCTGTTGGATACTAAAAACAACAAAAATCTGTGTATAAGTTGCAAAGAAAAACTGCTTTAAATTAGATGTTGTTGTTGTTGTTGTTAAGTGCCATCGAGTCGGTTCCGACCCATAGCGATTAGATATAGCTAAAAAAATACATAAAAATATAAATGCATATAAAATTTAGATTTTCCAAGTTTCAGTATGGAATCTGAGTTTTATGCATCTTAATTAAGCTTTTTTGAAGAAACTAAAAAGTGGGCATCATATACGAATTTTTGGAGTGGTTTATGTAAAGGAACAGGAATGTGGAATTCTGACCCATGGATTCCTAGTCAAAGAAAAGACTTTACCTCTAATCAGATTAGTAACTGAAGCATTCATTTCTCACCATTTTAAAATATATTAACAGTCAATGTACATGTATCATTAAAAAAATAAGACTATAATTTTTTTGATTAATCAAGCAATTGATGCACTGGATTGCAAGGTTTCCTTTAGTTTAAGCTAAGAAGATAAGTTATACTTCCTGAAGGATGAATATTTTTGTGGGGCTCTTGCTAGATATCCCATTACCAGAATTATTTACATAAGAAAACAAACCCTTCCTAAGTGGGTAAATCAATTATGCTGAGCAAACACGTATTAAATTTCCATTGCCTGCAGAATAAAAGATATGTTACTGATCACGGCATAAAAGCATATTCATGATCTGATTTTTTTACCAACTTCCTCAGCTTCATTCCCTATCCCTTCTCATCTGATTTACCATCATGGATTAGTAAAACCTGCTTGAGAATCTTAAACCCACTACTGTGTGGCAACATTATATGCCTTGATGCATTCATTTATAATGGTCTAAGCCATCTCCCTATTTTGTTAGATGCTCTTTTTATAAAAGCTTTGTTAATATATATTTTTCAAATCAGCTGCCAAGTCTTTACATTTCAAATGAGGAGAAAGATTTTATGAGCACAACTTGTTATTAGAAATGTTTTTATAATATTGAAATAACTGTATTTACAATATCAAAAACTGGTAGGGGGAAACCCATATTTTATAGATGGAACATAAGTGAACAGGAAACTTCTATAAAATAATGCTTATAAAAAATTTAAAGTTTTATAAAAAATATATCAAATTCACTAAAATATTTAAAAGGCGTATGGCAGGTGCCGTCAAAAATATACTACATAATATTGTATTAGTCCAAATACATAAAGCAAAAGGACATAAAAGACAATGTAGGAAATGACTGAAATTTTACACTGTGTAACTCTAAGTGGTGATATTTGATTACAGGTTTTATATTCTGTGTTTTCCAATTTTTCAACAATTAAAATGTCTTACTTTGGTAATACATAAGTGAAACCTTGAAACAAATCTCAATGCCTTATTCAGTTATTTTTATGTTTCTTGTGAAGTTTTCCTGAGGCAATGTGTCTTAATTTTCATCTATTTTTACATTATTTTTTGTTACTTAGAGAAACCAAAGAATGTCAAAATTATTTCTTTCCTCATGTGTTTCCCCAACCAGATAGAAAACTCTTTGTGGGAAGGACCTGCTTCATTATTTTTCTTTCTTTGGAACACATACTAAGTTGTTGTTGTTAAGTGAGTGCTGTCAAGTAGGTATTGACTCAGAGTGACCCTGTACAGGATTTCCAAAGAGCAGTTGTTGGGTCTGAATTGCCAACCATGTGCTTAGTGGTCCAGTGGCAATCCTATGATGCCACAATTGGGAATAAATGCAAGTTTGGAACTGAAGAAATGTACTGCAAATACAAAAACTTCAACAAAATGAAAAAATGAGCAGTATATCTACCTGCTTGACAAAAAGGCGATGCTCCATTACTGATTAGTAATTTCTTATCAGTAGACTCAGTAACACTCTTGGAAAACTTCATGTCCTTGTTCTCATTCAAAATCTGTTGTAGGACTGTGTGTCGGACCTAACTCATTGTGACTCTGTATAGGGACATGGAGAACGACGGGTGGGTTTTACTGGCAACCTTGCAGTTAGTGTTGTTAAGTGCCGAGAGTCACTTCTAACTCATAGTAACCCTCTATAGGATGCTGGAGAAATGGCCAGTGAGACTGAACTGACAACCTCTTAGTTAGCTGTCCAGTGCTTATCCTACAGAACCACACCAGAGCTCCAGGCTGTTGTTGTTAAGTGGAGTCGGTTCCCTCTCATAGTGACCCTGTACAGGGTTTCCGAGGCTGTAAACCTTTATGTGGAACCGTTGGCAGTTTCAAACTGCAGACCTTGAGGTTAGCAGCCCCATTTGTAACCACTACCCTATCAGAGCTCAAGATAGTAATCAGTAATTTTTAACTTTTGAGAAGTATTTAAATTTAAGACAATGCTTTTCTTGAATTTTCTCATTGTTGTCATTGTGTCAGCTCATAGCAACACTATGGTCTCGAATCATCTTCACAGTTGTTGCTGTGTTTAAGCCCATTATTACAATCACCTGCTTATCTGTCTCCTTGAGGAGCTTTCTCTTTTTTGCTAACCATCTTCAAACCCCCTGCGGTGCTGTAGGATAAAAAGTTGGCAGTTAAAACCCACCAGCCACTCCTTAGGAGAAAAATGAGTTTTTTGCTTCTGAAAGATTTTCAGCCTCGAAAACCCTATGTAGGTCGCTATGAGTCAGAATAGACTAAATGGCAATGAATTTTGAGTGGATTTTCTACTTGATAACTTGTCTAACGCACATGAAGAGAAGTCTTGTCATCTTCACTTCTAAAAAGCATTCTGGCTGTGCTTCTTTCAAGACAGATACGTTTGTTCTTCAGGTTGTCCATGGTATATTTAATATTCTTTGTCAACACCATAATTCAAATACATGAATTCTAATGTCTTCCTTATTCAGTGTTCAGCTTTTCCATTCTTATGAGGTAATTGAAAATACTGCGGTGTGGGTCACGCTCACCTTCAAAATGGCATCTTTGGTTCTTAACACGTTAAAGAGGTCTTTTACAGAAGATTTGCCAATGTAATATGTCACTGAATTTCTTGATTGCTTCTTCTATTTTTGTTAGCTGTTGTTGTTAGGTGCCATTGAGTTGGTACCAACTCATAGTGACCGTATGCACAACAGAATGAAACACTGCCTGGTACTGGGCCAACCTCACAACTGTTGCCACATTTGAGCCCATTGATGCTGCCACTTTGCCAATCCATCTTGCTGGGGGGTCTTCCTTTTTTTCTCTGACCCTTTACCTTATCAAACATGATATGCTTCTTCAGCAACTGGTCCCTCCTGACAATATGTCCGAAGTATGAGAGACAGTTTGGTCATCCTGTCCGCCAATGAGCACTCTGGCTGCACTTCTTCCAACACAGATCTGTTTGTTCTTTTGGCAGCCCATGGTACTGTCAATATTCTCCTCCAACACCATAACTCAAATGCATCAATTATTTTATGGTCTTCTTTATTCATTGTCCAGTTTTTGCATGCATATGAGGTTATTGAAAATACCATTGCTTGCATCAGGAACACCTTAGTCCTCAAACTGACAACTTTGCTCTGCAACACTTTAAAAAGATTTTGTGCAGCAGATTTGCCTAATGCAATAATATGTTGTTTGATTTCTTGACTGCTGCTTCCGTGAGTGTTGATAGTTGATCCAAAAGAATGAAGTCCTTGACAACTTCAATCTTTTCTTCATTGATAAGAATGTTGTTTATTGGTCCAGTGGTGAGGATTTTTGTTTTCTTTACATTGAGATGCAATCCATACCAAAGGCTGTGGTCTTTCAACTTCATCAGTTAATATTTTAAGCTCTCTTCACTTTCAGCAAGCAAGGTTGTATCATCTGCATATCACAGATTGTTAATGAGTCTTCCTCCAATCCTGATGCCACGTTTTTCTTCATAGAACCCAGCTTCTCAGATGATTTGCTCAGCACAGAGGTTGAATAAGTATGGGTGAAAGAATACAACCCTCTCTCACACCTTTCTTAATTTTAAACCATCCAGTGTTCCCATGTTCTGTTCGAACAACTGCCTCTTGGTCCATGTACAGATTCCTTATGAGCACAATTAAGTGTTCAGGAATACTCATACTTCGTAATGTTGTCCATAGCTTGTCATGATCCACGCAATCAAAAGCCTTTGCATAGTCAATAAAGCACAGGTAAACATCTTTCTGATATTCTCTGCTTTCAGCCAAGATCCATTGGACGTTGGCAATGATATCCCTCGTTCCACGGTCTCTTCTGAATCTGGCTTGAACCTCTGGAAGTTCTCTGTCAATGTATGCTTGCAGCCATTTCTGTATTATCTTTAATAATAAAAAAAAAATGTTAAGTTTTTATTGTGAATTATGTGGGTTTACATGGGAGAACATCAGCTTCACATTCATGCTATCATACTTCGCTTCATTCCAATGATTACAATACCTTCCATGCATCATCAAATAACCAAATGATACACCCCACAAGCCTGCCCCCCTGGCTGTCAGCACACAGCCCCTCTCCTTCCCTGAGTTCCGTGTCTCCAGCCACTCTATTTGTCCACGGCATCATCTCTTTCTCCACGCCTGGCTTCACTGCCTCTCTGGGTAGGCTCATGCTCTCTGTTCTTCTCTCTTGAGGGACCTCCAATCTTGGGCTGCAAAATTAATCACTCCCCTCCCATTGTCAAAAAACATCTACCTCTACATTTCCGACCCTCACAGTTATTCCTGATAGAATTGTCACTATTGCACCACAAGAGTCTTATCCCCATTTCCTTTCGCCAGCCTGGTCCCAACAGATTGGAAATCATTCAGTGGAGGTTCTACCTACCCCTTCCCCATCAGGAACTAGTCTCCCTCTTGAAAGCTTGTAAGCCAGTCCCTTCTTGCCTTTGTAGCCATCCCTCCCATTTTGGGTAACCAATGTCTAAGTAGGCCATCCCTGTCAACCCTGTGTACTGAGGGGATGGACATGATCCTAGCTGTAAAGATTTGTTCCCTTTTTTGAGCTACTACATCCATAAGTATAGGTCAAGTTCATCAGAGAGTACTGGGCTACTCTTATTTATTTATTTTTTTTCCCTCTCTCTTCTTTCTTCTTCTAGTTGAGTTCTGATCATCCAGACATCGAAGCCAGGTCAAGTGGGTACTATCTGCAAGTATGGGTGTTCTTGTGCATCTCCTCTCACTTCATATCAGCTGGACGCTTCATTCTCCACTCTAGTCCTCTGTGGCCATGTCATTGCCTCTGGGCCTTGGGTCTTGCTGTAACTGCTGGCATCCAGGTCTCCTCTGGGGTTCACAGGAGTCTTTGAATGTGGTCAGAATTAGATCCCAACTTCATTGCTGTTTTTTCCCCCATTCCCCTTACCGGTGACCAATGTGGTCACCAGCCAGACCACATGCCTGACCAACCATGTATTCCCCTTGAGTCTCAGTCTTGGAAGGGAGTTTGCTCTGAGGGGACTCGACCACTTGCCTTGATGGCTCCCGGGCTTACAGCTTACTTGTTCTTGTAGTAATCAATCATACTGCCATTATTGTTTCTGATTTTTCCTGCTGACCTTCCTTCACGAAATATCTTCTGTTCTTCCAGTCTGGTCTACTCGTCCTATCCAGTGGAAATTTCCCACCTCAGACAATTCTGGATGGGATTCTGGTTTCCACCTATGGTCTTATGCAATACACAAGCTCCACAGGAGGTCTCTTTCACTGGACAATTTTTAGCCCCCTTTAAAGTATTCCAATCGGTTATAGGCTGAAGATGGGCTTACAAGCTTTCTATTGTGATGTTTCTAGCTGTTCATTCCCCCTGCCCCCCAAGTATCTATTTCACAATGGTAGGCAAAGGAAACAAAGATTCAAAAGACAATCAAGCATCCTAACACCCCCTCTTTTACCCTTTCAAACCATGGCTCAATCACTGTATCCCAAAGCCCTGTTATTCCAAGGTTGTGTCCCACTTATCCCATACGAACCTGCCTAACTGTTCTCCCAACAGCCTTGTTCTTCTGTTCTCCTCCCCCTTCTTGTGTATTGCTTCCCCCCCAGCAGCACCCAAAATTTCCTGTGTCTATACCCTACCCTGCGCTCTATCTTCCCCTCTCTTCCTCCCCATCTCTCATCCCATATGTCCCAGTGATCAGCAATTATATATATAGTGCCCCCCCCCCCAATTTTGGGCGGTTTCTTTTTCTTAGTCTTTTACAATAACGGTCCTATGCAGTATTTATCGTTTTGTTACTGACTAATTTCACTCAGCATAATATCCTCAAGGTTCATCCATGTTATGCAGGGCCTTGCAGCTTCCTGTTGTTCTTCAAGGTAGCGTAGTACTCCATTGTGTGTATGTACCACAGTTTGTTTATCCTTTCTTCAACTGATGGGCATTTAAGCTGTCTCCATCTTTTTGCTATTGTAACTAGTGCTGCAATGAACATTGGTGTGCATATATCTACTCATGTTATGGCTCATATTTCTTGTGGGTAAATACAAAGTAGAGGAATTGCTGGATCATAAGTTATTTCTATTTACAACCTTCTGAGGAAGTGGCATATTGTTTTCCAGAGTGATTGGACCATTTTACAATCTCACCAACAATGCAGGAGGGTCCCAGTCTCTCCGTATCCTTGCCAGCATTTATTGTCCTCTATTTTTTTAATCTTTGCTGTTATTGCTGATGTGAGATGGCATCTCATTGTTGTTTTGATTTGCATCTCTCTGTTGGGTAATGATTGTGAACATTTCTTCATATGTTTGTTGGCT
>NW_006408519.1:19023759-19027329 GCF_000296735.1 Chrysochloris asiatica | reverse complement strand
ATTGATGACCTTCATAATTTTTGGATTCACATTTAGGTGTTTAATCCATGCTGAGTTCGTTTTTGTGTAGGGCGTGAGGTAAAGGTCTTGTTTCAATCTTTTAATATTGCTTTCCAGTTCTGCCAACACCATCTGTTAAAGAGACTATTTCCTACCCATGCAATATACCTAGGCACTCAGTACATATCTATGAGGTCAAGTTGGTCGTTTGTGTTGTTTAGTTCCTCGTAACTTTGTCGAGTTTCTTTCTGGTTGTTCTGTCCCTTTTTAAAAGTGGCATATCAAAATCTCCCACTATAATTGTAGATTTATCTATTTCTTTCTTCTATTCTAATAAGATTTGCTTCATATATCTTAGTGCTCTTTCATTGGGAGTGTAGATATTTTTTATGGTTATGTCGTCTTGCTCTATTGACCTTTTGATCATGAGATCGTGTCCTTCTTTGTCTCTTATGCTGGTTTTTGTCTTAAAGTTTACTTTGTCAGAGATTAGTATTGCCACTCCTGCTTGTTTATTGTTGCAGTTAGCTTGGTATATATATATATTTTTTCCTATCCTTTATCCTTTAGTCTGTTTTGTCTTTGTGTGTATGGTGTGCCTCTTGCAGGCAGCATACTGAAGGGTCTTGTTTTCTTATCCATTCTGCCACTCTCTGTCTCTTCAGTGGTGCATTCATTTCATTGACATTCAATGTAATTATCAATAGGTATGAATTAATTGCTGCCATTCTGTTAATTTTTTGGTAGTGCTGTTTGTTCCTTTGTTTTGCATGTCTTCTTGTTCTGAGTTTGTGTTTTTTGTACAATTTCTTGTTGGTTTCTTCTTATTTTTCATGTTTGCTTGTTCTGCTTGTAAGTTGTGAAGTATTAACTTTCTTTGGTTACTTTATAGTCTATTAACTTTTCTCTTCATTTAAGAGAATATATTTTATCCTGTTATCTACCTAACATCCTTACTACCTGGATCTCTGTTGCTACTCTTATCCTTTCTTTGACGCTGATATAATTTTGATATTCGGTTGACCTCCAAATTCCTTTGAATTCATTGTTGTAGTTTTGTTCTGTTCTGAACTCTGCTGTCTGTCGACTGAGTTCCAGGTGGTATTGGCATGCCTGTCAATCTCTAGTTGTTGTCTGTTCTTGTTGGTTTTCAGTCCAAAGAACTCCCTTTAGGATGTTTTGAAGTGCTGGATTGGTTTTGATAAAATCTCTTAGATTCTGTTTATCCTGGATGTTTTGATTTCACCACCATATTTGGCTGATAGTTTTGCTGGATAGATGATTCTTGGTTGGCATTTTTTTTCTTGTAGGATTTTGTATATATCTCTTCATTGCCTTACTGCCTGCATGGTTTGTGCTGAATAGTCAGAGCTTAATTTGATTTGCTTGCCTTTTTAAGTGACATTTTTCTTCTCCGTGTCCACTTTTAGGATTCTCTCCTTGTCTTTGATTTTGGAGAGCTTAATTATTATATGTCTTAGTGACTTTCTTTTCTTGGGGTACGTTTGGCTTCTTGAATGTTTATCTTCTCATCTTTCAAGATGTTAGGGAAATTTTCTTTCAGAAGCTCTTCAACTATCTCCCCTGTGGACATCTGTGATTTTTCCTTTCAGGAATGCCAATAATTCTTAAGTTGTTCCTCTTCATGTTATCCAGCATAAATCTTAGACTATCTTCAGATTTTTTAAATCCTTTTTTCAGCTTGTTCTTTCTTAGCAGTATTGAGAGATTTGTCTTCCAGCTCGCTAGTTCTGGCTTCCATCTCTTCAATTCTCCTCCTTTCCCCTTTCAGTGTATTGTTCATTTCTAATATTTTATTATTAATCATCTGGACCTCTTTTTTTAGGTTTTGAATTGTTTCCAATGCTGTATCAATCTTGTTTGATTGCTCTTGTAGTACTTCCCTGACTTCTTCCTTGTTTTCTTCCATTTTTGGAGCATTTGAATTTGTTTCCATATCATTCTTCTGAATTCTTTCTCAGACAAATCCAAAACCTGCTCTTCCTCTTCTGGGGAGCCTTTGTCTGTCTCCAGCTTATTTATCTCTGTTACTCTTTTCTGTTTTTGGACATGTTTTGGGATCATTTGTTATGTTTGAGATCTTTTGTTTGTCATTTCCAGTAGTTATATGTTTTTTTTAAAAGCTTAAATGGATGTTTGTTATTGTTTTGTTAAGCTTACTGGGTGTCTCCTGGTGGATATGATCAGGAGATAGGCTTCCTTTTATCACATGTAATGTTTAGCAGCTGTTATTGGCTCTTGTCTCAATGATGAAATATTATGGGGTATGCTTGGCTATATGGCTACGATTCCTGTCTCTTCTTGGGTAACATAGGGAGAAAAATCTCCTACCTCCAGGAAAAGTGTGTGATCAATGGCCCAAAAGTAGAAGCAATATGATAGTAGAGACAAGGACCTTCACTTTGAAGCAAAAATAAAATTGTGTATGTGCACCATGGAAGCCTTCAGTAGTGGGTTGGGGTGTCCACTCACTCAGACCCCACCGTAGAGGTGTGCAGACAGATAATTGAGAAGTTAATGGGAGAAAGATCGTTTACTATATTTGTCTCTGAATGTCATTTAAGTTTCTGTGTGTGCACAGCTTAATTATTGAAATAGTTGCATTTTTTTATGTTGGGGTTTTACAGATTGTTCATATAGTTTGTCTTACAAGCCAAACCTGCTTTTTTTCTTTCTGGAGAGGCAGGGATTAATAGTTCCACACAAGTTAACTTTAGGGCTGGGACTCACAGGCAGAAGTCAAAAGCAGTAGCCAAAGGATTAGCCCATGGATTGATGGGGCCTTTTCTCTCTGTGCTGTGGAAAAGTAGTGGTCTCAACGCTGGATTTTTTGGGGGTGTGCACACACCCTCTTGAAAGCATCCGGGCTCTGCAAAGAAGGCACAGCAGGGAAGAGGAGGAAATAAAACATGTACAATCCCTCCACACCTCCTTTTGCAAATGTCACTTCTCTGCTTTTAGCGTCTGTTCCCTGTGCCGATCTGTCTGTAGTCCCACTCTGTGACTACTGCCTGGGAAAAATGGCTGCAGGGGGAGTCCTGTGCTGATTTCTAAAACTCATTATTTTCCTTTATACTGTGATTTTTCCACTGGTGGTAGTGGGAAACTGATGCCCTGACCCTTTTGCTAGATCCAGAGCTGTTGTGCAGTTTTGTGAGAGCCGCGTCTCTGAGTATATAGCCCCTTCCCAACGAAACCTGCCCTACCTGACTCTGTTCTGCCATGACCCTTGCCTTTTTAGTAAAATTTTACTCGCACGGGATATCAAAGATATTGTCCAATGATTTCCACATTTCGTTGTGCCACCTGTCTTTGCAATGGGCAAAAATATTTGTTAGCTATGTTGCTGCTGTTAAATGCCATCGAGTCGGTACCAACCCATCGCAACCTTATGCATAGCAAAATGAAACACTGCCTGATCCTGGGCCAACCTCACAACTGTTACCATGATTGAGTCCATCGATGCTGCCACTTGGCCAATCATCTCGTTGGGGGGTCTTCCTCTTTTTCTCTGACCCTCCACCTTACCAAACATGATATCCTTCTCCA
>NW_006408519.1:19021828-19023394 GCF_000296735.1 Chrysochloris asiatica | reverse complement strand
AAGAATGAAGTCCTTGACAACTTCAATCTTTTCTCCATAAATAAGAATGTTGTGTATTGGTCCAGTGGTGAGGATTTTTGTTTTCTTTGCATTGAAATGCAATCCATACTGAAGGCTGTGCTCTTTTATCTTCATCAGTAAATGTTTGTTAGTTATAGACCAGGGTAAAATGAAATCCTTTACCACTTCAATCTTTTCTCTGTTTATCATGACATTGCTTGCTGGTTAAGTTGTGAGGATTTTTGTTTTCTTTATGTTGCATTATAACATAACATACTAGTCTTTGCTCTTCATCGGTAAATGCTTCAAGTCCTCTTTACTTTCAGCAAGCAAGGTTATGTCCTATCACAGTTTGTGAGTCTTCCTCAAATTCTGATGCCAAGTTCTTCTTTATATAGTTCAGCATTTTGGATCATTTATTATACAGATTGAATAAGTATAATGTAAGAATACAGCTCTGACACTCACTATTTCTGATTTTAAACCATTTGTTATCTCATTGTTCAGTTTAAATGGTTGCCTCCTCATGTATGTAACGGTTCTGCAAAAGCATAATTGAATGTTCTGGAATCCCATTCTTCTTAATTTTATCCATACTTTGTTATGATCCATGCATCATATACCTTTGGATGGTAAATAAAACACAGGTTAACATCTTTCTGTAAAAGTATTTTATTTTAGATTCTATAGAGAATTTTCTTTATAGTTATTCAAAATACTTAGACAGCTATGTGTTTCTAAAAAGTTTACAAGATAGTCCTATTATTTATTTTAAGAAATCAGTATTATTTTGCATTTTAATTTTTTTAAATTAGCAAAGATCTTTAATTATGATACATTCCTCCCGCTTTCTAGTACAGAATAATTTGTCTTTTCCAAAAAACAAAACAAAATCTGTCATCGATTGAATTGTGTTTTCCCAAAATATGTGTCAGCTTGACTAAACCACAATTCTCATTGGTTTGGCAGTTATATGATGATTGCTATGAGTCAGAACCTTTCTATGGCACATAGCAACCACCAGGAAGAAGGACACTTGGTGTGGATTGTAGAATAAGTACTGGACCGCTAAACACAATGTCAGTGGTTCAAACCCACCAGCTGCTTCTTGAAAACCCTGCACAAGGTAACTATGAGTTGGAACCAACTCCATAGCACTTAACAACAACAACCACCACCAAGACAGAAGATATAGAAGTAGAGTGCTTCCTTTGGATCTAGGGTCCCTGTACTGTGAAGGTCCTAGAGCCAGGGGAAGATCAACAAGACACATGGAGTTCTCCAAGGAATGCTGGCCCTACAGATGCTCAAGAAGATAAGGACTTTTTTCCAGAGCCAGTGTTGTGGATTAAGCCTTCTAGTCTTCTAAACTGTGGGAGAATAAATGTATGTTTTTTTTTAAAAGCCACACACTTGTGGTATTTCTGTTATTGCAGCACTAGATGATAACTAAGACAGAATCTATGTGGTATCTCATTGTTGTTGTTGTTGTTGTTGTCAGGTGCCATCGAGTTGGAACCGACTCATAGCGACCCCATGCACAGCAGAATGAAACAATGCTCGATC
>NW_006408519.1:19016343-19018805 GCF_000296735.1 Chrysochloris asiatica | reverse complement strand
TCATCTGAAACCTTTCCACCATGGGTGACCCTGCTGGTTATTTAAAACACCGGTGGCATAGCCCTCAGAATCACAGCAACTCAAAACCACCACAGCACGACAGACAGACGAGTGGTGGCCGTTTGGTTTTATGTCTATACTGTCTCTTTAAATTTCAATGTCAATCTCATTGGACCACTAATATTCTCTTACTGACATTTAGGGAGATGTCTTAAAAGTTCTGGTGTGATGTCATAGGACCTCAAGGTTAGTTTGAACAGGAAGGTTAGCAGTTCAAACTCTTCCCAGATGCTTCTTGGAAACCCTATACAGGATTGCTGTGAGTTGGAACCAACTCAATAGCACTTAACAACAGCAAACTTAAAAGTTCTATCAACTTTATGAATAAACCAGGCAATATTTTTTTCTTGAGTTTTTCAACTAATAACGAGATTGCTTCCCCACCTCCCCTCAACAATTTTTCAATTTCATTAAATTTAATACATAACAATTGAGTACTTTGTATCTAGCTCTGCTAGTCATAAAAAAAAAATTAAAGACAAGTAAGAAAAGACAGACCTTGTCAAGGAAGACTTGGACTCAAGTCTGTGTACCAAGTTTGGGTTGGAACTTTGGGAATGGAGAAGAGGTGAATAAAGTTGCCTGAATAACCCATGTGTGAGATAAGGCTTCACGGAGTATGTTACCTTGCTGCCAAACAGGAATGGAAGGGCAGTCAGTGTTCTTGACATGCAATCCAACAGGGTCAAAATCACAGAGGTATTAGTGTACAAAATACATGTGTTTATTAGTCCATTAATAATTGAAGTTCAAAGTGTTTTGACAGGCACTTGTAGTGATGTGAAGTTATAGGAAGAATGGAAATTACTTGAGAAAATCATGCTAGTCTAGTAGTGGTCGTTATGTTCCATTTAGTCGGTTCTGAGTCACAACAACCCTGCATAGGGTTTCTGAGGCTATAAACCTTTATGGGAGCACAAAACCTCATCTTTCACTTGTGGAATCACTGGTAGTTTCGAACTGCTAACCTTAAAATTAGCAGCCCAACTTGTAACCACTACACTACCAGAGCTCCTTAACTAGATGGTTTTAAATTTGTTTGTAAGCATAATATGCTAGAGAAGGTTTTCAAGGGTAGTGGTGTGGATATTGCCTCTATTGAAAATAGGCTGTGCGATTGGATCTTTTACTGGTTCTGTACTTTCACAGGAATACAAAGGTGCTTCAAAAAGTAGGTGGAAAAATGGAATTAGAAGATAATGGAATTTTTCCACAAATGTTTTGAAATTTCCTCATGAGGTGCTACTCTCTGTGTGTCTATGTTTAGGGCCATATTCTCTATATTGGGCGTGGGTTAGTATTCTATATTACTGATTGTTTATAGAATTTATTTCTGATGAGCTTAGCAGATTTATAAATGCAGCTGTCCATGAAACTCAATCACTCTATAAGAACCACACTAATGATGACTGACATTCTAATATTGTTGCAGGCTCTTCATGAAAACTTTCACTGATATTATTGTTAGGTGCCGTCAAGTTGGTAGCAACTTGTATAAGGTAGTGACCTTATACACAACAGAATAAAATATTGTCAGGTCCTGCAGCATCCTCACAATCGTTGCTATGCTTGAGCCCATTGTTGCTGCCACTGTGCTAACCCATCTCTTTGAGGGTCTTCCTCTTTTTCTCTTACCTTTTACTTTATCAAGCCTGATGTCCTTCTCCGGGGATTGGAGAAGGCTGGTGTTCTTACTTACCTAATTTTACTGATCGAGAAGTTGAGGCACAAAAGATTTAAGAAACTAGTATAAAGTCATGCAATTAGTAACAGGTTGATTACTTTATGACACTACACATACTGGGTTCTGTTTATTTTTATTTATCTTTAGATTACCACTATCTCCCAATCCTAACTTTTCTTGATTTAAAGAAAATTCTTAATCTAAAATTTGGCAGGCCTCTGAGATATTTCTAAAATCCTTTCTTGCCCTTTTGGTGCTTCTATAGGTTAATTTCATGCCTTCCTTTGGCTTTTATTAATATTTTTAATTTTGAAGATACCTATTTCTTTTTACTTAGAGCTCTTCTTTGTTTTTCTTCTTTTTCTCTCTATCTCCCTCTCTCCATCCCTTCCTTCCTACCTGGCTATCCAACTATAAACCCATTGGTGTTGTTAAGTTCAGTTAAATCAGTTCCAACTCATGTTGTTGTTAGGTACCTTCGAGATGGTACTGACTCATAGAGACCCTATGCACAACAAAATGGAAAAGTGCCTGGTCCTGGGCCAACCTCACAATGGTTGTCACGCTTGAGCCCATTGATGCTGCCACTTGGCCAATCCATCTCACTGGGGGTCTTCTTCTTTTTCTCTGACCCTCCACCTTACCAAACATGATATCTTTATCCAGTGACTGGTCCCTCCTGACAATATGTCCGAAATCTGAGAGACGAAGTTTGGCC
>NW_006408519.1:19000752-19015933 GCF_000296735.1 Chrysochloris asiatica | reverse complement strand
TAACGCATTAGCTCATGGCGCCACCCAGGACTTCTTCCAACTCATAGTGACCCTGTAAAGGGTGTTCGAGGAGTGGCTTGTGAATTTGAACCATCAACCTTGGGATTCAAACAATCTTGTAGTACAGTGCTTAAGCTACAGTGCCTTACCATATGTTAGTGTTATTTTAAGTCTTATGTGTTATTTGGTATGACTTTTTATTATTGTTGTTAAGTGACTTCAAGTCGGTTCCAACTCACAGCAACTCTGTATAGGGTTTTCAAAGCTTGGTTGAGGGATTTGAACCACCAACTTTGTGGTTAGCAGTACTTATCTTAGAACACCATGCCAGGACTCTGCTATGATTTACTAGGTTATTTTTGAATCTGGTAATGTGCAAAGAAATTTTTCCCATATAAATTAGTGGTAATTGCTTCTTTATTTTATGCCAGTTTTGGCTTACATTATTGCTGTTGTTGTTGTTAAGTGCCATCGATTCGGTTTCCACCCATAGGACCCCGGATGGGGTTTCCAAGGAACGACTGATGAGGTTGAACAGCTGACCTTGAGGTTGAAACCAATTTTGCAGTCCAGCACATTAACTTACAGTACCACATCCAGACTCCATGTTTGACTTATGAAAGGTAGTAATGCTGTACTTCTGGATAGCAGTGATTGAGGGGGGGGAGGTGGAGAATCATGGGTGCAGCCTGTATCTAAAAGTGAAATTGATACTTTCCCAACTATAAAACTACGTTTCTTCCCATTCACCATTCTTATTAAATGGTACTCTTCTGTCAATATGTAAAATTGGAACCAGTCAGCCAATCAAACTGTCTGTTGTCAAGTAGATTCTGACTCATAGCGACCCTGTAAGACAGAGCAGACTTGCTCCATAGAGTTTCCAAGGCTGCATATCTTTACAGAAGCAGATTACTTTCCTCTTGCAGAGTGACTGGTGGGTACCAACCATCAATCTTTTGATTCACAGTTGAGTGCTTTAATCACTGCACCACCAGAACTCATCGTACGAACTGAAGTACACATTATCGTAGAACGTAGTCCATTCACTGCACTGTTCTAACCCACAATCCAATATATAATACATGGACATCAGCAGCTCCTAGGGAAAAGGATGAGGCTTTTTGCTTCCTTACTGATTTACAGCCTTGGAAATCCTCTATAGGGTTGTTATGAGTTGGAATCGACTCAATGGCACACAACAACATTTCTTAATCATCTCTTAAATGTATGCACATTACTTAATCTCCATTTCAAATACATGACTTTATATTTTGAGTGGTTCAGTATAAAGATTTTTATATGGCAGCTGTGCCTCTAATCTTATTCCACTTTTATTCATTCTCCACATTATAGCCACAGTGCATGTTTGTAAGCATACATCTAATTATGTTCCCTTAAAATTCTTCAATGGCACTATATTGCATTCACTTAAACTCTTTAAGATAATTTAAAAACATTCAGATAGCACTGACTTTGGAACCAGATGGGTCTGATTGCCTGACCTAACTCATCTTGTGTGCTCAGCTCCAATCATGTGGAGCTATTATCTCGCAAGATCTTTATACCTTCACTTCCACTGCTAGAATGCTCTTCTTTTAGACCTCTTGGGAGCTCTGACTGCAAGGACAGTTTGAACTTGCAAGGTTGGTCATTCAAACTCACCAGTCCCTTCTCAGAAACCCTATACAGGGTCACTGTAAGTCAGACTCAACTTGATGGTACTCAACAACAACACAAGGGAGTTATTTCTGGTCACCTAAAGCCAGGCTAAATGTTCCTTTCATACTTAGTAGTTAATTTTAAGTGCTATTGAGTCAGTTCCGACTCATAGGAACCCTGTACAGGGTTTCTGAGGAGTGACTGGTGACCTTGAACCTCCAACCTATTGGTTCAAACAGATCTTGCAGTGTAGTGCATTAACCCATAGCACCATATCAGGACTTCCAATCACAATATGGCATTTATTTATTCAACCACTGATGTATGACATGTTAATTGTGCAATCTGTATGTGCTAGCACTTATCCAAGGCAATGATATTTGGATGGCAACAATGTTGATGTGTTCCTAGCTCTCAATGTGCTTAGGTGGAAAATAGATAATAAATTCTAGTATGATGCATGTAAAACATTATCAGAAGAAAATGTTGCCTTGAATTTACATATAATAGAGTTGAGGGAGAAGGGAAATCTATGGGTCCCTATAGTGTGAGGGAAGGGAGGTGTCAAAGCAAAAATCATTTTAAACCAATAATATACATTGTTGTTTTTCCTAAGTGCCATAGAGTCATGTTGTTGTTGTTGTTGTTTTTAAGTGCCTTTGAGTCGGTTCCGACCCATAGCGACCCTGTACAGGGTTTCCGAGGGTGTAAATCTTTACGGGAGTAGAAAGCCTCATCTTTCTCCCGCGGAGCGGCTGGTAGTTTCGAACCGCTGACCTTAAGTAGCGACTCTCTATAGAGTTTCTGAGGAGCAGCTGGTACGCTTGAACTGTCACCTTGCAATTCAAACTGACCTTGCACCCCAGCACATTAACGCACAGCGCCACACCATGACTTCTCGTTAATTGTTGTTGGTGGCTGTGTGCCATGGAGTCGGTTCCGACTCATAGTGAACCTGCACAGGGTTTCCGAGGCTGTACATCTTTACGAGAGCAGAAAGCCTCATCTTTCTCCCGTGGAACAGCTGGTAGTTTCTCCCGTGGAACTGCTGACCTTGCGGTTCATAGCCCGATTCATAACCACTACGCTACCAGAGCTCCTTCTGTTAATTGTAGACCCAGGTAAAATGAAATCCTGTACCATTTCAATTTTTTTCTCTGTTTATGATGATTTTACTTATTAGTCTGGTTGTGAGGAGTTTTGTTTTTTTCTACTTTATAACATAACACACTAAACACTCTAGTCTTTGATCTTCATCAATAGGTGCTTAAGTTCTCTTTGGTCTCAGAAAGCAGGTCATGTCATATCACAGATTACAAGTGAGTTCCTCTTCATAGAGTACAGCTTCTTGGATTATTTGTTGAGAATACAGATTGAATAAGTATGAGGAAAGGATACAACCCTGACACTTACTATTGAAGGCCATTTATTAATGTAATGTCTTTACAAGTTGGAGTAACATTTCAATTAGGGATCCAAAGATGGAAAAACCTCCAAAGTCTTATACTCCATCCTATTTACATTAAAAGAACCAGGCTTGTGTTTCCATAACAATTTACTCTAAAACAGAGATTCTGGTTTGACTCTGAAGTTTCTGCTTCCTGAAACTGGCCAAATTCTTCAAAAGAGTACAATACTCAAGGCCAAACAGTTTTGACTAAACAACAACTTGTGTCGCACTGCTAACCCCAAGGTTAGCAGTTCAAAACTACCAGCCATTCCATGAGAGAAAGATGAGGCTTTCTGCTCCCATAAAGATTTGCAGCCTCAGAAACCCTATGCAGGGTCACTATGAGTCGGAACTGACTCCACGGCATACGGTCACTATGAGTCGGAACTGACTCCACGGCATACCCCCACTACCACTGTTTGATCTAAAGGTGAATTTTAGGAAACCAGCCTGCTCAAGGCTCATGGTTCAAAAGATTACCACAGAGCAACAACTAGGTGGGTCACTGCATCTCCGTGGACTCCAGAAACTGTTTTTCAGGAAGGTGCTAACTGTATTTAAGAATTCAAAGAAGGCTATCTTCACACATTATTTCCTAAGAATAGGATCCTATATGGATCAGACAGATTGGTCTAGACTAGAAGTGAAATTTACAGAAGCCATGGAAATGAAATACATAAGGGAAGGGTGAAGAGAGAAAATAATATGGAGTTTGGGGGGTAGTACTGAGAAATTCTAACATTTAGGATATAGGTATTTAACTATGTCCCCTAAATATTAGAATTTGAGAAGGAGCCAAAAATGAAACATGGTCCAAACAAGTAAAGAAGCATGTGGAAAAGCAGGAGAGTGTGGTGTATTGACTCTGAGTGAAAAGTGCAATTTCTTAAAGGGGGAAATGGTTAGCAAGACCAAATGGTATTGCTGGGTTAAGCGAGATAAAAACTGTGAAGGCGTCTGTCGGTGTTAGAGATACAGATGAAGATCATCAGCAAACGAGTTTCTGTGGAACAGAAACCTGCCTTGAGTAAGTTAATGAGAAAAAGAGAAGTGAGGAAGTGGAGATGTCAAATGCAGATAAGTACTTTTAGTGTGGTTTTTAAGACTAGAAAGATACAGTTTAAGGTAGAGAAGCATGTGAGTCGAAAAGAGTATCTTGTCTCTCTCTTTTTTTTTTCACTAAAAAAAAAAAAACCTTTTACAATGTGAAACCTTTGATTAAGTTTATACACCGAAGTAAAGGAAGCAGTAGAAAGTGGGCAATGAAGATACTGCCAAAATGAAAATAATTAGATATGAGAAAAACACAGTAGCAGACACTGAGTGTAATATATTATATAGTCATGTTGTTATTGCTGTTGTTAAGTGCCGTTGAGGTAGTTCCAACTCACAGTGACCCCTATATAGGGCTTCCGAGGAACAGCTGGTGGGTTAGAACTGCTGACCTTGTGGTTGTGATTAGTAATTCAATGCTTATGCTACAGCACTACACCACAACTCCAGTCTTCATGTTCAAAGGGACAACTCTTGTTTTCCATTTGCGGTTATATTTGGAAGCACTTGGTTTGTGGAAGGCTATAGTATACAGCAGGAACCTTACCTCCGTTTAAGTCTTGACATAAGTTTAGATGCCATATGAGTTCTTAATTCACTTTTACAATGCTTGCTGACCATTAATCCAGCAATGTGGCTAAGATTGGACAAATCCAAGGAAAGTTTGGGAGGGGCATTTTGCCCTAAGGAAGAGTGTACTTAAACGCAGACTCACTAATATGCAGAAGGATGCTCACACAAAAAACTAGGGAACTGCCTGGACATTTACTGAAAGTAGTCAATTAGATGTATGGTATCTAATTTAAGTTAAAAGTTGGGGTCCTAGTGACTATGACACAAGGTTACACGATCATGAGCCATACTCCAACCACTATGTAACCAGACAAGTAAAACCTCAGAACCAATCCTGTAACCTTTTAAACTCTGCAGTTATGTATGTATTCCAATCTTAGTGCTTTCCCTGCTTTTGCAGTCCCACCTGTGACAGTGATGAACTGACCTGTCACCAATCATGACCTTGTGAAGATCCCCTATGTTCTCTGTTGTATATATTGAAAACCAGGACTGTGATTCAGTGGATTTCATGAGTTTCTGTATTGGGTACATGCTGATTGTTTCCCTCATCTGGGATGGTTGTCTTTGTCCTGTTTTAGAGGTAATGAAAGGGTCTCTAACCCTGTACAGGGTCACTATGAGTCGAGTTGAAACCAACTCTACGGTATTTAACAACAACAATAGAATAGTTTAACCCTGTACAGGATTGCTATTAGTCGGAAACAACTCCCCGGCACATAACAACAACAACAACAGAATATTTTGGAGTCCTGGTGTGGCGTTGTAGGTTAATACTCTGGACTGAAAGGTAGGTTTAAACTGCAAAGCAGTGGTTCAAGCTTACCAGCCACTCCTCAAAAAACCCATACAGGGTCGCCATGAGTTGGAACCGAATTGACAACATTTAATAAAACAAACAAACAAAGAAAACCCAGAATATTTTGGAGTCCTGGTATGGCACCTTAGGATAAACATTCAACCTCAAGGTCAGTTTGAGCCACAAGGTTGGTGGTTCAAACTCACCAACCACTTCTTAGAAACTCTATACAGGGTCATTGTGAGTTGGAACTGACTCAAAGACACTTAACAACAATAGCAATAGAACATTTTGGAATTTGGGATTTCTTTTCCCCTAGCACACGTTTAAGTAATCATGATATTTAGAATAAAGGAAGTAAGGTGAAGGGATACAAGTAAATTTGTGGATTTGGTGATGGGAAGCCAATGCAGCAAGCTCTTCAAACCTGGGACCATGCGTGAGAACATTCGATGAGTGACAGGGTGTGAAAGCTAGAGGATTGAGAAGCTAAACATTTTATAAGCATTAATATGAAATGTTGGATTAGAAATCCTACCATAAGAGCATTTCGAAGTTTGTAAAGGAGTTGTTGATATTAGCAACCTGGATACAGGCATGAGGAAAGGAGCTACTGAAATATGTTTAATTAAAAAAAAAAAACAACCCTGACAATTCCTGAGTACTTGCTAAGTCCACCATGCCAGCTGCTTTCAAGGTCAAGTCCTTATCATGACTTGCCTGAATCATTGCAACGATGGCCCCATTTCTTCTAGACATTCCAGGTCTTTATTGACTATGGCCCGAAAGATCTTTAATAAAGAATGATACCACTTCCTATGCAGTCCATTCCAAATTATGGTACCCCTATACATCTTCAATTAAAACTGTGCCCCATAGGATTTCCAATGTCTGATTTTTAGGAAATAGGTTACCAGGCATTTCATCCCCAGCACTCTGAATGGACTCAAGTCCACTCAGTTGTTGCTGCTGTTATGTGCTGTCAAGTCAGTTCTGACTCATAGTGACCTTGTATAGGGTTTCCAAGAAGCAGCTGGTGGGTTTGAACTGCCAACTTTATGATTAACAGTCCAGCGCTTATTCTACACCAGGATTCCAACCTTTCAGTTAACAGCTGAGGTATGTGGGTAAATATCTTTTGTTGTTGTTAAGTGCCGTCGAGTTGGTTCCAACCCATAGTGACCCTGAACAGGGTTTCCGAGGCTGTAAATCTTTACAGGAGCAGAAAGCCTCATCTTTCTCCTGCGGAACCGCTGGTAGTTTCAAACTGCTGACCTTGTGGTTCGCAGCCCAGTTCATAATCCACTATGCTACCAGGGCTCCTTTTGGCTTCTTGGCTGATTGGAGTCCTCCTCTTTTTACACCAGTTTTATAGCAGAGACCCAAGGTTCTGTTCAAGATTGGCCAAGATCTTATAGCAAGTTACAGAGCTGGTATTGAACTTCAGCTATTGTGACTCTTTGTCTTGTGCTTTTCCACTGTGCCATAATTGCCTTTCTGTCTAATTTCATGTCTGGTGATTCCCTTTTGCCTTAAGTTTTGTTTTCACCTCCAGCCTGTGTACCTCTTGCTCAGTAATGATCTAATACTTACTGTGTGGGCTTCACAGTTTATTTGGTTTGGAGCAACCCAAATGGCCTATTGGCAAGAGCTAAATATAAGATTGTTAATACAGGACAGGGATGTGTATTTCTAGTCAGTGAGGATCTTTCAGGTTATGGTAAAATACTGCACATTATTGGGAATGATTGGTTTAATTAAAATGGATTGTTTGATTCTAAATATTTGTGATATATAAATTGGTATTTCCTTCCTTTATGTGAATGCAAATTTACATAAAGGAAAGGAATACTGATTTATGGCAATGAAGTATAATATTTGTGATGTTTAATGCCATTTTAGGAAAGTGGGGGTTTTGGTTTGAAAAGAGAAAAAAGAAATAAAACAAACCCTGCTTTAACAACCACAACTCTGGGTCATTATTTTGCACGTGCACCTTGCTGTGTTCACAGTGTACTGCATTTGCTGATACCTCCCTTATTTCCTCACAACATCCTGTGTTGTGACTAGGTAATGCATTTTGCTACATAGAATTGACTGAAGGAGAAACCACAGCATGCTGTGGTGTAAATGACTCATTCAGTCTCGTAAAAGTGGTCTGTGTTAGAGCCAGAGCTAGGATTTCATCTTCCATCTTGAATGCCACGCTTTGTGTTAAACCACATGGTGTTCCAATATATCATTTGGCCCATTTAAACTACATGGATAATTCATTTTTCAACACCCTGGTTTTATGTCATCTTAGCTGTCACTTCCATTAGCTGCTTACACACCTGCATGTAGCTCATGCCAGGCTCTTTTGCTGCTCTTTCTGATGTCAGAAATGGTGCTCATTAAGCAATAGAAAAACAGTAATTAAAACAACAACAACAACAACAATAACAACAACAACGACAACAACAACAATAACAACAACTCTTTTGTTTGGTCCCTCTGTATTTTCTTTCAGGTTTCCGTTTGTATGGAGTTCAGTATCAGGTTAACTACAAGATTTCTGTGTAAGGAGACACTCCTTCTTGATACCATTTTGGTAAGTGCAAACTTTCAGAGCCTTTCTCTTAAGGAGAATAAAGCGTGTGTAATTGTTTGATGGAGCTTTGGAGATGTCAGGAAGCTTTCTACAGTAATCCTGATGAAGTAGCTCACAGGGGGCCTGTGGTGAGATCTAGGGTACAACTCTCCCGCCCCATAACACATTATCTGTTTTCAACTTAGGTTCACCACCAGCCCATACTAAGAGAGGAGAAAGACGGAAATGCATTTTTTTGAGCCCCTTCTCCATATGGTTCCATTTTTGTATGCTAATGGATGGCATTCACATGATATATAGAAGGCAAAAGAGAAGGAAATGTTGACTAGAGGAGAGATTTGATCCTAGTTCATACATTTATGCATTCTGCAAATCTTATTAAGATCCTACATGTGACAGAACTTGTTATATATTCTAAGGCCTGTGTTCTCATGAGCTTGTATTCAATGAGGGGCTATGAGGATAGATACAAACAAGTAAAAAATATTTTAGATTATCATCCTTATTATAAAGATAAAATAAAAATGGGATAGGATATTTTAGACAGAGGAGTATGAAGAGAAAAGAGAACATTGTTCATGGGGGTGAGTGGGCTCTGAGACATGATTTCTTGAAAGACATTTTAACTTTCTAAACCTTTATGCAATTGTTTTCTTTTTGGTTGCTTAAATATCAGTATAATTGGATATTGTGTGTGAATGTACTTATTAGTGGTCTCTAGATGTCTTTTCTTAACACAACCTGCACTGTTGCTGAACAGTGGCTACTGTGAGCAGAGTGATATCATTTGACACACTGCTTATGTGGCTCTTGATAATCTATGACAGTACCCATTTTTGTGAAAACTGGAGGGTCAGAATAGACCTGGAATTTCAAAGAAGCCACCAGAAGTTACCAATGCAAACTGCAATTATGGTCGACAAATTGTCTTCATAAATTTTATAAGGAATCATGAACATAGTGTCTCCATGTCAACTTGATCCTGTACTTTTAGGATTCCAGAGCAATGTGCATATTACACAAACATTTGAATATAGTTGGGGAGCATACTGGATTGACTCAGAAATAGGAGATTTAACCGAGGTCTCTCTATCTCTCTCCTTATGGATAAGCATGAGAACTTACTTCTGTAGTGAGAATGGAGTATCTTTCCTTTGGAGATGGACTGATTTATACAATGAAGCAAACAGAGTGTGTCCAGAGCATCAAGCTGTAATTGGTCTCCTTCAAAGTAGACTGCTGTGCCCTCATCCTTCAAATAAAGGGGAACTGCAAAACACCCTGTGTTTATTTGGCTTGCAATTTATTTCTTTGAAAGGATTATATCCTTTGTTAAGTCATTCTGTACACTGGAAATTGAACTTTAAGGAATAGAGAGACTTTGGTCTTAGAAGGCTACTTTTATTCTGTTAATTCTACTTACTTCTAGAATCCTGTTATTTCAAAATATTACTTATGCTTTTTATGGTATTCATTCACTTTAAGACTTAGATTGAAGATAAATTTTCTTCCTTCTTTTCTCAACTTCAATATTGCCCACAACAATTTCCCTGCCTTTCCCATCAAACCAGATTTAAGTGTTCATTTGTGCTGGGAAAATATTCCTCTATTCTCCTAATTTGAGTAATAGGAGTGTTGTGAATTTAATTGTGTCCTCTTGGTACAGTAATTTACTTGGTATGGCTCTTGTACCCATAGTCCTTTGGGTCCCAAGATCCCTGTATAGAGAAGTGACAGCATCAGAGGTGTTAGCAGAGGTAGTGATACTGAAAGCACAAGACAGAGTGACAAGCTTCCCAGACAATAAAGCTAAGTGTCTTTGAGCAGGAACCTGTCTTGTAGCATGGAGTGCCTTTTGTGCATTTGTCAGCAATACTAAATGAGTTTTGTAACAATTGTCCAAGTAGGGCAGAAGCCAAGAAGCCACAGGACTGAGAGGCCCTAGAACAGAGGCTCTGGGATCACAGTACTGAGAGGCCCTGGACCTTCAGATGCAGATGAGAAGAGGAGGTCCTGACTGAACAGCTGTTGTGTCCTGAGCATTTCTGATCCTGAATTGTAACCTGTTAATTTCTCTAGTAGACCCCATAATAGTGAATATTGTCTGTGAGTTTTTTGAGGTCATTACAATGGATTATTGAAGCCAGCAGAGAAGTAGAAAGTGCTATGAGAGGAACAGTTGTTGGCAGAATAGGGTAAAGCTGGTTGGAGAATGGACGCATGTCTGACCTCTGCCTTATAGGAATCCGTCTCCGGCTAATGTCGAGTTTGATTCTTGCTTCCCTTTGTGAAGTCAGAGGTCAGTCCTCCGAAATTTATGTTGAAAAGGTACTCCCTGGTACCTGTGAATGTTACCTTGTTTGAAAATATTATTAGTAAAGTTAACATGAAGTTTTATTGAGATTGAGTGGATCCTAACTTAATCGAACTCTTACCCTTATAAAAGATAAATGACCCAAAAGCACAAAGGGAAGAATTTCATGTGAAGAGACAGTTGCTAGCCAGGAAATGCTTGGAGCTACCAGAAGCTTCAGGAGTTCTGGTACCATAGTGGTTACAAGTTGTGCTGATAACCTCAAAGTCAGCAGTTCGAAACTACCAGCTGTTTTGCAGGAGAAAGATGACACTTTCTGGTTCTGTAGAGATTTACAGCCTCAGAAACCCTATGTAGGGTCACTATGAGTTGGAACCGACTTCATGACACACCACCACTACCAACCACCACCACCATCGCCAGAAGCTTAGATGCATAAACAGATTCTCCCTCAAAACTTCAGAAGAAAAGAATTTAACTGATACCCTTGTTTCAGACTCCCAGCCTCTAGAACTCTGAGACAATCAATTCTGTTCTTAGAAGCTCTTCAGTACATGGTACTTTGTGTTAAGGCAGCACAGGAACAAAGAGGACTGGGTTCTAACTAGACTCTGCCCTTAGTGTAGAGCAAATGTTCTTAAACAGTGTTGTCTGATTTACATTCCAAAGAGCTTTTATTTACATTAACCCTGTGTATCTGCTACAACAGCCATAAATATACAGGAATTGTGTAAGATTACTGTTAAATCAAGGAGCTCTGGGTATGCAGTGGTTACAGATTGGGCTGAGAACCTCAGGGTCAGCAGTTCAAAACTACCAGCTGTTCCGAGGTAGAAAGATGAGGCTTTCTGCTCCCGTGAAGATTTATAGCCTCAGAAACCCTGTACAGGGTCACTATGAGTCAGATCTGACTCCAAGGTACATAACAACAACAACAATAGTTAAATCATTAATAGCTACAAAGTGGAGTCCTGGTGTGGTACCATAGGATAAGATTTCAACTTCAATGTCGGTTTGAACCTCCCTAAAGGTCATTGGTTCATACTCATCAGCTGCTCCTTGGCTCTTTGGACACCTTATACAGAGTTGCTATGAGTCAGAACCTACTTGACAGCACTTAACAACAATAGCAAGCTTGAAATTAGCCATAGAGGCAGTATTTACACACACACACACACACACACACATATCAGCAAAAGCTAAAAACCAACTTTTGATTTTGAGAGCTGGCTTACTAGTATGCCTGAAGTTCAAATGGCTTTGCAGTGTGGCTCATTAATCCACAGGCCAAGAGGGCCACACCAGGACTCCAAATTAAACTGAGGAATTAATATACTAAATCATTTAAAATAGTAAATATAAATCTAATATATTCACATAAATAGCACATTTTAAATAAAAATTAATTTTAAAAATAGTGAGAAGTATGGCAATATTCTATATTTTTCCAAATCTCCTTAATGTCTTATTCATTTAGAAAACAGCTAACTTCTCATGTTTACTTCTGTACTTTATATGTTGTGATGTTGTTGGGTGGTGTTAAGTGCCTCTGAGATGGTTCTGAGCCATAGCAACCTTGTATAGGGTTTCCGAAGAGCAGTTGGTGAACTTGGACCACTGATATTGTGGTTCAAAACAACTTTGCAGTCCAGCGCATTAACCCACAGTGCTACATATGTTGTGATAGCACATGTTTACTCTGAAGTGTCACTAAAGAGTTTGTCTGCTAGCAGAAAGTTTGGTGGTTTGAACCCACCTGGTGTGGCACTGTAGAATAAATATTAGACTGCTAACCACAAAGTCGGCAATTCAAACCCACCATTTGCTATAAGTTGGAACTGACTTGATAGCACTTAGCAATAACAACAACATAAGCACCTCTGAAGACAGGCAACTGAAAATAACATGTCTTTGGATAACTTCATTGTCCATTCATGAACAATGTGAATAAGAAAAGAAAATATAATAGTATTATTATAAAAATAATTTTAACCTCATTGGGTCACTGAAATTGTCTTTGGGGTTCCCAGGGTCTTCAGAATTTGTTTTGAAAACCACTGTCCCAAAGAACTTCTAGACATTTTTCCAGCTTGAAAACAATGTATTATTCAAAGCCCTTTTTGAAAATTTAAATGTTCGGTATGTTTTAGGTGACAACACAGCCCTTTGGTGGTAAATCAGTAGGTTTTGAATGCTAGAACCTGTGTTAAGAGTGTGTGGCGCATCTCTACCACTCTTGACTGTCATGCATGGGTACCAACGGCCTTTTACACTTCCCTTAGTCTTCTCTTGCTTTCTTTCTTATTTCTCAGTCTACTGGGAGCTTCCCTAAGGGGCTTCTGCAAAGTGAAAAATTAAGAAAGACCGTAGAAGAATTGATGCTTTTGAGTTATGGTGTTGGAGGAGACTATTGAAAGTGCTATGGGCTGCCAAAAGAACCAATAGATCCATAGTGCAACCAGAGTGGTCCTAGGAGGCCAAGATGGCCAAACTTTGTCTCTCATACTTTGGACATATTGTCAGGAGCAACCAGTCACTGGAGAAGAATATCATGTTTGGTAAGGTGGAGTGTCAGAGAAAAACAGGAAGACCTCCAATAAGATGGATTGGCCAAGTGGCAGCATTGATGGAGTCAAGTGTGGCAACAGTAGTGAGGTTGGCCCAGGATTGGTCAGGTTTTCATTCTGCTGTGCATAAAGTTGCTATGAGTTGGTACCAGTTCAATGGCACCTAACAACAACAACAACAACAACAAGCTGCTTTTTGATAGTATTTAATAGGTTTGATAAAAAAATTCAAAGATGAGCAACACATTTTTCCTTTACAAAATATATGTATCTCAGAAAAAAGTTGGCAGCCTCTCACTCCCTGATCTCAAAATTTACTCTACAGCCACGGTGGTCAAAATAGCCTGGTACTGGTATATATAAAAGATACAGGTTCAATGAAACACAATTGAGAATCCAGAAGTAAATCCATCCGCATGCAGTAAGCTGATCTTTGACAAAAGGCCAAAACACATTAAAGGTGGAAGAGATAGTCTCTTCAACAGGTGGTGCTGACAAAACTGGAAATACTTGACTGAAGAATAAAACAAGACCCATATCTCACACCATATACAACAACAAACTCAACATGAATTAAAGGCCAAAACGTAAAACCTAGTACTAAAAAGATCGTCACTGAAAAATAAGGACAAACTTAGGGGCTCTAACACATGACATAAATACATTGTCAAACATTCTTAAAACACAAACAGTAGAAGACAAAATAGATTATTAGGACCTCCTGAAGATTAGACACTTATGTGAAAAGATTTTGTCAAAAGAATAAGAAAAAGGAGCCCACAGACTGGGAAAATTTGTTTTATAATGACATATCAGATAAGGGACTAAACGCTAAACTTTATAGAACTCTATACCACCTCTAAGGAGCTCTGGTAGTGTAGTGGTTATGAATTAGGCTGTGAGCCGCAGGGTAAGCAGTTTGAAACTACCAGCTGTTCTGTGGGAGAAAGACGAGGCTTTCTGCACCCATAAAGATTTACAGCCTCAGAAACCTTGTACAGTGTTGCTATAAGTCGAAACTGACTCCACGGCGCAACAACAACATACCACCTCTGCAAGAAAAAGATAAACAAACCAATTTAATTATGGGCACAGGACATGAACTGACACTTCACCAAGGCATCCAACAAACATATGAAGAAATGTGCATGATCATTAGCCATTGTTGTTGTTGTTGTTAAGTGCTGTCGAGTCGATTCCGACCCATAGCGACCCTGTATAGGGTTTTCAAGAGCAGCTGGTGAGCTTGAACCACTGACCTTGAAGTTCAAAGGACTTTGCAGTCTGACGCAGTAGCCCACAGCGCCACACCAGGACATCATTAGAGAGATGCAAATCAAAACAACAATGAGAGGTCATCTCACACCAGCATTGATAGCAAAATTAAAAACAAACAAACAAACCGAAAACAACAAATGCTGGTAGGAATGTGGAGAGACTAGGACACTCGTACACTGCAGGTAGAACTGTAAAATGGTTCAATCACTTTGGAAAACAGAATGGTACTTCCTCTGAAAGTTGGCATAGAAATACTGTATGACCCAGCAATCCCTCTACTTGGTATATAGCCACAAGAAATAAGAGCCAGGATACAAGTAGATATCTGTACACGGATGTTCATCGCAACATTATTTACATTAGCAAAAAAATGGAGGATTGGATACACAAACTTTGGTACATAAATGCAATGGAATTCTATGCAACATTTAAAAATACTGATGAACATGCTAACCACCTAATAGCATGGATGAACTTGGAGAACATTATGCTAAGTGGAATTAGTCAATCACAAAGGGATATATATTGTATGATACCACTGTTGTAAAACTTAAAGTTTCATATTAAAAGAAACATTCATTGATAGTTGCTAAGGGTGCATTGTTGTTGTTGTTAGGTGCCATCGAGTTGGTACCGACCCATAGTGACCTTATGCACAGCAGAATGAAACACTGCCCGATACTGGGCCAACGTCACTATTGTTGCCATGCTTGAGCCCATTGATGCTGCCACTTGGCCAATCCATCTCGCTGGGGAAAACTACTCGCATGGGATATCAAATAGATTGTCCAATGATTTCCTCATTCCATTGAGTCACCTCTCTTTGCAATGGGCACAAATACAGATCTCTTCCAATCAGTTGGCCAGATAGTTATCTGTCCAATTTCTTGGCATA
>NW_006408519.1:18997324-18999927 GCF_000296735.1 Chrysochloris asiatica | reverse complement strand
TAGTCAATTTGATTTCTTTGTATTCTATCTGGCAAGGTCCATGTGTATAGTCATCTCTTATGTTGTCTAAAGAAGGTATTTGAAATGAACAAATCATTGATTTTGCAGAATTCTATCATGCATTCCCCAGCATCATTTCTATCACCAAGGCCATATTTTCCAACCACTGATCCTTCCTCTTTGCTCCCAACCTTTGTGTTCCAATCACCAGTAATGATCAATACATCTTGATTGCATGTATGATCTATTTCAGATTGAAGCAGGTGGTAGAATTCTTCTATTTCATCTGACTTTAGTGGTTGGTGCATAAATTTGAACAATAGTGGTATTTACCTGGACTTCCTTGTAGGAGCATGGATATTACCCTATCACAGACAGTGTTGTATTGTTCCTCATTACTGATCTTGGTATATTCTTTTTGACAATGAATGCAACACCATTCCTCTTCAATTTGTCATTCCTGGCACAGTAAACCATGTGGCTGTCAGATTCAAAATTGCCAATACCAGTCCATTTCAGCTCACTAATCACTAAGATATCGATGTTTATGCATTCCATTTCATTTTTGACAACTTCCAATTTTCCCAGATTCATACTTCGTACATCCCATATTCCAATTTTCAATGGATGTTTACAGCTGTATCTCTTCATTTTGAGTTGTGCTATTCCCATAGACTTTACTCTATTCATGTCATCATGGTAAACTCTACTTTGAGGAGGCAGCTCTTCCCCAGTCGTATTTTGAGTGCCTTCCAACCTAAGGGGCTCATTTTCTAACACTGTATCTGACAGTATTTCTCTGCTATTCATAAGATTTTCAGTGACTCAATGTTTGGAAGTAGTTTGTCACTCCTTCTTCCTAGTCTGTCTTTGTCTGGAAGCTCATCTGAAATCTGTCCACCATGGGTGACCCTGCTGGTATTTAAAATACCCGTGGCATAGCTTTCAGAATCACAGCAACTCACAAGCCACCACAGTATGGCAAACTGACAGATGAGTAGTGAAAGGGTGGGAGGGAAGGGTACTAATTCACAGGCTAGGGGATTATTGTTGTTATGTGCCGTGGAGTCGGATCTGACTCATAGCAACCCTGCACAGGGTTTCCGAGGCTGTTAATCTTTACAGGAGCAGAAAGCCTCATCTTTCTCCCATGGAACAGCTGGTAGTTTCTGAACTTCTGAACTTGCAGTTTGCAGCCTGATTTGTATTCACTATGGTACCAGAGCTCCTCAGGATAGAGGGTAGACACATGTTAACCCAGATGATGGGGAGTGCAATTTACAAGAAGAGGTAGGTTAACAGAAGAATAATGAAGATAGAAAGAGACATTGGGAGGTATGCTAAGTCTAAAGGGGCTAGAGGTAAATAGTAATAAATACAAAACCATGGAACAACAGTGTTCTGTGGATAGGTAAATGGGCAGAGATACAAGCTGAATGGGTATGGATGGAAGAGAGGAAGTATACCAAAAATACATAGGAGTTTGAAAGAAGGTAGTTGTACATGGGTATGTACATGGGTAGTGGAGTATGTAGGGGACAAAATAATGAAAACTTCTTAGATATTATCAAACTTCTTAAGAAAATGCATTGTTGAGCCTGGAGGCTCAGAACCATAGTCTTAGGGGACACCATGGTCAATTGTGATAACATAGTACATAAAGACAGAGTTCTAGATCCTACTGTGGGGAGTAGAGTCTGTGATCTTAAAAGCTCATGAGTGCAGCTAAGGTGTAGCTATTGGTTTCTCCATGTGCAGAAGAAAGAAGAGTGTTAATAATTGAAAGTGCTTGAAATTAGTCCAATAGGCAAATGGAACATGTGAATATCGCCCTCACACTTGGAACAAAAGAACTAGATGGTGCCCAGCTAACACTACCAAGTGCTCTGAAAGAGATCATATTAGAAGGCTCTAGATCGCTTGGGAGAAAATGTGGAAAAACCCTCAAAATTATTATTTTTAAACAAAGACTATGCTTACTTGTCAGAAAGAGACTGGAGGAACCTGAGAAGATGGTCCTTGACTACCATTTAGGTCTGGAAAAGAATTTACGCTTGTGACCTAATTTTCAGCCCAACAATAGATAGTTATATAGAGGGGACAACAACTAGAAAAGTATGTTCACCATGGGATTGTCAATCATTCAGAATCAAAAGGACAACATTTACTTAGGGACAAATTTGAGAAGGATGAGAAGGTGGTTGGAATGGAAATAGGAACCACAGGCCAGAAGTGGGATAACTGTTACATGGAAGGTATTGCAAAGTGTATGATTTGTTGAACTGATGATTTAGTCTGCAAACCTTCACTCAAATCACAATAAAGAATTTAAAAACAAAAAACATAGGAGCAACTGAAAAATGAGTGCGGAACCTGAGTTGCAACATTGATGGTATGATTGGAGGGTGTGCTCCCAGGATCTCAGAGCTTGAATTTAAATGTCTACATGGAGCAGAACGGGACACCTTGCCTTTAAAAGCTGAGGATTGGAAATATGACCCCATATATAAAGTTCTAAGGAAATGGTTAATTTCCAAAAGGAAATGGTTAATGTTCAACCATTTCAAGAGATACCATATGAACAAGAGCCAATGATACTCAGA
>NW_006408519.1:18985963-18995819 GCF_000296735.1 Chrysochloris asiatica | reverse complement strand
AAAAAAAACAGGTAAGAATCCCAAACACACTGAGCTTTTTATCCCAAACACTTCTGCTGCGTGCTACTCAGTCAGTTCTGACTCACAGCAACCCTGTATAGGGTTTCTGAGGCCTAATCTTTCTCCCCACGAGTTGCAGGTGGATTTGAACTGCTGACTCTGTGGTTAACAGCCCAACGTGTAGCTCGATATACCACCAGGGCTCCTTATAAGGTGCTACACTATCAGATAGTTATGAAAAATGGAAAAAAATATGTGATGAATTTTCAGTCTTAAGAATTGGGGATATTGTATGACAGGGGACCACCATTGATGCCCAAATGACTGTGTGTGCATGTGATTTGTTTTCATTTAGCATTATTCTAATAGTACATGTTTCCCTTTCTTAGTACAGGTAGATTACTTGCCAAAGTCATGTAGCTTGCTCTTTGTGCCACCTTGAAATATCACAACTTCTCAAAGTTATTTTTCCACATTAATTTTCAGTTTATGCTTTCCTGGCCTATTTTTGTCCCATAACAGTTATTTATTTTCAACCTTAGTTGACTTTAGCTGAGAATCACACTGTAAAATCTGGAACTTTTTTCATCTGTCTGCCAGTGTCTTCCACTTTGTAGTAAGCCGTGGGAGCTTCTTTAGGCTGCTTAAAACTCATGTAAAATTCAACTTTTTTAGATTGGGTTGATAAATATTATGGAACCTAATTTAATTAAAATCTTATTTTAAAATTGTCTATCAGCTCTATTAAGACATTTACAACTTGTGATAGAGAAGGGTGAACCACACATATACAATAATTGTGATATGCTTTGACCAGCAGTGTGAACTTGGAAACAACTGATTGCTTCTAAAAGATGAAGTTTTGCCTGGATAGGTTTCAAGAAAGCAGCAACGACAAAGGTGTTGAAATGTAGAGACATACAAGGGATTGGCCTCCCATAAATGAATGACTGGACTCACTGGTAGTTTTTGAGAACTTATTGTGTGGCAGAGCTATGCTAGCCTCAGGAAATACAAAGCTGAAAAAGTCAGAAACTCTTTTTGTCCTTAGGGAACTTAGATCCCGGATTGAAGAGAAAAACATTTAGAAAAACTTTCAAAACGTTTAATGAAAAAGAGATACAAGATGTTATGTGAATGTTTAATGACGCCTAGAGCTTCAGGAGAAAGGAGTCCCTGGTGACACAATTGGTTAAGTGCTACTAGCTCAAAGGTTGCTGTTCAAACCCTCCTGGGGACATTTGGAAGACAGGCTTGGAGATCTTCTGAGCCTGCATCTTAGAAGCCTATGTTGTTGTTGTTAAGTGCTGTTGAGTCAGGCCTGACACATAGTCACTCTGTATAGTGTTTCCAAGGAGTGGCTGATGGATTTGAACCTCTGACTTTGCAATTAGCAGTCCAGTGCTTATCCTACAGCGCCACATCAGGACCCCTGATAACCCTATGTAGTAGTTTTATTCTACTTACAGACTTCAACTAACAACAACAACAACAAAGAGTGTCCAGTGATGAGAAGGAGGAGGAGAAGGCAGAGAAGAGGGGGTGAGAGTTAGGGAATCAAAAAGAATAATGGACTCATTAAGTGTTGATTGTTTTTGAAATTTGAGAAATTGAAAACAGTCCTTAATGGTTATCTACTCCGCCCTCTGAAATGATTATGATAATGATGATAATAAAGAGACTAGCAGCTTCTATTAATTTAAAATATGCTATAGGCCAGACACTAGTATATACTTTATAAATAGTAGCTCACATTTTCAAAGCAACTAAAAGGCAGCTGTGATTCTTACTTAGAGATGAACCAACCAAGTCTTAGAGAGTACGTGACTTGCTCAAGACTATTCAGAACTACTTTGCGTTGCAGAACCAGACTAAAATTAGGTTGCTAACTCCAAGTCCCATGATCTTCTCTCCATGCTTTTCTGGATAGATCCTCATGTATCTCTTACATGAGTGCATCTAGTGATGGGAAGTTTATGTCATTATACCCCTAGAAGGCAGCTTATTCTGGCAGGGACAAGTCCATGTTTTACTCTTATGTTCAGCTGAAACTTGTCTATTTTTTAATCTATGTCCATGGTCCTTTTTTTCTAGTATTTCATTATTCATGACAAACTTTAATAATCTTTTTTAAGTCTACCCTCTTTTGTTGTTGTTACGTGCCATCGAGTCGATTCCAACCTATAGCGACCCTGTATTGGGTTTGCAAGGAGCTGCTGGTGAGCTTGAACCACTGATCTTGCAGTTCAAATAACTTTGCAGTCTGACACATTAACCCACAGCGACACACCAGGACTCCTATCCTCTTTTAGGGTGAGTCATATTCAATGTATCAGAGTCCTGATGTGGTGCTGTGGGCTAATGCCACTGACTACAAGGTCAGTTTGAACCACAAGATGGACAATTTAAGCTGTATCTTGGAAACCCCATACAGGGTCGCTATGAGTGGGAATGGACTCCAAGGCACTGAACAACAACAATAACAACAACATATTCAACGTATATAAGTCATCGTCTTTTGACTTGATAGTTTTCATCTAAGATTGCACAACTCTTTTGTCTATTGACTTGATAGTCTCCATCTGTGGTGGAACAAGACTTTTGTCCTCATGCTCAAATTCTCCTTGGTTCCACCTTGTCTTCAATGGAATTTTAAGATTTTCAGCAGTCTTACCATGTGCATCAGTCATACTTGGATACATCAGTGATGGTGTCAAGTGTGACAGCGGTAGTGAGGTTGGCCCAGGATTGGACATTGTTTCATTTGCTATGAGTCGGTTCTGACTTGATGGCACCTGACAACAACAACAGCAACAATATCTGTTTTTAATGGCTGCCAATAAGATAACGAAGGCATGCCTAGAGTGTATCTCGGATGCTAGCAAGCTTTCTCAACCTTTAAATTTCAAACAGTGCTGGGCAAAGATAACATCTTCTGTTCACTATCTTAAATTATCTTTAAATACCCAAAGCAGTTCTGTATCATTTTATAAAGTTGCTTTAATTGTTTTATGAACATCTTCCCCTTCCTCTATAGATGTTGCTGTTGTTGTTGTTAAGTGCCATTGAGTCGATACTGACCCTGTATAGAGTTTCTGAGATATGGCTGGTGAGCTTGAACCACCAACCTTGCAGTTCAAACCACAGTCGAGTGCATTAACCCACAGTGCCACAGAAGGCTCATATCTAATACACGGTATGGACTCTCTTCCAATGATGCTATGCTAGTGTTCTCTAGTCTTTTCTAATCATCTCTTCATTCCCTCTCATCTTTCCTTCAACTTTTTGCATTCATTCTTACAAACACAAAAGTTTTATTCACAGGAATAAAGATAATTTGAAAATGGATTTGGGTGAAATTATGTTGGGGTGAATTTGGTCAGCAAGAGTATTAAGAGTGACTCTTGGGTACATTAGCAGCAGTGTGGCACTGTAGGATCAGCATTGGACTGCAAATCACAAAGTTGGCAGTTCAAACCCATCAGCTGCTCCTCAGAATCCTATACAGGGTTGCTATGAGTAGAACCAACACAACAGCACTGAACAACAACATCAACGAATTAAAAATAAAAGAGCTCTTGTGATCATTAAAGAGACTTTTCAGGTCATTTGCCATCTCATGTGCTTCCATTTGTTTGTGTGTTTCTTAAAATGGGACACACAAATAAATCTAATACTCCAGATGTGGCCTGATTAGACTAACAAACAATAGTGTAGTTAACACCATTCTTCAAAATCAAATCTAATCAAAGTGGTTTTCTGCTTAGAAGCCTCATTGGATTTCCTTTCTTAGTCTTCCTCAATTATGCTCAGTTTATATCACTGGCGTCTCTTTCCCCCACTCCCAATACCCCTCCTTTCAATGGATGTACTAACTTCCCAGGATATCTCACCATTTCTCAGTTTTTTCTTTGCATCTATAATTTTCTTTTCCTGGAATGTTCTGCATCTCCACCTGGAAAAAAAAAAAAAAACGATTTCTCATTCTTTAAACGTTTTTTTATTTGTTTGAGGTAGGTGATTGGCAAACCCTTGTCCATCACAACACTATTACCTTTTATTGCAATTATCTTTTAAATGTCATCCCAACTGTAAGCATATTACAAATACTGAGAGCAGATACTGTGTTTTATTCATTTCTGTTTTTAACCATTTTTGATTTTATGTCCAGCATATGCAGATATCAAAAAATTCTTCACTCAATCAACCAATTATTCTGGACTGCTGGACTGTGGACTTCTAACTGCAAGGTCAGCTGTTTAAATCCACTAGCCACTCCTCAGAAAAACCATACAACATCATTATGAATCAGAACCAATACTATGCCACTTAACAGCAATAATAACATTGAAATACTAAATGACCCATTAGACTTATTTTTTAATAGAATTATTCAGCTGTTTTACTAAATGATTTTTTAAAAAAGGTTTTTATTGTGGGTTGAGTGAAAGTTTACAGGGCAGATCATCAGTTTTACATTCAACAAATCATAACACCTTGTTTCATTACAATGATTATAATCCCTTCAATGTACCATCAGTTAACAGTATTTCTCTCTATTCACTTTCGCTTTAACCTCCCCCCCAAAAAAAAAAAAAAACAACAAAAAACCCACCACTCAGGCATATATTATAATTTACACCTCTTAAGGGCACATTCTGAAAGTCTCCCCTGCTGGCCACCAGCTCTTAGTCACTCTTTTCTCATGAATCTAGAGTCTTCAGCCGCTCCCCCTCTCCATGACCCCATCTCTGCCTCTGTCTCTGGTGTCTCTGCTTCTCTGGATAAGGTCCTGCATTCTGCTTGTGCTCTTCTCCCTTGATGGTCCCAGGGTCCTCTGTTTCTGGACTGTAAGATTAATCACTCCCCTGTTCTTGTTACAAAGCTTCTACCTTTACAATTGTGACAGCCGCAATTATTCACTATTGAATCATATGAATCTTCTCCCCATCCCTTTTCACCAGACCCATCTACACAAGATGAAAAGTATTCAGTGGAGACTCCTCCCCCACCCCCATACTCTTAAATTAAACTCCCTCTTGAAACCTTGTAAGCCAGTCACTTCATGCCATTATCGCCCCCTCATTTTAGGTAGCCAATGTCTATGTTGCCCGTCCTTATCTACCCTGTGTACAGAGGGGATATCATTGATACTTGACGTGAAGACTCCTTCCCTTTCTGTTGGTATTTAGAGTTATTACCTCCATGAGTATAGGTCAGGTTAATCAGATTGTAGCAATTTACCCTTGTTTCCTTTATCCAAAAAAAAATTTTTTTTTTTTAATCTTCCTCTAGTCAAGTTCTGATTATCAAGCCATCAAGGCTAGGCCATATGGGTACTGTTTGCAAGTTGGGGTGTGTTCTTGTGCATCTCCCCTCACTTCATTTCAGCTGGATGCTTCACTCTCAGCTCTAGCCCTCTGTGACTATGTTCTTATCAAAGGGCTCAAGTGTCCCCAGGTCTCACCACACTTTTGAGCAGCCTTCCTCTTCTCTCAATGGGAGTAAGGGACTATGGTTGGACTCAGCCCATTTCTTCAGCGCTTCCTTTCCCCCTCTTCAACTCACGAGTAGACCAATGTGGTCACCAGCAAGCTTACATTCCTGTTCATGTGTTCCCTTTGAGTTTTGGTCTTAAAGAGGAGTTTGTCCTGAATAGCTTCCTGGTGAACAGCTTGCTTATTCTCGTAGTAACCAGTCATGCTGACATTTTTCAGATTTTTCTTGATGATCTTTCTTTGAAGATGTAACTTCTGTTGCTCTAGCTGTTCCAGGCTGGTCTGCTTGTCCTTGCTAGTGGGAATACCGCACCTTATAAGGTTCTGGATGGGACTCAGGATTCCACCTAAGATCCTATACTCTGCAAAGGCTTTGCAAGAGGCCTATTTCACTGGGCAAGTTCTAGAACCTCTTTTAGGTATTCCAATCAGTTAAAAGCTGAAGATGGGCTTATAAACTTTTTGTAATCATGTTTCCCAACATTCCTTTCTATCCCACTCAAGTGTCTATTTTATAATAATAAGCAAGGGAAACCAATATTTATAAGACAGTCAAGCATTTTGGTATTATTTTCCCTCTTCAAACTATGCCTACATCCCTGTATCACAGAGCCCTGTTGTTCCAAGTTTGAGCATGCTTTACTATTTACCTCTGTCCCACTTAGGACATGCAAACCTGTCTCAGTGTTCCCCTGTCTATCTTGTTCTTCCATTCCGCCCCCTTTTTGTATTGCCCTCCCAACACCCGAGCTAAATGTCCCACCACAACCCCACTGTTGTGGTTGCCTTATATTCCATTAATTCTTCCCTCCATTTAAGACAGTCTATTTTATCCTGTAATCTACCTGACCTCCCCACCACTTGGATCTCTGTTCCTCTGTGTTTACTTTCTTTCACATTGTAATTGTTTTGATCATAGTCTGACCTCCCAGATCCTCTGTTCTTATAATTTTATTCTGTTCTTGAGGCTTATATTTGTCAGTTGAGTTCAGGGTGATGCTGCCATGCATGCCATTCTCTGGTTGTTGTCTGTTCTTGTTGATTCTCAGTCCACAGAACTTCCTTTTGAATGATTTTTCATAGCAGGGTTGGCTTTGACAAAATTCTTTAGCTTCTGTTTGTCCTGGAATGTTTTGATTAGACCATCATATTTTATTGACAGCTTTGCTGGGTACAGGATTCTTCTTTGGCAGTTTTTTTCTTTCAGGGTTTTATATATGTCTCCCCATTGCCTTCTTGCCTGCATGGTTTCTACTGAGAGATCCAAGCTTAATCTGGCTTGCTTGCCATTGTATGTAATGCTTCTCTTTCCCTAGTTGTTTTCAGGATTGTCTCCTTATCTTTGATTTTGGAGAGCTTTATTATTATATGTCTTGGTGATTGTCTTTTAGGGTCTATCCTTCCTGGGATTCATTGAGCTTCTTGAATGCTTAACTTTTCATTTTTCAGGATGTAAGGCAAATTTTCTTCCAAAGCTTTTCAAATATCAGCTCTGTGGACTTGTATGATTCTTCCTGTTCTGGAATACTGATAATTCTTAAGTTATTCCTTTTCATGTTGCCCAACATGAATCTTAGGCCTTCTTCAGATTTTTTTAAATCTTTTTTTGTGCTTGCTCTTTGATCTTAGTAGTGTTGAGAAATTTATCTTCTAGCTCACTAGGTCTGGCTTCTATCTCTTCAATTCTACTCCTTTGCCCTTTCAGTGTATTGTCCTTTTCTAATATTCTACTATTAATCATTTGTATCTCTTTCTGTATGTTTTGAATTGTTTCCAATGCTGTATCTATCTTATTTGATTTTTTCTGTAGTGCTTTCCTGACTTCTTCCTTATTTTTCTCAACTCATTGTATAGTGTTTTGATACATTTTATAATAATTTTTCTGAATTCCTTCTCAGGTATTTCCAAAGTCTGCCCATCTTCCAGAATGGAGTATATATGTCTACCCCCAACACATTTGTTTCAGTCACTTTATGTCATTTCTGGACATGTGCTGATATGGTCATCTGTTTCTGCTTTTTGGGCATATTCAGGAGTTATCTGTGGCCTTAATACTTAGATGGGTGTGTATTTTGGTATTTTCTTATGCTTTCTGATTGTCTTCAGGTAGATGTGATCAAAAGATGGGCTTCCCTTTTCACTCTCCTTCTTGAAAATTTCAAGATGCCACTGTTGATCATTGTGATGTAACTAAGGATTTAATTTTTGGCCTATGTCCTTTTTAATCTGCCTGTCTTGCTCCACAATCCCCATTCATGCCTTTTTCCGATGCTAAACTGTTCAGGGCTGGCTGTGGCCATTTTGCACTGCCATTTGATTTCAAGTGGAAATTGTCACTTTAAATTTCGAGATCTGTGCGCATGTGTAGTAGAACCCTTCAGTGGTGGTGGTGGGGGTGTTGTGTCCATTTGCTCAGGCACCCCCTCTAGTCACCAGAATGGAGGTGCGCAGCCAGCAAGAGACCAATGAACAGATACAAAAAAAAAAAGAGTGTCCACACCTTTATCTCCGCAGTTCTGTCATACTTATTCAACCTGTATGCAGAGCAAATCATCCGAGAAGCTGGGTTATATGAAGAAAAACATAGCATCAGCATTGGAGGAAGACTCATTAACAACCTGTAATATGCAGATGATACGTTCGTGCTTGCTGAAAGTGCATAAGGTCGCTATGAGTTGGTACTGTCTCAATGGCACCTAACAACAACAACAACAACCTTAGCTTCAGAGTGGTTAGCACTAACAACACAGACTTATGAGCTGAACTGCTCAGATTTATGATACTGGCTTTGTATTGTCTTAGTTTGGTGACGTGGGAAGAAATTCAAGATTTCAGAGTTTCAGTTTCCTTATCTAAAAAGTGTGCATAACCATAGTACCTATGTCATATACTATGGTGAAAATGAAAAGACTTAATAGAGATAAAACACTCCAGTTACTATTTATGAAAGTGCTATATGTATTGCTAATTATCATAATAATCACCCACAAGCTCCAACTGTGGTTGTCACCATTATTTTTGTTGTTGTTAGGTGCCATTGAGTCAGTACTGACTCATATTGACCTTATGCACAGCAGAACAAAACACTGCCTGATCCTGGGCCAACCTCACTATTGTTGCCATGCTTGAGTCCATTAAGGCTGTCACCTGGCCGATCCATCTCATTGGGGGTCTTCCTCTTTTTCTCTGACACTCCACCTTACCAAACATGATATCCTTCTCCAGCGACTGGTCCCTCCTGGCAATATGTCCAAAGTATGAGAGACGAAGGTTGGCCATCCTGGCCTCCAATGAGCCATACTTGTTCCAACATGGATCTGTTTGTTATATTGGCAGCCCATGGCACTTTCAATACTCTCCTCCAACACCATAACTCAAACGCAACACTTCTTCTATGATCTTCCTTATTTACTGTCCAGCTTTCACATACATATGAGGTTATTGAAAACACCATGTCTTGGGTCAGGCACACCTTAGTTCTTAAGCTGACATCTTTGCTCTTCAACACTTGAAAAAGGTCTTGTGCAGCAGATTTGCTTAATGCAATACATCGTTTGATTTCTTGACTGCTGCTTCCATGAGTGTTTGATAGTTGATCCAAGAAGAATGAAGTCTTTGACAACTTCAATCTTTGTTGATAAGAATGTTGTTTATTGGTCCAGTGATGGGGATTTTTGTTTTCTTTACACTGACATGTAATCCATACTGAAGGCTGTGCTCTTTGATCTTCATCAGTAAATGTTTTAAGTCCTCTTTGCTTTCAGCAAGCAAGATTGTATCATCTGCATATCACAGGTTGTTAATGTGTCTTCCTCCAATCCTGATGCCACATTTTTCTTCATAGAACCCAGCTTCTCGGATAATTTGCTCTGCATACAGGTTGAATAAGTATGGTGAAAGAATACAACCCTGTCGCACACCGTTCTTAATTTTAAACCATCCAGTGTTCCCATGTTCTGTTTGAACAACTGCCTCTTGGTCCATGTACAGATTCCTCATGAGAACAATTAAGTGTTCCAGAATATTCATACTTCACAATGTTGTCCATAGGTTATCATGATACATACAATCGAAAGCTTTTGCCTAGTCAATAAAGGTAAACATCTTTCTGATATTCTCTGCTTTCAGCCAAGATCCATCGGACATCAGCAGTGATAACCCTTGTTTCACGACCTCTTGTGAATGCAGCTTGAACCTCTGGAAGTTCTCTGTCAATGTATGATTGCAGCCATTTCTGTATTACCTTTAGGAAAACTTTACTTGCATGGGATATCAAAGAGATTGTCTGATGATTTCCGCATTCTGTTGGGTCACTTCTCTTTGGAATGGGCACAAATAGGAACCTCTTCCAATCAGTC
>NW_006408519.1:18961799-18985568 GCF_000296735.1 Chrysochloris asiatica | reverse complement strand
TCCCCCAGCTTGAGAAATGATGAGCGTGTTCTTCCTTTTTGGTTTTCTGACTCCAGATCTTTGCACATTTTGTTGTAATATTTGGCTTTATCCTCTTGAGCTGATCTTTGAAATGTTCTGTTCTGTGCTTGTACCTCGTAATTTCTTCCATTTGCTTTAGCATCCCTATGCAGGAGAGCACGTTTCAGTGTCTTTTCTGACATCCAATTTGACCTTTTCCTTCTTTCTTGTCTTCTTGATGATCTCTAAATTCAGGTGGGATATATTCAAGCTGATATTTTGGCTCTTGTGGACTTGTTTTCATTTTTTTCAGCTTTAGTTTGAAGTTGCATATAAGCTGTTAGATCGTCTGTTCTAGTCTGCCCCTGGCCTTATTTTGACTGGTGATATGGAGCTTTTCCATCGTCTCTTTCTGCAGATGTTGTCAATTTGATTTCTATACATCCCACCTGGCGAGTTCCATGTGTATAGTCATCCCTTATGCTGTCAAAGAAGGTATTTGAAATGAACAAATCATTGATTTTGCAGAATTCTATTATGTGATCTCCAGCATCATTTCTATCACGAAGGCCATATTTTCCAACTACTGATTTTTCCTCTTTGCTCCCAACCTTTTCATTCCAATCACCAGTAATGATCAATACATCTTGATTGGATGTTTGATCAATTTCAGATTGAAGAAGTTGGTAGAGTTCTTCTATTTTATCTTCACTGGCTTATTTTTTGGTGTGTAAATTTGAATAATAGTGGATTAACTGGTCTTCCCTGTAGGTGCATGGATATTATCCTATCACAGACAGTGTTGTTCCTCATGACTGATCTGGATCTGTTCTTTTTGACAATGAGTGCAACATTATTCCTCTTCAATTTATCATTCCCGGCATAGTAAATCATGTGGTTGTCATATTAAAAATGGCCAATACCAGTCCATTTCAGCTCACTATGCCTAAGAAATCAATATTTATGCATTCCATTTGATTTTTGACAACTTCCAATTGTTACCATTGTTGTTACCAAAATTAACCTTTTATTTAAGAAAATTTCTTGACTTATAGAAAAGTTACCAATATAGTAATGAGAGTTATTTACCGTGTTCACCCAGCTGCTCCTAATATCAGTGTCTTGGTGTGGTGTTGTAGGATAAGCAATGGACTGCCACCTAGAAGGTCAGAAGCTCAACTCCACCAATTGCTCCTTGGAAACCCATACAGGGTTATTATGAGTCTGGGTGAACTTGAAGGCACTTAATGACAACAATACAAATAAAACTTTGAAGTTAGCATTGATACAATGTTGTTAAGTGCTGTCGAGTCAGTTCTAATGCATAGAGATCCTTTATAGTGTTCTGAGGAATAGCTGGTGGGCTTGAACTGCCTACCCTGTGGTTTGCTGTCTAGTGTTGAGTCTATATCACCACATCAGGAGTCCTCACATAGCCTTTAGTATTCTATTTGTTAATCCTTCCTTTAAAATGGGCACTATGACTGGAATTAGGGTATTTATGTGGATCATTTTGTCTAAAGGATGGAGTTACCTTTATCTCTTTCATGACCAGGATGCTGTAATTCAGAGACACCTGATCACTTCAATTTCCTATAGAGGCCAAAGTTAGAGCAGAAAGAGTAGATAATTGGTTCCCCTACTTGAAAGTTGCAGTTTTAGCAGTTAGAGTACAGGAGACTGCATGGAAACTAAGGTGTGTCATTTGATATCTTGACTTCTACTTATATATGTGTTGATTATGGATTTATGCAAAATTAAGTCTTTGACATCTTCAATCTTTTCTCCATTTATAATGATGTTATTTATTGGCTCAGTTTTGAAGATTTTTGTTTTCTTTACATTGAGGTGCAATCCATATTGAAGGCTGTCGTCTTTGATCTTCATCAGTAAATCTTTTAAGTTCTCTTCACTTCCAGCAAGCAAGGTTGTATTATCTGCATATCGCAGGGTGCTAATGAACTTTGTTCAAATCCTGATGCCACATTCTTCTTCATATAGTCTAGTTTCTCAGATAATATGTTTAACAAACATAAATAAGTATGGAAAAAATAAAACCTTGGTGGACACTTTCCTTGATTTTAAATTGTTCAGTGTGCCCTTGTTTTGGCCTCTGTACAGGTTCCATTCTTTGCAATGTTTTCCATATCTTGTCATGAATCATGTAGTTGAGAACCTCTGCATAGTCAATAAAGCACAAGTAAACATTGTTTTAGTTTACTCTGCTTTCAGTCAAGATCCATCTGATGTCAACAATGATATCCCTAGTTCCACGTACTCTTCTAAATGCAGCTTGACTTTCTGGCAGTTCCCTGTCAATATACACTTGCAGTCTTATTTAATTATCTTTTGCAAAATGTAACTTGCATGTGATATTAATGATATATTTTTTAATAATGTCTGCACTTTGTTAGATCACTCTCTTTGATATAGGCACAGATATTTATCTCTTCCAAATGGTTGGCCAGGTAGCTGTCTTCCAAATTCCTTGACATAGATGAGTTGAGTTCTACATCATTTCTACATCTCTGTTGAAACATTTCAATTTTATAGTCAATTCCTGGAAATTTTTGTTTGTTTTTTTGTTGTTAAGTGCTGTTGAGTCGTTTCTAACCCATATTGACTCTGTGTAGGGTCTTCAAGGAGTGGCTGGTGAGCTTGAACCACTGGTCTTGTGGTTCAAATGACTTTGCAGTCCAGTGCATTAGCCCACAGCACCACACCATGACTTCAAGATCTCACTTCCAGACACTGCAGGGTAATCTTAGGAATGATGAGCCAATGCTTTAGTGAAGCTTGGATTTCTTCCTTCAGTGCCATCTGTTCTTGATCATATCCTAACTCTTGAAATGTTTGAATGTTGACCATTACTCTTTGGCACAATGGCTCTGTGTATTCCTTCTTTCTTAGGTGTTTTCTGTATCATTCATTATTTTGTCCATAGAATCCTTCAACATTGCAAGTAGGCTTGAATTTTTTCTTTAGTTCTTTCACTTTGAGAAATGCTGAGCGTGTTCTATCATTTCAGTTTTCTAACTTCAGGTCCTTGCACATTTCATTATAATACTTGATTTTGTCTTAGCAAGCTATCCTTTTAGATTTTCTTTTCAGTTCTTTTACTTCATCATTTCTTCCACTCTCTTTTTCATATGTACACTGGAGACCAAGTTTAACATCCATTTTGGTCTTTTTCTGACATTCATTTTTGTCTTTTCTTTCTTTCCTGTCTTTTTAATGACCCTTTGTTTTCTTCCTTTATGAAGTTCTTCTGGTCTTTGTTCATTAGTGTCTAATGTATCTGTTCTTGAGATGATCTCTACATTCAGGTGGAATATGTTCAAGGTCGTATTTTGACTATCATGGACTTGTTTTAATATTCTTAATCTTCGTGCTGAACTTGTCTATGAACAATTGATTGTCTTTTCCACAGTAAGCCCATGGCCTTGTTTTGGATGATGATATGATACAGCTTTTCAACTGTCTCTCCCCACAATAAAATTCCCACAATTTGATTGCTGTGTATTCCATTTGGTAAGGTCAGTGTGCATCATTACCTTTTATGTTTTTTAAAAAAGGTATTTGCAATCAAGAATTCATTGTTCTTGCAAAATTGTATCATGTGATTTCCAACATCATTTCCATCACCAAGTCCATATTTTCCAACTACTGATCCTTCCTCTTTGTTTCCAACCTTTGCATTTCAGTCATCAGTAATTATCCGTACATCTTGATTGCATGTTTGGTCAGTTTCAAACTGAAGAAGTTGGTAGAGTTCTTCATTTTCATCATTACTGGTATTAGTGTTTGATGCATACATTTTAATAATAGTGGTATTAACTGGTCTTTCTTGTAGGTGTTTGGATATTATCCCATAACAGATGGTGTTGTCCTTCAAGACAGATCTTCAGATGTTCTTTTTGATGACAAATGCGATGCTATTCCTCTTTAATTTTTTGTTCCCAGCATAGTAAATCTTATGATTGTCAGATTCAAAATAGCTTATACTAGTCCATTTAAGCTCCCTGATGACTAAGATATCAATGTCTATGTGTTCCATTTCATTTTTAACAATTTCCAATTTTCTTAGATTTGTACTTCATAAAGTTCATGTTATAATTACTAATAAATGTTTGCAGCTGTTTCTCCTCATTTTGAGTTGTGCCCCGTCTGTAAATGAAGGTACCAAACGCTTTCCTCCTTTTGCGTTATCATGGTCAACTTTATTTTGAGGAAGTAGCTCTTTCCCAGTCATCTTTTGCGTGCCTTCCAAACTGAGTGGCTCATCTTCCAGTACTGTATCTGAAAATATTCTGATGCTAATCATAAGACTTGCAATAGCTAAACATCCTGAATCCTTCTTCCTTATCTGTCTTAGTCTGGGAGCTCTACGGAAACCTGCTCACCATGGGTTTAAAATACGCATGACCTGCTTCCAGCATCACAGCAACATGCAAGCCACCACAATATGACACTGACAGATGAGTAGTGGTCAGGCCCTCTAAGTCCATTTATGTAATAAAATTGTTGTTGTTGTTGTTAAGTGCCATTGAGTCGATTCTGACCCAGAGTGACTCTGTATAGGGTTTCCAAGGAACAGCTGGTGAGCTTGAACTGCCGACCTTGCAGTTCAAATGGCTTTGTAGTCTGACACATTAACCCATAGTGCCACACCAGGACTCCTATATTATCAAATTAAATACTCATTAAATCCTTTCAAAGTCAAAATGTGCCTTTCACATTCAGAAGTGAATAAACTGAGTGTTGGATAGGTGGGGTAACCTTCTCATGATATGAGGACTACTAGTGGGCAGAACTGGGGTCTAACACCACAAAATCTGAACCCCATGTGAGTCATTTTAAAGCCTCATTGCCACATTCTATGAAATCAGAGTTTGGGGAGATTTTGCAAAGAACAATAGATCACGTGAAAGTGAAGAGCAGAGACTTTCTCATCAGGCCTAAGTTTAAATCTGGTCATTTATTTACAAGGGGGGCATGAAAAATGAAATGTACTTTTGTTTATGTTGTTGAGAATGAGAAGTTATTGAAGGATTAAGGGAATCTGAGGACAGGGTTATAAAATAAAAGTCTAGAGGAGAGAGTGGATTTCTAAAGAAAAGATAAATTGATCAGAAGCAATGTCAGTAAATCTAAAGGCTTTTCTGTGGCTGTAAGTAATGAAAAACTAAACACAACACAAAAACAAAGCCAGAAACAGAACTTGCCGAGGGAGGGGACTTACGGCCAGAGTGATGCCGTTGACTTTGCTGAATCCTAACTTGCTTTCCTAGAGGGTCATGTCTGCTTCCGACTTAAGAGCACCCTATGTAGTTCATGGGTGAAGATGGGCAAGTAATTAGACAAGTGACAGCTTAATCAGCTGCCTTATGACCCTGCTGCCTGAGCTGAAGATTTTCATTTTGCTTTCAGTATTTAACCTCTGCTGGCAGATTTCTAGGTTGTGCTACCGCTGATGCTCTATCAGAGCTCCTCAGACATCTTTCCAACATCTCCCAGAATGGAGTCACTGTGGGCTTCATCTGTATATCAGTGTCGCATTTGACCCTTATGAAAGAGGAAGTATCCTACCTTCTCTTTTTAATTTTTCTCAGAGCAGTGCACAAATTCTTTCTCTTCAACTCTGTCATCCTCTGTGTCTTAATTATATACCAATTATACACCATTTGGAAAGAAACTTTGTGAATAATTATAACCATCAATTTGTGTTACCATTTGGTTTTTGAGGGGGTGGTGAGAGGAGCAAGTGTTTGAGATACTGAAAACATTTTCAAGGTCAAATTTAAAAAAAAATTCTCAAGGGAAAAATCTGAAGGTTTATAATTTTATCTGAGAGGATGAAATGCTTATTGTGGATGCCTTACATATCTTCTAGTTGGATTGCCTTTGATTTTACAGCCAGAAAGCTTAAATGCTCTTACCAAGGCACAAGTTTGGTAACAGGCACAGTGGTGACTCGAATCCAGATTGCCTCATTTTCAAACTAGATTTATTTCTACCACACCTCTAAGAAAGAACAGGAAAACAAACCAAGATCTCTCCATACAATGAGATTTAATTAATTATTATTTTTTAAAATTTGGCCAGCATCAAGGTAAATAATACATAAAAATATTTAAAGAATTTTTAGAAGTAAGCATCAACATCTTCCATTTTTTTCTTGAAAGATTTTTTTAGAGGTTTGGCTGGTAGAAGTGCTTGTTAATTTTAAGTCAGAGAGAAATTTATCTAAGCAAGCTATGTCTGTGATATAGTCAAGCATTCAAGTGAGAAATCTATTTCATAAATTTTCTTTTTCATGGTTATTATTTTTCTTAGATATTATAGCAACGAAACACCATAAAGGAAGGAAGGTATAGCCTCATGTCATAAAAAAGTACCAAAGCAGAAACGTCTGTTTCAGGTTCCCATTTAAGCAGGCAAGTATTAGCACAAGACAAATGTCGGCACAGTTGGTAGTGGAAAACCATCAATAACTCCTTAACTGCAAGACTTAATGAGGGGCAAATAGGACAGAGACTCATTTTGTTACTCATTTTGTGTCCCAGGCATTCAACCCTTTCAGAAATATATCTGTCATTCTGATTTTGGTCTAAGATGTGGTAGTCTCCCTTATTCATGGGACAAATGACATTATGGCAACATTATCACTTGCCATTTAGTTTACTTTAGTTTGTTTTTTTATAAGGTCTATGGACTCCTGGTATAATGCTGTAGGATTAGCACTGAAATGCTAATCAGAAAATTGGCAGTTCAAACCCACCAGTTTCTCTTCGGAAACACTGTACAGGGTCACTATGAGTCTGAACCAACTTGACGATATTTGACAACACCACCACCATGGGGATATAGGGAACATGGTGGCTCTGCAAGATAGGCACTGGATTGCAAACCACAAGGTTAGAGGTTTGAGGCCACCAGTTACTCCTTGGAAGAAAGATGAGGCTTTCTCCAAAACCCTATACCAGTCACTGTGAGTCGGAACTGACTTGATGACACTTAGCAACAACAATGGAGATATATGTATAATACAATTTATAATGGTGGTGGTGATGGTTATGTGCCATGGAGTCAGTTCTGACTCATAACGACCCTGTACCGGGTTTCCAAGGAGCAGCTGGTGGGTTTGAACTACTAACCTTAAATTTTGCAGTCCAGTACTTATCCTACAGTGCCACACCAGGAGTCCACATTTAATCGGGAGACCTTTAAAACTTATGAGCAAAATAGAAGTCCTCATACACATATATTTCTTTCTTTCACAGTCTTTCTGACTCTTTTTCTATATATGCCCAGTCTGCCCCAACTATCACTATAACCACCACCACCTCCACCACCACACATAGAAAGGAGAAAGAGAGAGAGAGAGAGATTTGGTGGAACTTCGACTTTCTGTATCCAAGGAATTACCTTATTTATTCCTTGCAACAATACTAGGAAACATACACAATGACTCCTGTTTTATAGAAAAAGAAGTTGAGGAACAAATGGGGTTACAACCACTGATAGGCTTATAACCACCGGAGGAAACAATATTAAAATAACTGACTCCGAAGTCTACGACCTTATATTATATTGGAGAATCAGTAGAAAGGATATAGAAAATTAGGTAGAAATAATGAGAGCCCTTGTCACTCCACCTTCATTCTCAAGTTGCATTTTACTAAGGAGCCCTGGTGGTAAAGGCATTGAGCTACTAGCCACAGGGTCAGAGTTCAAATACACCAACCACTCTGCTGGAGAAAGGTAAAGCTGTATACTCCAGTAAAGATTCAATCTTGAAACCCTTGTTTAGGGTTCCTATGAGTTGGAATCAGCTTGATAGCAGTGGATTATTATTATTTTCTTTTTTTCATGTTTGTTTGGCTTTCAAAAAGCCAAAAGTATTTTAGAGACTTTCTTAGTCCATCCCTCAAAAGAGGATAATCACACAATATAAATCTCATCTGTATTTAAAAAAACAAAACAAAACAAAAAAACTTTTCCTTTGTTCTCTTAAAAGAAGATGTTGGAGAAGCGACATGATAAATTGAAAGCTTTTGGTTTATTAATTTCTTGGTTTGTAATTTGAGGATAATAAGATACCTCGTAGAATTATTGTGAAGATTTAGTTATATAACCTGTTTGCAGTATTTAGTGCAGAAAGATGATTCAATTATTACTGGAAAGGGTGTTTCTTTTTCCAGCCTTAATGATGAAATGTAGAAGAGGGACACAGATGATGTGATTTTCAGGCATATACAATTGAAGTTTCAATGCTCCTTTCCAGTAGGCCTTACTTAAGTAAAGAAGAAATTCTCTGAATGGAGATAAGGGAATCTACCTTGGGGAAGGTCTTGCTGGACACCATCTGAGCTCTCCTGCCAGTCATTGAGGGGGCTCCCTGTCATGCCAACATAAACCAGAGTGGCATCATCACTTATTTCACACAGTATTCAGTATCTTCCTATCAATCATGAATTTTGCTAACACCAATTTCCAATTTGTATTAAAAGCTTCTGGGAAATGTGACTAAACGAGTAGTGCCATTGGAGGTTCAGAGGTCCCCAGAGCTGTTCATTCCTTTGTTATTCTTTCATTGGTCCAATCATTCATTTTTTTAATCCAACATTTATTGACTATTACTGTGGACCAGATACAGTGCTAAATATCCAATAGCTTAATAATGGCAACTGACATCTCTTAGGTGCTTTCCATACTACCAATTCTATTTTCTAAGCATTTACATTTGTAAATCATTTAGTCATTGAAACAATCCTATGGAGAAGATATTGACGTTACCATTCCATTTTAGAAGTGAGGGAACTGAGATCTCTTAGCTTTTAAGTGATATGGGTGGGATTTGAGGATGAAAAAGACATCAACTCTGCCCCAACTCAGAGTTTATAGACTAGTAGGGAAGATAAAATAGTAAATAAATACCTGGAGAATGAACTATACAATAGTGCTTGCTATTATTCTAGAATACCACCCTTTTCCAGAGGAATAATTAACTCTGACTAAAGGCATTGAAACAGGTGTTCAGTATAAGTTGAATCTTGAAGAAGGATGAAAATTCTTTTAAAAGACCACCTAGATAAAACAGGAGTTCCTGAGTGTTACAAAAACAATTATTAAAGTGTTTGACTTCTAATTGAAAAGTTGGAGGTTCAAATCCAAGCAGAGGTGTCTTGGAAGAAATGCTTGGAGATCTACTTTTGGAAGATTTCAGTCATTGAAAACTCTATGGAACTCACTTCTACTTTGATAGACATAAGGTTTCTATGAGTTTAAATCAACTCCATGGTAACTTGGTAAAAATAACACAAAACAAAAAACAAAGCAAAGAAGAGAAACCCTGATAGAAACACTAATGTGGGCAAGCTCATGGGTGTTTAAGAGGCTGTGGCAGAATGAAAAAATGTTAAGTGGTTCTGAATACTTGAGTTATAAGAATTTGAAGATTGAGAAATCTTCATTAAGCATTAAGGGTCTTCAACGATGTAGAAATTTGGGTTCTTATTCTCCAGGCAACTGATCAAAGCTTTAAGAGGCTTAAAACCAGAGAAGTGATATGATGCAATTTTTAATTTGAATGATTGGAAGAGAAGAGCCTGAGGAGAGGAGAACCTCATAAGGTGGTCTTGCATGACCTAGTTAAGAGATAATTGGGAACAGTTGGAGGTAGTTCAATCAGTTAAATTAATATCAATTTAACTGAGATTAAAGAGAGAGGCTGATGATACAGAGCTTTTCCACTCTCACTTTCCACAGATGTAGTCAAAATTTGATTTCTGTGTATTCCATTTGGTGAAGTCCACGTGTATAGTCATCTTTTATGTTGTTTATGAAAAACAGACCATTGGTCTTGCAAAATTCTATCATATGATCTCTGGAATCGTTTCTATCACCAAGGCCATATTTTCCAACTACTGATCCTTCCTCTTTGTTTCCAACCTTTCACCATACTTATTCAATTTCTATGCTGAGCAAATAATCCAAGAAGCTGGGCTATATGAAGAAAAATGAAGCATCAGAATTGGAGGAAGACTCATTAACAACCTGTGATATGCAGATGATACAACCAGTCTTGCTGAAAGTGAAGAGGAATTAAAAGACTTATTGATGAATATCAAAGACCACAGCCTTCAGTATGTGCTGCATCTCAATGTAAAGAAAACAAAAATCCTCACTACTGGGCCAATAAACAACATCCATATCAATGAAGAAAAGATTGAAGTTGTCAAAGACTTCATTTTGCTCAGATCAACCATCAAAATTCTATTATATGATCTCCAACATCAAGAAATGGAAGAAGCAGTTAAGAAATCAAATGTTGTATTGTATTAGACAAACTGCTACACAAAAGCTTTTTAAAGTGCTGAAGAGCAAAGATGTCAGTTTGAGAACTAAGGTGTGTCTGATCCAAGCCATGGTATTTTCAATAACCTCATATGCATGCGAATGTTGTACATTGAATAAGGAAGACCATAGAAGAATTGATGCATTTGAGTTATGGTGTTAGAGATCATCAGAAGTACCATGGACTGCCAGAAGAACAAGCAGATCTGTGTTGGAAGAAGTACAGTCAGAGTGCTCTTTTGAAGTCAGGATGGCCAGATTTTGTCTCTCCTACTTTGTACAAATTATCAGGAGGGACCAGTCACTGGAGAAGGAAATCATGTTTGGTAAAGTGGAATTATCAGAGAAAAAGAGGAAGACTTCGAATGAGATGGATTGACACATGGCAGCAGCAATGGGCTCAAATGTAGCAGCAATTGTGAGACTGGCCCAGGACCAGGCAGTTTTTCGTTCTGTTGTGTATAGGGTTGCTATCAGTCAGCACTGACTCGATGACACCTAACAACAATAACAAAGAGAGAGGAGGATGGGGTCAACTGAACTGTTAATAAAGAGCTACAACCTGATTAATTTAGAACTGAACTGCAGAAAACACAGATTCAAGCGCCTCAGAGGAAAAAGTCCTGGTCACGTTTTATTTTGTTCTCTAATTGCTTAGGCTCAGCTGCATCCCTGCATCTGTGGTTTGGTTACCTAATTCCATTTTTGCTCTAAGCTACTTCATGTTGGGTTTTTGGCATTAGCAGCAAAAAAGAGTTTTGACTAATATACCCAGGGACCACAGACATTTAAGTTTTAGGAAGTAGAAGAGACAATCCAATTCAAGATCTGACCTCACTAAAGAGGATCACTGAAGTTGAATATTCAGCTGAAGAGATCATTGTACTTTCAAGACTTTAAAACCTGATACCATATGGGACTAGAGGTGCCTATCCTTAATCAAAGCTTGTTCCACTGCACAGAGGAAATGTGAGGAGAGGTTCCAGAAGAGTTTCACTTCAATTCATCACTATAAATCGAGGTGCTGTGATTGATGCTGCAATGAACTTGATTAAAAGGTAGGCAACATTTGTGAAATATTGAAGGAATTGAAATCATTTAACATGGAGAAAGGAAGACTAGAGCACAAAATTGCTGTCTTGAATTATTTGAAGTGTTCTGAAATGGAGCTTCATGACGAATGTTTCTTTCTCTCCACCGAGGACAGAGTAAGAGGAAATGGATTCAAGTCGAAGCCGGATCTATTTAGGTGAATTATACCAGAGAGTTTCCTGACCTTGAAGGCTGTTTGGCATAGGAACAGATTGCTAAGCCAGGTCAAGGAATCCTTTTCTCCAGAGAGAGAATCAGAAGGATGAAGGGGATTTGGGAAGTCATTTAGGCAGATGAAAATTGATCTTCTTTGAAAAACCAAGTCTCCCGAGACAAAAATGCCATGACTTCATACGAAAGTCTTATACAGTTCTCATTCATTACTCATGTCTAACTTGATGCTGTAGCTTCAAATCATTTCCTCATTTTCTCTTCCTAGTAGAAATAGAGAAGAGTTACTTGGGCTCTTTAAAACTATTGGGTACACTGAAGGTCAATATTAAATCACTCTTCACATCCTCTTTTGCAAGCTGACTACTTCTTAATCCTTTATCTTTGTGCTTCTCTAAAAATTTCCTAAGATTTCATATCTATATTTTGAGACTGCAAACAGAATGATCTAGTCAAGGTTTTAAGTGATGAGTATAATGGGCCAGGTGCTTTTCAGTTCTTAAAGAATTTTACTATGTTTATATGATTGAATAATCTTTTTCATTTTTTAAAACAGTGAATGTTTATATTGAGATTTTCCATTTGTTTTATACATTTATCTGTTTAAGGACCTCTGGTAGCAAAGTGGTTACAAGTTGGGTGGCTAACCTCAGGGTCAGATGTTCGAAAATACCAGGTGTTCCATGGGAGAAAAATGAGGCTTTCTGCTCCCTGATACAGGGTCGCTATGAGTTGGAACCGATTCCACAGTACATAACCACCACCACCAGTGATTAATGCAATCCTTGGCATATAACAAAATACCTGAATGCATGTGTTCACAGAATAAACTTATATGTATGTTATTTGAATATATTCTTTCAACATTCTAAATTGTACTTATATAGAATATTTTTTCAGTAATTTTCTGGTACTGTGTGTACACATTAGGACTCTTGGTATGGCACTGGAGGATAAACACCAGATCACCAGGTTGGTTTACTGCAAAGTTGGTGGTTCAAACTCACCAGCCGCTCCTTGAAAACCCTATAGAGAGTTGCTATGAGGCAAAACCAACTCAATGGCACTTGACAACAACAGCAATAACACACATTCAGTGTTCAGATTTGCTTGTTTGCTTATTAATGGTTATTAAAAGTAATGAATGCTTATGACAAAAAATAAAACTAAAATTTTATAGGAAAATATAAAGCAAAGGTCTCCATTTTCTCATTCCAATTCACAGTGCCTGTCAGTGCTCAGCTTTTTATTCTCTCTGTCACTACATAAATAGTATTTACTTCATAAGTAGCATATAGTAGTATATTACTGTTTTTCACTTGTCTTTTTTAAAAACATTTTTCAACTGTGTGTAATGCACAACCCCTTCTTTTCCTCTGGGGTCACCATCCTATCCCAAGCCACTCTCATCTCTTACTTAAATTATTACAATAATTTAGCATGCTTCACTGCTTTCAACTTTGGACACACATACACACAGGTTTATCCTCCTCACAACAGACAGATGATCTTTTGAAAACAAGAGACATTCTGTGATTCTCTTGTACTCACTCATCTATGCCAGGAAAATTGCAAGAGAACTACCTGGCCAGCCACTGGAAGAGATCCATATTTGTGCCCATTCCAAAGAAAGGTTTCCCAATGGAATGCTGAAATTATTGGACACTATCATTAATATTACAAGACCGTAGAAGAATCGATGCATTTGTGTTATGGTGTTGGAGGAGAATGTTAAAAGTAGCATGGACTGCCAAAAGAACAAAGCAATCTGTGTTGGAAGAAGTACAACTTAATATTACAAAAAAATTTTGCTAAAGATAATTAAAAAACAACTGCAACAGTACATTGAAGAGAACTTCCAGAGGCACAAGCTGGATTCAGAAGAGGACGTGTAATAATGGGTGTCATTGCTGACATCAGGGAGATATTGGCTAAAAGCAGGGAATACCAGAAAGATGTTTACCTATGCTTTATTGACTATGCAAAGGCTTTCGATTGTGTGGATCATCACAAGCTATGGACAACATTGTAGAGAATGAGTATTCCGGAACACTTAATTATGCTCATGAGGAACCTGTACTTAGACCAAGAGGCAGATGGTAAAACAGAACAAGGGAACAACAAATGGTTTAAAATTAGGAAAGGTGTGTACCAGGATTGTATTCTTTCACCATATTTATTCAATATGTGTACTGAGCTGCTCTATATGAAGAAAAATATAGCATCAGGATTGGAGGAAGACTCATTAACAACTTTCTCTATGCAGATGATACAGCCTTGCTTGCTGAAAGTGAAGAGTACCATCTTACTGATGAAATCAAAGACCATAGCCTTTCATATGGGTTGTACCTCAGTGTAAAGAAAAATAAATAAATCCTCACCACTGTACCAATAAATAACATCAAGATACATGGAGAAAAGATTGAAGTTGTCAAAGACTTCATTTTGCTCAGATCAACCATCAACACTCATGGAAACAGCAGTCAAGAACTCATATGACATAATGCATTAGGCAATCTGCTGTACAAGAGCTCTTTAAAGGTTGAAGAGCAAAGATACCAGTATCAGTATGACTACTACGGTTCACTTATACTAAACCATTCCATTTTCAGTAACCTCATATGCGTGTGAAAGTTGAACAGTGAATAAGAAATACCATAGAAGAAATGATGCATTTTCGTTATGGTGTTGGAGGAGAATATTAAAAGTAGCATGGACTGCCAAAAGAACAATGCAATCTGTGGTGGAAGAACCACAACCAGAATGCAGCTTGGAAGCCAGGATGGCCAGATCTCGTCTCCGGCACTTTAGATATATTATCAGGAGGGACCAGTCCCTGGAGAAGGATATTATGTTTGATAAAGTGGAGGGTCAAAGAAAAAGAGGATGACCCCCAACGAGATGGATTGACATCGAGCTCAAACATGGCAGAGATTGTTGATTTGTGCAAGATTGGGCAGTGTTTCATTCTGCTGTGCATAGTTGTTATTAAGTGCCATCAAGTCGATTCTGACCCTGTATAGGGTTTCCAAGGAGCAGCTGGTGAGCTTGAAGCACTGACCTTGCAGTTCAAATGACTTTTACAGTCTGATGCATTAGCCCACAGCACCACACCAGGACTCCTGTGCATAGAGGGTCACTATGAATTGGTACTGAGCTAATGACACCTAACAACAACAACAACATTCAGCATTACATAGAAGCCCTTACAGTAAATGGAACCCTGGTGAGCTGCTGTGGGTTAATGTGCTGGAGTGTAAAATCAGTTTGAACGGCAAGGCCAGTGGTTCAAGCTTATCAGCTGCTCCTCAGAAACCCTATGCAGGATTGCTATGGGTGGAACCAACTCGACAGCACTTAACAACAACTATAGTAAATAACCCGCAGAGCTCCCTTTGGCCTGGTACTATGCTACTTTTATGTCATTGCCTGTATGTCTTCATCATTATCCCCCTCATCCACACATCTCATCCAACTTGTTCTCAATATGTAGGCATATTTCCCTCCAGTCTCTGAACTACTGTTCCATCTGCCCAGAACACTGTTTCTTCAGATGTCCACAGAGCTAATCTTCTCATTCTCTTTCCTTCTCTTATCAGATGTCACCCTATCATAGAGGACTGAGTACTCCCTCATCAAATGTGCACTAAGAATCCATGTGCACATTAGTCGTGCTCACCCCCTTTGGTGAGTCTCCTCTCGGTTCTGACACAGGGGGAGATCACATTTCCTGTCCACCTCGGAGTTAGGAGAGACTATTTGAGTTGCTTTGGCCAAAGGCATTTGGGTGGAAGTGATGTGTGGAAACACTTAAGCGTCTGTGTGTGATTCTACAGTCTCCCTTTCCCTGCCTTGAAAACCAGCTGGAGACGTCATCAGTTTGAATTCCTCAGTGATAACTCCAGAGAGCTAAACCTCTCCCAATGAAAATTATTGGAGTGTTGTATGAGTAAGAAATGATATCTATTGTTTTAAGTCACTGAGATTCTAGAGGTAATTACCACAACATAACATAACTTACCTGGCTCTAACATTGCCAACTTTCTCCCACTTTACCTTACTGTTTATTATTCTTTAAAGCATTTATTACCATTTGACACATTTATTTGTTTGCTTATTGTCCATGCCTCTGTCTTGTGGTGGTGGTGGTTATGTGCCGTGGAGTCGGTTCCCAGACTCATAGTGACCCTGTACAGGGTTTCTGAGGCTGTAAATCTTTATGGGAGCAGAAACCTCATCTTTCTCCCTCAGAACAGCTGGTAGTTTCAAACTGCTGACCTTGCAGTTTGTAGCCCGATTCGTAACCACTACGCTGTCTTAGAGGGTAGAAACTTCATTTTGTTCACCCAGAAACTTAGGAAAGTATCTGAAATATAGTGTGTGGTTAGTAAATACTTGATGATTCAATAAATGAACTTCAAATCACGGTGTAGTGATCATTTTATATTAGCATGTATGAGCTCTTCTTCTGTTAGTTTTCAATTGTAGTCCTGGTAGAGTGCTGTGGGTTAATGCACTGGACTGTAAAGTTGGTTTGAACTGCAAGGTTAGTGGTTCAAGCTCACCAGCTGATCTTCAGAAACCCTATACAGGGTCACTATGGGTCAGAATTGACTCGACGGCACTTAACAACAACAACAACAACAACAAAATATAGATAGGAGAGCGCTTAAAAAAATTGTGGAAAAGTTCCATTACCTTTTAATTCCATTTTCCCACAAACTTCTTGAAGTACCCTTGACATGCAAATGTTACTGTATTTCTCTGAAAATAGTTTTCTCTGAAAATACTCTGTACTGTGCAATATTTATATCTTTATAATAAACACTAAAAGGAGATAGTTACAATAAAGCCATAAACCAACTGTAACTAAAATTGTATCTGTATTTTGTCAAACTGACCTCTAGAGAGAATGTAGCAAACTGAAGCATATAATTGTATGGTGGTGCTCTAGGGTAAGCACTGGATTGCTAGCTACAAGGTAGACATTTCTAATACACTAGTCCTCCACAGGAGAAAGATGAGACTTTCTGCTCCCATAAAGATTTACAGCTTTGCAAACCCTATACAGGGCCACTATGAATGGTAACGGACTCGACAGTACCAAGCAAGAGTAACAACATGAATAGAGTGTGTGTGAATGAGAAGTGCAGAGGAAGAAATGTCTCAGATGCTGTGAGACTTGATGTAGAAAGTTGAGATTAAAGATGAGTTATGGTGTTAGAGGAGCATCTTAAAAGTACCATGGACTTCCAAAAGAACAAACCGACTTGTGTTGGAAGAAGTACAGCCAGAATGCTCCTTAGAAGCCAGAAAATCAGAGGAGAATGGTGTATGCACGTGCCTTACCTAAAAGGACTTAATTACATTACAAAAATAGCCCCATAAGCTTCTGTACACATTAGTCATGCTCACCCACATTTTGAATATTTGTCTCTGTTCTGGCACAAGGACAGATGACATTTCCTTTCCACTTTGGAGTTAGGTGAGGCTATGTGACCCAACCCATGTACATGAATGTGCCTAATGATATGATCATTCTATCCCTCATTAGAAATATTTGTATAATCTTGTTGGGATTGTGATTATGATCTGTACTTGTTAAATTGGGCACTTTTGAACATGATTTGCATTGCTGCTGATAAGGCTATGCAAAAAGGTCAGGCTGAGAAAGTCTGAGTCTCTTACTCATCCAGAAAGTGGGTTATTACCCTTGTTGCATAAAATTGAGCAATGCATATTTTACAGGTCCTTTCAAACGTAGAAGATTTAACTTTTACACTCATTCTGAAAAAATAAGAACACCTCCAATAAGTAACACACCAAACAGTAAATGATTTGCCTAAACCCACACAGGAAATCACCAGTATGTAGGAATAGAATTAAGCGTTCCTGATTCCCTTTCCTTTGCTGATGCCACCAAATAATTTGTCAGAAACACTTCAGTCTCTTTTTCTAAGTAAACTGAAAACCTTGCATGGATGTATGAGCTAAATTTTACCTTCAAAAGGAAGACTATTATAAAAATGTGTTGATAGAATGATTGCTTAGTGGGTATGGTGTGATAGAAAGGTTTTGGGGTGATAAAAATGTTCTGGCACTGGATAGTGGCTGCTTATATTTCATAGAATTGTGAATGTACTTAAAGCCACTGAACGTAAACTTTAAAATGCTTAGAATGCTACTAATTTTGTTAAGTGTATTTTATGTAACAACAACAAAAAAGATAAAAGTTTAAATTAAATGATAATTCCTTGCTTGTTATCTCTTTGTGGATAAATACAGTTGTGTCTTTTTGTGTATTAACTATTACTTTAGATGAATTTGCAAATGAAGATGTCAAAGACAAAATTCATGTTTTATTCCCATTCATATGGCTTTACTAATATTTTACTTTTAATCTGTTCTAGAACTTCATTTAGAAGGGTTCAGCATGCACTCTTTTGTGTACGGCTTCTTTCACTTTACATAATGTTTGGAAATTCAGTTTATACAATCACATTTTTCCAAAACTGAAATGAAACCAACAGGAGGCCTTTAATGAGGTCCTCTTAGTGCTTACAAAAATTGCAGTACAGTAAGTCCCTGTGTTATGAATGTTTGACTTAAGGACAACGTGTACTGACCCTTTAATGTTATGTAAATTCACCCTCACTTTGAAATGATTGAACAAATTTCTACTAGAAACAAATTCATTACCACAAAAACCTTTACTGACTACATGTGCACCTCTTAAATCATAGAAAAGACTTTGAGTTTTTTCTTGTTTTTGTTGTGCTAACATAAGGCTAAATAAACACTGTATACACCTATTTGATTAACCTACAAATTTGAATTAAAGATACAGTAAGAAATGAATCTTATTCATATCCTGGAGACTGCTTATACTTAAATCTGTTGCCTCCAAAAAACACTAGCAATACAACTTTGGTTTCATCTCAATATATAAGATTTTTCTTCAAGAGATGGAGCGCTTGGAGAATATATTTTAGGAACAGGGCTTTGAACTGCGTCATTTGGGTTTGCTCCCCTGATGAGGATTTTCATATACTGAATCCATTTTAAAGATACGTAAAGATCACCTGGGGATATATCACATAGTGTGAGAATGTAGATTCTGATTCAGTATATCTGACCTGGAAAAGCAAATTCTCAGCAGGAGTTTGAATAGGAAAGAACCCATTCAAAGCCCAGAGTAGGAGACATTACCTAAAGCATACCAACACTGAAAAGTATAAAAGGTGTTTCTGATTTGCTCTGTGCCCTGTGGAATTGTATACTGGAGTTTGTTCTGGAGTCAAAGGCTTCATGGTCATTCTAAAGTCACTGCAAGCTTCTGCTTCGACCAGGCATGGGAAGGATGAAGCCAAGCCAGACACAAGCAAACTCTCATCTTGTGCCACATTATAAAACCATGCATCTGTTTTCAATGATGGATACCATATCATCTGTCTGAATATTTTATCTTTTCTTACCTAAACTGTGAAGCATCATATATTTTAAAACAGCATACATTTAACGAAATACTGCAATCTCTGTTTTTTAGGTGAAATTGCAATCATAGGGAAAGTTGAAAAAAGCTGAATTCTGTTGCAAAGCAGTTGCATGTCAAGCTTCGAATCAAGTGCTCCAAGTTTACTTTCAATGACCTGATGCAAACATATGATTTAGATCTTTAAGTAAGAACTACAGAAGCTCTGCCAGGCTCCATTATTTAGTCTTGAAAGTTCCATTATTTCCAGACATCCCAAAGGAAGAGGCTGCCAAGAAATGGGAGGAACAGAAGGCCCTATCAAGAGGTGTCCTGCCAGGGAAATGACAAGACAAATATAATTTCAACACCATCCTAATTTGCTTCGCTGACCAGAAGGGGAAGATTCCAGCTTTCTCCATCAACAAAATCTTCCACAAGTGAGAACTCTATTTTAAAGCCTGTCAGCTGAATTTGCCTCCTACTCCCCACACACCCGTCTTTTCCAGGTGCAAAACACCCGTTAAATTTTGAAAATGATTTTCATGGGATAGGGGTGGGATAAGAAAATATGAGGAAATATAATAAGAAAGGTCCAGGAGAAGTAAATCTTTGTTTTTATTTATATATTTTTCTTTATGGAACTTGGATACAAATAATTTTTAAAATTAAATCAATACTATGAGAATTAGAAAAAAAAAGCTACAAAGAAATTTTTAACTTTATTCTGGATGTCAAAGTGGATTCATAAGGTTCCTGAGTATATTTCAAACTAGACACAAATTTCACTAACAGAGTATAGGGCAATAAAACTAATGGCAGGGTGTGCAATTAGCTGATTTGTTAAAAACTACTGAATTATTTTTATACATCCATTGTTGTTGTTGGTAAGTGCTTTTAAGTCAGCTCTGACTCATAGTGACCCTGTATAGGGTTTCCGAGGAGAGGCTGGTAGATTTGAACCACCAACCTTGCAGTTCAAACCAACCTTGAGGTCCAGTTCACTACCTGCAATGCCACACCAGGAGCTGTACATCAATTAGTATGAAATAAATCACTTAGTTTTATACTCAGTAACAATAATTAATTGATCAAATGTGGATATTAAAAAAAAAACTAAGTCAATTTCTTTATTTTGACTTTTCTTCATTTATAGACAGTAAACAATATCTGTGGACTGATTTACTAATTTGTTAAATATAAAAGAAGTTTTAATTTTTAATACATCTATGTTGCTATTTCCCAGCATGGTAAACCATATGAATGTCTGATTTAAAATGGCCAATACCAGTCCATTTCAGCTTACTAATCCTTAGACTAATGTACAGTGTGTGCTATACGATAAGCACTGAAATGCTAACAACAAAGTTGGTGGCTGAAACCCACCAGCTGCTCCTTGGAAACCCTTCACAGGGTTGCTATGAGTCAGAGTTGACTTAACAGCGCTAAATGACAACAATGCCGGAGATATAGATCTTTATGTGTGCTATTTCATTTTTGATGATTCAGTTTCCATAGATTCTTATTTCAGGCAGTCCATGTTCTTATTATTAATGGATGTTTGCAATTGTTTCTTCTGATTTTGAGTTATGCCTCATCAGCAAATGACATGCTCCACCCATGTCTTAAGGTTAACACTACTTTGAGGAGGCCGGCTTTCAACCTGAGGGCTCATATCAAACAACGTTCTACTGAGATTCATAAATTTTCCAGTGACTAACTTTTTAGAAGTGTTCTGCCTCTCATTCTTCCTAGTCTGCCTTAGTTTAAAAGTTCTGCTGAAACCTGTCCACCATGGGTGACCTTGCTGGTATTACAAATAGCAGGGGCATAGCTCCCAGCATCACAACACATAAGCCAACACAGTATGGCAAACTGACAGATCAGTTTATACCATGAATGATAAATTGAAGAGGAATGGCATTCATTGTTAAAAATAACATTTCTAGATCTAACCTAAAGTACAATGCTGTCTTTGATAGGGTACTATCCATATACCTATAAGGTGTGGTACTGTAGAATTAACACTGGATTGCTAATACCAAGGTCAGTGGTTCAATCTGCCTGTCACTCCTCAGAAATCCTATGCAGGATCACCTTAAGTGAGAACCTACTGAACAGCACACAACAACCACAGCAAGGAAGAGCAGATAATACAACTATTATTCAAATTTACACACCAACCACTAAAGCCAATGATGATGAAATTGAAGAATTATACCAACTTCTCAGTCAGAAATTGATCAAACATGCAATCAAGATGCATTGTTAATTACTGGTGATTGGAATGTGAATGCTGGAAGCAAAAAGAAAGAATCAGTAGTTGGAAAATATGGCCTTGGTGATAGAAATGTTGCTGGAGATCATATGATAGAATTTTGCAGGACTAACAAGTTATTCATTGCAAATACCTTTTTTCAACAACATGCACATAGACATCACTAAGTGGAATGTACAAGAATCAAATTGACTCCATATGTGGGAAGAGACAATGAAGAAGCTCAACATCATCTGCCAAAACAAGACCAGGGGCCATCTGTGGAACAGACTATCAGCTGCTCATATACAAGATCAGGCTGAAACAGAAGAAACTTTGAACAAATCTATGAGAGCCAAAATATCACCTTGAGAATAGATCACTTGAATTTAGAGACTACATCAAGATCAGATTTGATGCATTAGACACTAATGACCAGAGGAGTTGTAGGATGATGTTAAGAGCATCATGCATGAAAAAAGCAAAAGGTCATTAAAAAGACAGGAAAGAACAAAAAGAAATAAAAAAGGATGTCAGAAAATAATTGAAAGTTGCTCTGGAACATAGAGAAGCTGCAGTAACTGGGAGAAGTGATGAAGTGAAAGATCTGACTAGAAAACATCAAAGGACAGCTCAAGAAGACAAACTAAAGTATTATAATTAAATATGCAAAGACTTGGAATTAGATTACCAAAAGGGAAGAATACAAAAGAGAAGATGCTGGAGATCACAATAGAATTTTGCAAGACTTACTTATTCAATGCAAATATCATGACAAGTGACTACATGCAGCTCACTAGGTGGAATACGCAAATTAAATTGACTACATATGTGGGGAGAGCAGTGGAAGAGACAGTATCATCAGCCAAGACAATATGGGGGATCAACTGTGAAACATATTGTCAATTGCACGTAAGGAAGTTCAGACTGATGCTGAAGAAAATTAGAACAAATCCACGAACACCAAAATATGACCTTGATTAGATCTCACTTCAAATTAGAACTTTCTTAGTAGTTTTGATACATGAGACAGATATGATGCATTAGACACTAATGATCAGAGGACTTTTAATATATAACATCAAGAGGATCACACTTGAAGAAAGCAAATGGTCATTAAAAAGACAGGAAAGAACAAAATGACCAAAAGGGATGTCACAAGAAACACATGCTCTTCAACATAGAGAAGCTAAAGTGAATGGAAGAAATTAACTAAAAGAGCTGAAAAGAAAATTTCAAGGGGGTGTTTGAGAAGACAAATTAAAGTATTATAATGAAATGTGCTAAGACCTGGAATTAGAAAACCAAAAAGGAAGAACACACTCAGTATTTCTTAAGCTGAAACAACTGAAGAAAAAATTGAGGCCTCAAATTGAAATACTGAAGGATTCTATGGGCAAAATATTGAATGATGCAGAAAACATCAAAAGATGAGAGAAGGCTCCTGGATAGGAAGACTTAATATTATGAATATGTCAATACTGCCCAAAGCAATGTACACATATAATGCAATCCCAATCCAAATTCCAACGACCTTCTTCAGAGATGGAAAAAACAATTACAAACTTTATATGGAAAGGAAAGAGACCTAGGAAAAGCAAAGAACTGCTTAAGAAGAAGAATAAGGTTGCAAACCTCTCACTCCCTGACTTCCAAATTTATTACCAGAGTGCTTCTTGGAGGCCAAGATAGCCAAACTTCATCTCTCATACTTTGGACATATTGTAAAGAGGGAACAGTCACTGGAGAAGGATATCATGTTTGGTAAGGTTGAGGGTCAGAGAAAAAGAGGAAGACCCCCAATGAGATGGAATGGCCAAGTGGCAACATCGATGGACTCAAGCGTGGCAACAGTAATGAGGTTGGCCCAGAATCGAGCAGTGTTGTGTTCTGTTGTGCATAGGGTTGCTATGGGTTGATACCAACTCAATGGCACCAAACAACACAACAGTGGTCAAAACAGCCTGGTACTGGCACAATGAAATATACATTGATCAATGGAACAGAATTGAGAAACCAGAAATTACCCATCCATATACAGCCAACTGATTTCGACAAAGTACCTAATATATATCTCATGAGAAGGGGATAATCATTTCAACAGTTCATGGTGGAAGAACTGGAAAGTGATATGCAAAACACTGAAACAAGACCTTTACTTCACGCCTTATACAAAACCAACTCAACATGGATTAAAGATTTAAATGTGAATGCCAGAATTATGAAGGCCATCAATGAAAAAATAGGGACAAATGTGAGGGCTTTAATTCAGGGCATACACAGACCATCAAACATTTTGAAAACTATGCAAACAAAAGTGGACAAAATAGATGACTGGGCCATACTAAAAATTAAAAACTTATGTGCATCAAAAGACATCACCAAAAAAGTAAAAAGGGAACCCACAGAATGGGGAAAA
>NW_006408519.1:18949279-18960851 GCF_000296735.1 Chrysochloris asiatica | reverse complement strand
GGGGAATACACAAGAAGGGGAAGGGGAATGGTAGAACAAGGTGGATGAAAAACAATTAGGCAGGTTTGCAAGGGCTATGTGGGGCAGAGTAAATAATGATGTATGCACAAACTTGGAACAATAGGGCTCTGGGATACAAGGATTGAAACATGCTTGTAATGGATGAAAGGGGGGAAATAATGGTAAGATGCTTGGCTGTCTTTTGAATCTTGGTTTCCCTTGCATACCATTATAAAATAGACATGGGAGAGAGAAAAGAATAGCCAGAAATATCACCATAGAAAAACTTGTAAGTCAGTCTTCTGCCAATCACTGAATGTTGTTGTTGTTAGGTACCGTGGAGTCGGTTCCAACTCATAGTGACCCTGCACAGGGTTTCTGAGGCTGCAAATCTTTATGGGAGCAGAAAGCCTCATCTTTCTCCCGTGGAACAGCTGGTAGGTTCGAACTGCCTACCTTGAGGTTAGCAGCCTGATCCGTAACCACTGCACTAACAGAGCTCCTTGGAATACCTAAAATGTGGCTACAACGTGCCCAGTGAAGGAGGCTTCCTGTGGAGCCTCTGCATTACATAAGACAATAGGTGGAATCTTGATTCCCTAGCCAGAATCTTCTGAGGTGGAAAATTTCCACTGGAAAGGACAAGCAGACCAGCCTAGAGTGGCTAGAGAAACAGAAGAAACTTCTTGAAAGAAAGACTGACAGGAAAAATACAAAACAATAATGGCAGTCCAACTTACTACTACAAGAACAAGCAAGTTGCTTGCCCAGGAAACATCAAGGCAAGCAGTCATGTCCCCTCAGGGCAAACCCCCTTCCAAGACTAAAACTCTATGGGAATACATGAGCAGACATGTGCTCTGACTGGTGACCACGTTGGTCACCAATAAGGAGAAGTGAAGGAAAAACAGCATTGAAGCTGCGAGCTAAACCCAACCACAATTAATACACTCCTGTGAATCCAGTTAGAGATCTGGTTGGCCAGCAGTTTGGCAAGACCTGGGGAGTCATGGGCCCAGAGTCAGTGATGTAGCCACAGAGGACTAGAGTGGAGAATGAAGTATCCAGCTGAAAAGAAGAGAGGGCATATGCATAAGAACACCCACACTTGCAGATAATACCCACTTGACATGACTTCAGTGGCTGGATGATCAGAGCTCAACTAGAAGAAGAAAGAAGAGGAAAAAAAAGAGTAATCTGATACAATTTGATGAACTTGACCTACATCTATGGATGCAATAGCTCAAAAGAGGGAACAAATCTTTACAGCGAGGATCATTCCCACACCCTCGATACACAGGATAGACAGGGATGGGCAACTTGGATGTTGGCTACCCAAAATGGGGGGCTACAAAGGCAAGAAGTGACTGGTTTACAATCTTTCAAGAGGGAGCCTAGATCCAGAGGGTGCAAAGGAAGGTAGAATCTCCACTGAGTACTATCCAATCTGTTTGGGTGGGACTGATTAAAGGAGATGGGGATAGCACTTATGTGGTACAATAGTGAATAATTACTATCAGGACTGACTGTGAGGGTTGGAAATGTAAAGGTACACATTTTGTAGCAAAAGGAGGGGAGTGGTTGACTTTGCAGTCCAGGAGCGGAGGAGGCCCTTGAGACCATCAAGGGAGCAGAGCGGAGGAGTGTGGGACCCTAGCCAGAGAAGCAGTGATACCAGTGATGGAGGGAGAGATGATGATGTGGAGAGATGGAGCGGCTGGGGACTCTAGACCCAGAGAGGGAGAGGGGCTGTGTGCTGACGACCAGGGGGCAAGCTTGCAGGGTGTACCATTTGTTTATTTGATGATGCACGAATTGGATTGTTACCATGGCAATGTAGCAATATATGATAGGATGAATGTAAAGCTAATGTTCTACCATGTAAACTATCACATAATTCACAGTAAAACAGTTAAAAAAAAATAGAAGAAGATAGAAGGAATACACTGAGTCACTGTACTAAGAAGAATTAGTGGATATTCAACCATTTCAAGAAGTTATCATATGATCAAGAACCAATGGCATTGAAGGAAGAATTCCAAGCTACACTGAAGGCATTGGTTATAAACACGGCTTCAGGAATTGATGTGCTACAAATTAAAATGTTTCAACGAACGGATACAGCACCCAAAACAGGCAGCTATGTCAATAAAATTGGAAGACAGCTATCTGGTCAACTTACTGGGAGAGATCCATCTTTGTACCCATTCCAAAGAAAGGTAACCCAATGGAATGTGGAAATCATCAAACAGTATCATTAACATCACATGCAAGTTAAATTTTACTGATGAAAATTCAAAAACAATTGCAGCAGTACATTGACAAAGAACTGCCTGACATTCAAGTTGGATTCACCATAGGATGTCAAACAAGGTATAACATTGCTAACATCATTCTGCCTCCACTGATTCACTTACTCATGAATATCTACTGAATGCCTACTACGTGCCAGGTTCCAGGGGTAGAGCTTCCTGAGACTTTTATTCTACCAGAAAGTTTAATATAATTATTTTAAGATACACAGTAACTGATTATACATCAGTCAAATAATGTAAATACTTAAAAATTGTTTTTGTTGTTAAGTGTCATCTAGTCAGTTCCAATCCATAGTGATCCTGTATAGGAATTCCGAGGAGTGACTGGTGAGCTTGAACCGCCAACCTTGTACTTCAGATGGCTTTGCAGTCTAGCACATTAACCCAGAACTCCAGTCCAAATGATCTATAACTCGATTGCAATGAATAGAGGGCCAACTAGTAGTTTCTTCTAGGTGAGAACATGCTAATTGTAGATATAGTACTTAGTAAGCACTGCCCCTCAATGTGTTCTAGCACAATATTTTCTAATAGTGTGCATTCACACACACTTGACTAGGAAATCACTTTTCCACTTACTGAAAAGTGCAAACATTGTACTGTTCAATTCTTTCCTTAGCCCATTCCATTTACTCGTCATATATTTTTGCATACCACGTAACCCACTTCTGTGGGCTATTTCCTTAAGCCTGCTATAGCAATATATATTCTTTTATATGGTGCTTACTTCAATTTCATTTTATTCCCCTGCCCAGTAGTTAGATATATTAAGGTTAAGTCTTCATTTAGGTGCCTGTTGATGAGAAGGTTTAGTCCCCAGCAGCAAATCTTCACCAGCCTGTCCCCAACTTCTAAAGCAGCTCTTCTCTTGGTAGGATTCCTTCCCTGGTCTTCAAAGTTAATTATTTCTCCATTACAGGAAGAAATCATTTTATCCATCCAATAAACAGCCCTCACTACGGCAGCTGCCCTATTCTAGAAAATACATGGATCTGTGCATTCCAAACCAAAGAAGCCATTCAATTGTGGGAAGCTGATACACTGCAACCGTTCCCATTTCCCTCAGCACGCTGCCTGGAGAGCTGAGGCTCTTGGGCCAGATGAATCTCCCTCCTACTTGGACACTGAGGGTTGGGCCTGAAAGCTTGGTCCCAGTCCCAGGTGCTTGGGCTGAGACAGCCCTGAGCACAGCCGCTGCTCGATGGTCCACTCATCTCTGACACAGCATATCATCTGGGTACAGATACTTTATTTTGTTAAGTGCTGTCTAGTCAATTTTAACTCGTATTTGGGGAATATTTCATTATGACTTGAGTGCAAGTTTACAGAGCAAATTAGCTTTCTATTCAACTATTTGTAATAATTTTGTTTCGTGACATTAGCTACAATCCCCTCAATGGACAACCCTCTTCCTAATCCTATGTGGGTTCCCAGTCTCCGTTAACCTTTCTTTTCTGCCTTCTGAACTTTGTTTTTGAAAAATGCTGCCATTTTGATCTTGTGTGAATGACTATTCTAAGAAGTATATTGCTTGTGGGTTTGTTTACTTTTAGGTTTAGCCACTGTTGGGCTTAAAGGTGATTCCTGGGGGTGGGTTCAGGTTTGAAGGGTGAGTAAGAGCCATAGTCTTGGGGACTCCATCAGTATCTGTCAGATGAGTAAGTGTGGTCTTTTTTATGATTTTTAATTTTGGTCTATGTTTTTCTGCTATTCTGTCCAGCACCTTCTATTATGATCCCATCAGAGTTGTTGGTAGTGGTAGCCAGAATTCCTGTGGTCTCTGGTGAATGGAGTAGTTCACATGGTTAATTAGTACTGTAGATTAATTATTTCCTTGAGTCTTTGATTTTTTTCACTTTAGTTTGATCTGGATGAGGAAAGATCAATAGTTGAATCTTAGATGTTGTTTTTTTGTTGTTAAGTGCTGTGGAGACGTTTCCAACTCATAGCGACCCTGTATAGGGTTTCTGAGGGTGTAAATCTTTCTCCCGCGGAACAGCTGGTAGCCACTACGCTACCAGAGCTCCTTGAATCTTAGATACACACTCTCAAACATTTAAGACTCTAATCACTACTCTTCAAAAGAGAATGGAGAACATTGTTTTTGTGGACTATGTTATGCTATTTGGCGTAGACGTCCCCAAGAATATAGTTCTAAGCCTTGAAACTCAATGTCTCAGTCTGGAAAGGTGTTTGGTTATAGCTAAGAAATTTCCATAATTTTGCTCCTTGCTTGCTCTCCTTACTATATGTATGAATATATGATTTGCAGCACATATAAATGCATATGTAGAAATACCTTCTGCCAAACCTATTATACTTGTGAGTGTATCCCACTCACCACTTCTCCAGAAGAGTAAAATGAGAGCCTGTAGACTGGGAAAAAATTAAGGCAATGATATGACAAGGGAGTTAATCTCTAACATTTATAGAAAACTTAAACATTTCCACAAGCAAAAGTCAAATAATCCAATTAAAAATTTGCAAAGGACATGAACAATCACTGTATCAAAGAAGACATTCAGGAAGCCAATAAGCACATGAAGAAATTCTTATGATCATTAACCAGTGGAGAGATGAAAATCAAATCTACAATGTGATAACCATTTTATTCCCAACAACAATGGTGCTACGACTATTAAAAAAAAAAAAAAAATCCCCAGTAAAAAACAAATATTGGCCAGTGTGTGGAGAGGTTGTGATGCTTATAAACTGGTGGTGGGAATGTAAAATGGTACAACCATTATGGAAAATGTTCTGATGTTTCCTTTAAAAGCTATAGATAGAGATACTATATGGCCTTGAGTTCTGGTATGGTTCTATATGATAAGCACTGGACTGCTTTCCAAAGGGTTGGTGGTTCAAACCTACCAGCTACTTCTTGGAAACCCTACACAAGGGTTTCCTTGAGTCAGAAATGATGTGACGGCACTTGAAAACAACAACAACCATATGATCCAGCAGTCTTATTACTAAGTAGATATCCTCAACAAAGAGCCATGACACGAATGGATATATGCACACCTATGTTCATCACACCATTATTCACAATAGCAAAAAGATGGAAACAACTTTAGTGCCTTTCAACAGATACATGGATAAATAAACTGTGGTACATACACATAGTGGAATACTATGCAATATTAAAGGATAAAGACAAATCTGCTGTTATTTTTCTAGTTCCTAAGGTAGAAATTTAACTTATTTATTTTATTTTTTATTTTGTAATATATGCATTCAATGCTATAAAATTTCTTCTAAACACTGCATTGGAGTCCTGGTGTGGTACTGAGGGATAATGCGCTGGATTGCAAGATGAATTTGAACTGCAAGGTCAGTGGTTCAAACTCACCAGATGCTCCTCAGAAACCCTATACAGGTTTGCTATGAGTCTGAACTAACTGGACAGCACTTAACAACAACAATAACAACAAACACTGCATTAACTACTTTCTACAAATTTTGGTAAATTTTATTTTCATTTAGCTAAAAAATATGAAATTTCTTCTTCAACCTTTGTGCTATTTAAAAATACATTGCTTAATTTTCACTTTTCCAGCTATATTTTAATAATTTCTATTTTAATTTGATTGTGGTCTAATAATACATTTTTTTCTATTCTTTTTAATGTGCTAAGGGTATGCCATTGAGTCAGTTTTAACTCATGAAATCCTATAGCAGATTTCTGAGGCTATAAATCTTTACGGAAAGGAGCTCTGGTAGCGTAGTGGTTACGAATCGGGCTGCGAACCTAAAGGTCAGTGGTTCGAAACTACCAGCTGCTCCGCGGGAGAAAGATGAGGCTTTCTACTCCAAGGATTTACACCCTCAGAAACCGTGTACAGGGTCGCTATGGGTCGGAACCGACTCGACGGCACGTAACAACAACAACAAAATCTTTACGGAAGCTGAAAGTTTCATCTTTATCCTTCGGAGTGGCTTGTGGATTCAGACTGCCGATCTTTTGGTTAGCAGCCCTACTCATAACTCACTATGTTATCATGACATTTAGTAGTCAGTGTATGATCTATCTTGGTATATGCTTCATGGGGGCTTGAGAAAAACATGTATTCTGCTATTGTTGGATGGAATATTCTATAAATGTCAATTGGATCAATTTGATTGATAGTACTATTCAGACCATATACATCCTTGCTGATTTTTTTTGCCTGTTTGATCTATTCACTGTTGATAAAGGTATGTTGAAGTCTTTAACTATATTAATGGACTTTTCTATTGTTCCTTTCCATTCTATCATTTTTATCTCATGTATTTTCATGTTCTATGGTTAGGTTCATATACATTTCAGATTGGTTTGTCTTAGAGAATTGGCCTGTTTATAATTTTGTAATGTCTGTCTTTATTCCTGATTATTTTTCTTTTTCTGAAGTTTGAATTGTCTCAAATGAATATAGCTATTCTAGCTTTCCTTTGATTAATGTTAGCATGTTATATCTTTCTGTATCCTTTTAATTTACCAACATCAGTCTATTTCAAAAGTCCTTTTCTTGTGGAACACATGTAATTGCGTCTTCTTTTAAAAGTCTACTTTAACTATCTATCTTTTAATTGGTATTATATTTACTGTTGTTATCTGTATAGTTTAGTATCTAACATGTTTGTATTTTTTTATCTGCTGCATTTGTTTTTTATTTTCTTTCCTCTATTTTTTTTTTGTCTTCTTTGGTTTTAATTTAACATTTTATATAATTCCATTATATATCTTCCTTTAGTTTATTAATTAGAATCTTGGTGTGGTGCTTTAGGATAAGCACAGGACTGCTAACCACAGGTTGGTGGTTCAAACTCACCAGCTACCCTTTGGAAATCCTATACAGGCTCACTATTAGTTGGAACCGACTTGATGACACTTAACAACAACAACAACAACATCATTAACAACAGCAGCAGTATGTTAATTATCATTCACTTGAAAATAGTTTAATGGTTGCCTTACAGATTACAGTATAAGATTTCACTTTATCTTAATCTACCTTCAAATCACACTATAACACTTCAGATACAGTATAGTTATGTCACATCTGAGTATCTACAAATCCTCCTTAATGCTCCTTGTGAGATTGCTGGTATTCATTACACTTATACATGCTATGTTGTTGTGGTGGTTAAGTACCACTGAGTCAGTTCCAACTCATAGTGACCGGTATTGGGTTTTGGAGGAGCGGCTGGTTTGTTTGAACAATGATCTTGCAGTTCAAACTGACTTTGAGATACAGTGCTATACCCTCCAATATATCGTGCTTAGTGAAGTGAAGGATCAGGAAAAAAAGAGGAAGACCCCCAACGAGATGGATCTGCAAAGTGACAGCACAATGGGTTCATGCTTAACCATGACTGTGAGGATGGTGCAGGACTGGGCAGTGTTTTGTTCTATTGTGCATTAAGGTCACTATGAGTTGGAACCCACTTGACCAGCACCTAACAACAACAACATAAAAACAATTATCTTTTGAAACATTTAATTGTATTTGAGATTCTCATAAATTAATCAGAAAGACACAAATTTTATTTTACCTTTGTTGATTCTTTCCTGGATGCTCTTCATTTCTTTATGTTGGTCTGAGTTTCTGGCATAATATTTTCTACTGCCTGTTAAGTTTCTTTTAATATTATTTTTCTAGAACAGGTCTACTAGAGATAAATTACCTAAGTTATCATTTGTCTGAAAAGCTTTATTTCTCTTGCTCTTGTGAAGGATACATTTTCTGGATATACATTTGTAAGTTGGTAGCTGTTTGTTTTTTGTTTTTTTTGTTGTTGTTGTTTTGTTTTGTTTTCCCAAAACTTTAAATGTTTTACTCCATTATATTTTTGTTGACATGGTGTACTGGGTTGTACTCTTAAAATTCATGCTTACCAAGAAACTGTGGCCTTTGCAGATGTATTCAAGTTAATATGACTTCGTACTGGGTTAGGATGGACCCTAAACCCAATATAACTCGGGTCTTTATAATAAGAGAGAAATTTGGACACAGAGCAGCAGTTATACAAGGATAATTCTATGTGACTGTGGAGGCAGAGACTGGACTGATGAATCTATAAGCTAACAAACATCAAAGATTGCTTACAACTATCACAAATGGGGGACTCAAGTTATGGTGCTGTAGGATAAGCACTGGAATGCAAGCCACAAACTTGGCAGTTCAAACCCACCAACTGCTCCATGGAAATCCTAAATAAGGTTGAGTCAGAAACAACTCAGCGGTACTTAACAACAACAACAGCATCAGAAACAAGGTGGAAGGCATGGGAATGGTCACTCCAAACCTCCAGAAAGAGTCAATCAGCAAACACACTGGGTTGGGACTTCTAGTCTGTATAAATGTCAAAGAATACCTTTATTTATTTATTTTAAACCACTGAAGTTTGTGGTAGTTTGTTACAGCAGCCCAAGAAAGCCAACACATGCTGTTTCTAATGAAAAGTTCATTGTTCCTCTTTTCGTGGCCATGTACTCATCTATTCTTGGCCATGCAAAAAGTATTGATATTTTGCTTTTTCTTAGTTTCTATTTGTCTTCTTATAATACTCATCTGTCCTTCCATATTGTTGACTTTTCCAGTAGCACAATTAACATATTTATGATAATTATTTAAATTCACCATCTGATAATTATAATATATGTCATATCTGAGTCTGGTTCTGATGCTTGTTTTGTCTCTTTAACTGTTTTTCCTTCAATTTTGTATACTTTGCAATTTTTAACTGAAATCCAGACTATTATATCAGATAACAAAAAGTGAGATAACTAGGAATGTTTTGTGTGAATTATAATGTCGTTAGGAGTTGAGCTTTGTTTAATGTTTTGACTAAGTAGCTAAGGGTTTCAAGTTCCAAACACATTGTCACTGAATTGATTCTGACTTATAGTAACTCTTACGGTCTCCAAAGCTATAAATATTTATTGTTGCAGACTACCACATCTTTCTCCCACTGCTGACATTTTGGTTTGCAACTAAGCACTTCAATCACGTTGCCTCTAGGGATCCTTACTAGAGTCTTAGTTTTAAATTCCTTTATCTTTCCTGCTTTTGTTTTCTTTTGAATTAGACATTCGTATGTACTCTTCCTCATAAAGAGCCTGTATTTGAAAGTACTTCCAACTATAATCCATTGAAGTCTTGGGTATGTTGGTCAGGTGTTAGGGAGCTGGAGACTTATGTAAGCTTCAGAATAAATCTAAGTCTTTTAGCAGATCTATAACTTTGATAAATGTTTCTATAGTAATTTAGGTTTTCAACGTTGTCTCCTATGTCCTTTCCTGGCTGCAAAGTTCCCAATCTATTTCTTTGAAGCTCTGAACCCTATTGATTGTGCTACCATGCCTCACTTAGATGAGATATGAAGGATTTAAAGGACTGGAGAAAAATGCCTTCCCCATCAGCTGCGATAAGAACCTGAAGAAATTTTTTCTTCTGGTGAGCAGATGTATTATGGAGAAACCATTGCATGTATTTCACAATGAACAATCTTCTCTCCTCCCAGAGCTATGACAGTATCATTTTCAGATCTTCTCTGTGAGAATCTGGTGATGTTCCTGGAAAGGCAGCCCAGAAGTTTCTCACTTTGACTCTAGTCTACACTTCAAAAACCCAAACAGCAAAACAAAACAAAATAAACAGTTGATATCAGGTCAGCTTTAACTAACGAGAATTCGATTGTTTCAGAGTAGAAATATAATTCATATGGTTTTCAATGGCCAATTTATCTGAAATAGATCATTAAGCCTTTCTTCCAAGAAGATAGATCTTATATTCTGTATTTCTTTGGATGTTTCTGTGTCTCCAGATTTTGGCAGTTTGCCTTGAAGCCCCCATTCTTTGATGGGTCGAAGAAAAGTCATTCATTTTCAATTTGTTCAGCTTTTCCTAGTAGGGTAAGGAGTGGTGACTTTCAAAGTCTTTACATGTCAGAGTAAAGGTTGGTCTGTAGGTGACATTTTGATTTTGTTAGCTTTTACGCGTATGTTGTTTGTTTTTGTACTTAGACATTTTCCTCTGCCATAAACTCACAATGATGGAAAATTCTCTGTAGCTTTCAAAAATAGCGTCATTGTCAGTTTAACTATATTCCACTCAGATAAATCACATTTTTACTTTTCCATAGAAAGGAATAATTACTCTGATTTAACAAAAATGTATCTTTAGACTTTGAGTTGTATAAAGCCACAGATGTTATTAAAAAGGCCAACCCATTCAGTGCAAAATTTAGCTTCCATCAAAGGCCAATTAAAAACGACTAGCTGGTTATGAGCCAAAAACTGTAGAACCATCTGGAATATTAAAAAAACCAATATATTGAACTTTTGTTATAATGTGTACATTTCATATTAGAAGGTTGTAGCTTGATTCATCTTGAGTTTGAATGATTATATTCTTTAGACCTAGTCAGTGGTAATTTGTGGTTTAAAAGAGAAGGTATATTCATAATTTCTATTCTGAAAAGAAGACCAGAAAAGCCCTTTGACAAGATGTGCACACTTTTTGTTTCTATGACAGCATATTTCAGAAAGCATTTGCATGATGATCTTTATACAAAGACTTTTATATGTGTTCAAATAAAGCAACTTGTTTTTTTTTAAAAAGTAAGAAAACAAAGTAGACAGCTGGAGGTTCTGTGGACATCGGTAGGACACAGATTTTTAATTGGTTAATGTTTATAACACTAATTGCATGATCTTCATACTGGTATATACTCCTCCAAGCTGTGACTTATTAACTTTCTCAATGGTTAATGAGTTCCTGTGATTCTTGTTGGTCAGTTACTACATAAAGGGACTTCAGAACATTCATGGAAAAATCCCACTATGTTTTAATTCCATTTTTCCACAAACTTTTTGAATCCCACTTGTATTTCATTTTCATGTAAACCTACTATGATGCTGGTGGTTGTGTTCCTATGTGAGTCAGTAGGTTCTGACTCGTAGCGACCCTGTATAGGACTCCCCAAACTGTAAATTTTTATGGGAGCAGAAAGCCTCATCTTTCTCCAAAGGAGTTACTGGTAGATTTGAACTTTTGGTTAGCAGCTCAGCTCATAATCCCTCCAAATCTATCAAATCCATTCAATCATTTTGCTCTTTTATCATGATGAGGAACATTGACCAAATTGATCCATGATCTAAAAGTCCATGTGAATGACTGAACTTTGCTGAAACAAATAAATAAACCCTTCATTTTTTATAAACCACACAAAGAAAGCAAATCTTCACAAAGGAAAAAACAAAACAAAACCCC
>NW_006408519.1:18930695-18949179 GCF_000296735.1 Chrysochloris asiatica | reverse complement strand
TTTTTTTTTTTTAACTGTTTTATTTTAAAGTATATAAACCTTTAAAAATTGCATAATCATTCTTTTACCTATAATCAAACTTTAGTAAGCCTAACCCACATGATTCCTATAAGTTTAAATAACAAAATAGGGATAATAAAATATCTGTATGTAGCTATCAAAGGTGAGCAATGGTGACACAAAGGGCTAAGAGTTGAGCTTGAACCACCAACCTTGCAGTTCAAAATGACTTTGCAGTACAGCGTTGGTGGTTTGAAACACCCAGTGACTCTGGAGGGAAAACCTGGCCGTCTATTTTCCTAGAGATTACAGTCAAGGACACCCCGTGGGTTACATGGCGTAGCTTTGAGTCAGAATTGACTTGATGACACCTAACAGGAACAACATGAGAATGAAAAGATTCCCCAGAAATCTTTCTTTTTCTTAAATTTCTTTCATACTTTTTTCCTTTGACTGTAATATACTTTGATTTCCATGTTTTCATTTTCTGGATATGTAATGAAATATACAACTCTAAAATTTAATGATGAGTTTGTAAATATTATATGGAAAGTAATTGACTACCATTTTTTAAACTAATTATGTAAAATTTTTAAAATATATATTTATTTGTTTAAAGCACAATAAGCCAACTTAATTTTTGTTACAGGGCCTGGTTTTTGCCTTAGTGATTATGGTATGGGAGAGGCGTTTTTCTCTTTAGGATCCTTTGAGCTCTCTTACAGTGATTGGATTAACTTAATAACAACAACAAAAAAATGTACCCTTTAGATTAAAAGACTCATGTCACTGCCTTTCTTGCTTTTGAATGCAGCCTAATATATGTTTCATCAATTATATGTTTTGTTTTTTACCCGTTTTTTTTTTCACTATTCCAACCGGTGAAATCTAAAATTGCCTATTTTTTCTAAGTTAAAATTCAAAAGTAGTCATTGATATTCCTTCTCTCTTGGAGATAGAATATTGTTTTGACAGCTATAAAAGTTGGCTCAAATATATGATAGTTCAAGAGCAAAGATGTCAATATGACAACTAAGGTGAACCTGACCTAAGTAAGCCATTCTATTTTCAGTAACCTCGTATGTGAAAGTTGAAGGAGTGAATAAGGAAGACCATAGAAGAATTGATGCAGTTCAGTTATGGTGTTGGAGGAGAATATTAAAAGTACTTTGGACTACCTAAGGAACAAACTAATTTGTATTGGAAGAAGTACAGCCAGAACACTCCTTAGAAGGCAGGATAATCAAACTTCTCTTATAATTTACCAGTCCCCGGAGGAGGATATCATGCTTGGTAAAGCGGAGGATAAGCGAAAAAGAGGAAGACCCCCCCAATGAGTGGATTGGCACAGTGGCAGTAGCATTGGGTTCAAGTGTAACAGCGATTGTGAAGTTGGTGCAGGACAGGGCAGTGTTTCCTTCTGTTGTGCATAATGTCGCTATGAAGTGGTACCAACTCGTCAAAACCTAACAACAAGAACATCATTTCATTCTATCATCCATAGCCTATGTCCTCATTGTCTAAGAAACTGCTGGAACTCTAGGCTTCATATAAAAATCCCAGGCAGCAGGAAAGGCAGAATGTATAAGACTGTTGACTGCTTCTCTTTAAGGTGGCATTCCAGGGAGCTCACTTAGTACTTCTGCTTACATTATGCTGCCTAGAAGTTAGTGACATAGCCACACATAGACACAAGGGAGGCTTTATTGAAGTAGAGAACGAATAGCCTCAGCAAAAATGTTGATGTTTTGATGTATCAATTTAGTTAGGTTGAGCTTCAAACTCCACTTAAGTCCCAAGTTATTCAATCAAGTAGCAATCTAAGTGCTGTTTTGAAGAGATTTTTGCAGATTTGATTATAGTACCTAACCAGTTAATGTCAAGTTAGGGAAAAGGGCCCTGGGTGGATCTGAGTTTTTTTCAGGTTAATGGTTTAAAAGAGGACCTAGGCATTCTCCGGGTTTAGACATTTCAAACATGTGCCTATATTTGTAAGGTTCCAGACTACTTATGATATTCTTTTTCTATTTGCCTTATGGACTTTGACTTGATAAATTTCCAGAATTATGTAAGCTGTTGTCTTATAATCTGTGTCACACTTTCCCTCTTTCTCTCCTTCCTTTACACACACATGCACACACACCTTTAACTCTGACAGAGACAACAATGTTTGTCAGTACCCATTCCTAGTACGCCAGTAATTCCCTCAATATTCTTCCAGCTCACTACTATAAGTTTTCCATATGTTCAGTAACAAAACAAAACAAAACAAATCCGTCTTTTAGGTTATATCTGATGAGGTGCAATTCCTATTTGCCCTTTAATGTTGTGTAAATTTGCTCTCATTTTGGAAAGATTGAACCAACTCCTAATTGCAATAAATTCTTCATCATGGATAATCCCCTTACATGCTGCATGTGAAGACTTTAAATCATTGAAAATATTTGAACCTTTTCTTGCATGAAGCTCACTGCTATCAAGTTTGTTCTGAATCATATGGACAGAATAGAACTGGTCTTTACAGGAGCTGACACGCTTATCTTTCACCTGTGGAGCAGCTGGTGGGTTTGAACTGCTGATCTGGTGGGGTAGAAGCCCAGTTCTTAACCCAAAGGACCAGTAGGGCTTGTTTTTTTGCACTAAATTGACTCGATGGTACTTAATAGCAACAACAAAGTAAGACTAAGGAGACCTGGTAGTGTAGTGGGTTGTGCGTTGGGCTACTAACCACAAGGTCAGCAGTTCAAATCCACGAGCCACTCGATGAAAGAAAGATGAGGCTTTCTGCTCCTGTAAGGGTTTATAGTCCTGGTATGGTTGCAATGTGGGTTAATGAGCTATACTACAAAGTCAGTTTGAGCTGCAAGGTCAGTGATTCTAGCTCATTAGCTACTCCTCGGAAACCCTATACAGGGTTGCTATGGGTTGTAACTGACTTGACAACACTTAACAACAACAACAAAGATTTATAGTCTTGGAAACACTATACAGGATTGCTGTGGGTTGGAACCAACTTGTTGGCATACAACCACCCACCACCAGTCTGCACCGATTTCAACTTACCTACGGATTAGACTTAAAGACATACTTGGGAATAGATCTTGTTCATAATGTACACATATTCCTAACTTTAGAGACTGACACATGGAGCATGTTCTCCTCTGGCCTGTTACTGCTTCTAGAACAACCACGAGAATGATTTAGGTTACCGTCGTACACAAAGATTTGTTTCTTGAAATGAAGATTTTCAATAACTTTGAGATAATTTTTGGAAAACAGTTTCTCTTTTGACTTATACATGAGTATCCAGGAGCCCGAAGAAATTGTAGACATTGGACATTAAGGGAAAGATCGTCAAACGCTGAAACTAACACACTGAAAAGAGAATGAAGAGGAAAATAACCACATTAAAGAAAAAAAAAAAAAAAAAGTAGAATCTAACCTTATCTTCTTCAGCATTTTCCAGCTAAGTGAGCCAATGTTTTGCTAGTTGTTTAACACAGCTTGAGTTGGGTTTTTGTCACTTGCAATAAAACATATCCTAACTGATATAACCAGCAAACAATTCATTTTATGAATGATTAAAATGAAATAGATATCTAATTCTGGCTTTGCTTGGAAGTAGTATCTGAGGTCTCCTATAGTATGCCAGGCAGTGGCAGACTGCTGTTTTCTTTGGCATGCAGACAAATTTCAATTTAGAGTTAAGTACCAAAACATAATCGTTTGTTTATAATTTTAAATATTGAATGTGAGAAATCAGTTAATTAGAAAATCACATAGAATCCTTTTATTTTGCTATAGAGATCATTTTGAATTACATCTATTCCTCTGGTAACTTTTGTACTGCCAGAAAGAGGTTCTTTATGAGAAAGACCTTGTTAATGGTACAAACATTCTCTTTGCAAAAAAGAAAGAAAGGTAAACATAGAAAAGAAAATAAGCAAAAAAAGAAGTATGGAAAAGGGAGATGGAATCAATGTGATTTCAGGGAATAAAACCTACAATATGATATTCTGAGGGTGCTTATCAGATTTATTATCAAGGAAAGGAGATTATCAGCATGTGTATTAACTAAGCACTTACATCGGGCTCAGTATGCTGGTGTGTTTTACACATGCTTACTGTTGTTGCTAGAGTCCTGGTGTGGCGCTGTGGGTTAATGTGCTAGACTGCAAAGTCGCTTTGAACTACAAGGTCTGTGTGTTCAAGCTTAACAGCTGCTCCTCGGAATCCTACGGGGTCGCTATGGGGCAGCACAGAGTGGATGACACTTGACAATAACAACAACTGTTGTTGCTGAAGTTCACACTCACCAGCTGCTCTTGGGAAACCCTATACATACAGGGTTGCTATGTGTCAGAACCTCTTCAATGGTACTTTATAACTACTGCTGTTGTTAATTGCTTCTAGGTGATTCGGACTCCTAGTGACCACATGCACGCAGAGAATTGTTCCATAGTTTCTAAAGCTGTCACCTATTGGAAGCAGATACTGAGGCACCGAGCCAATCATACGATCAGTGGCTACTAGTTGAGTACTTAATCGTTTGTGCCACACTGGGACTCCTTTGCATGTGCTTTGTTGTTTAGCATTGTCAAGTCAGTTCTGACTTGTAGCGACCCTGTTTTCAAGGAGTGACTGGTGGATTTGAACTGCTGACCATTGCAGTTCAAATAGATCTTGCAGTCCAGTGCTTATCCTATAGCACCACCCCAGGACTCCCTACATGTGCTACCTAATAGAATTCTCACAATATCTTGGTGAAGTAGTGAAATTATCTTCTTTTTCTTAATGAGAAAGGGGAGAGTTCCAGGGGATAGAGAATTTACTCAGCACCACACAGATACTAAATGTAACAGAATTGCCCCAATTCTGTCTCACTTAAAAGTCTAAGATTGCCCTTCTAGACTGGTGGTGGTGATTATGTACTGTGGATTTTGTTCTGACTCGTAGTGACCCTATATAGGGTTTTCAAGGCTGTAAATCTTTAAGGGATCAGAAAGCTTTATTTTTCTCTCTCAGAAAGCCTGGTTGACTTGAACTGCTGACCTTGCAACTCATGGTCCAGTGTCAATGCATAAGCCACTACACTATTGTTTGACCAGAGGTTTAAAGATGGCTTGTTGCTTGGTTTTGTGAATAAAGTCTTCTTTGAATAAAGCCATAGCAATGACTGCTTTTTTTTTTTTTTAAGGTTTTTATTGTGGATTGAGTGAAAATTTACAGGGCAGATCATCAGTTTTACATTCAACAAATCATACACCTTGTTTCATTACAATGATTATAATCCCCTCTATGTACCATCCGTTAACAGTATTTCTCTCTATTCACTTTAGTTTTTTTCTTTTTAAAACAACAATAACAAAAAAAACTCAGGCATATATAATAATTTACACCTCCAAAAGGCACATTCTGAAAGTCTGCCTCCTGGCCACTGGCTCTTAGTCCCTCTTTTCCCATGAATCTAGAGTCTTCAGCCACTGTCTCTTTCCATGTCCCCATCTCTGCCTCCATCTCTGGCATCCCTGCTTCTCTGGATAGGGTCCTGCATTCTGCTTGGGCTCTTCTCCCTTGATGGTCCTAGGATCCTCTTTTTATGGACTGTAAGATTAAGCACGCCACTGTTTTTGTTACAAAATTTCTACCTTTACAATTGTGAAAGTCACAATTAGTCATGATAACAATTATTCACTATTGAATCATACCAATCTTATCCCCATCTCTTTTCACCAGACCCATCTAGACAAGATGACAGCTATTCAGTGGGCACTCTTTCTTTCCTGCCATACTCTTAAACTAAACTCCCTCTTGAGACCTTGTAAGCCAGTCACTTCATGCCTTTATCACCCCCACATTTTAGGCAATGTCTATTTTTCCCGTCCCTATCTACCCTGTGTACAGAGTGGATAGCATTGTTACTTGATGTTAAGATTCCTTCCCTCTGTATTGTTATTTAGAGTTATTCCTCCATGAGTATAGGTCAGGTTCATCAAATTGTAACAATTTACCCTTGTTTACTTTATCAAGAATTTTTTTATGATCTTCTTCTAGTTGAGTTCTGATTGTCAAACCATAGAGGCTACGTCAAATGGGTATGTTTGTAAGTTGGGGTGTTCTTGTGCATCTCCCCTCACTTCATATCAGCTGGATGCCTCAGTCTCAGCTCTAGCCCTCTGTGGCTATGCCCTTGTCCATGGCTCAAATGTCCCCAGGTCTCACCACACTTTGGACCAACCAGCCCTTCCTCTTCTCTCTCTCATCTCCAGGTCAATGGGAGTCATATTGACTATGGTTGGACTCAGCCCATTTCTTCATTGCTGCCTTTCCCCTTCTTCCACTCACCAGTAGACCGATGTGGTCGCCAGCAAGCTTACATGGCTGTTCATGTGTTCCCTTTGAGTTTCAGTTTTAGAGGGGAGTTTGTCCTGAAGGAACTTCATTGCTTTCCTTGATGGCTTCCCAGCAAGCAGCTTGCTTATTCTTGTAGTAGCCAGTCATGATGACATTTTTGTTACAGATTTTTCTTGATGATCTTTCTTTGAAGATGCATTTTCTGTTGCTCTAGCTGTTCCAGGCTGGTCTGCTTGTCCTTGCTAGTGTGACTGTTCCACCACTTAAGGTTCTGGATGGGACTCAGGGTTCCATCTAAGGTCCTATACTCTGAAAAGGCTTTGCAAGAGGTTTATTTCACTGGGCAAGTTCTAGAACCTCTTTTAGGTATTCCAGTCAGTTATAGGCTGAAGACAGGCTTACAAGTTTTCTGTATTCATGTTTCCCAACATTCCTTTCTATCCCATTCAAGTGTCTATTTTACAATAGTAGGCAAGAGAAACCAATATTCAAAAGATAGCCGAGCATTTTAGTATTATTTCCCCTCTTCAAACTTTGCCTAGATCCCTGTATCACAAAATCCTGTTGTTCCAAGTTTGAGCATGCATCACTATTTACCCCTGTCCCACTTAGTCCATGCAAAACTATCTCAGTGTCCGCCTATTTATCTTGTTCTTCCACCTCCTCCCCCTTCTTGTATTGCCCTCCCCAATACCTGAACTAAGCTCCCCATCCCAACCCCTCTGTTCTGGTTACCTTATATTCCATTAATTCTTCCCTACATTTAAGGCAGTCTATTTTATCCTGTGATCTACCTGAACTTCTCACCACCTGGAACTCTGTTTCTCTGTGTTTAGCTTCTTTCACATTGTAATTATATTTGTCATAGACTGATCTCCCAGATCCTCTGTTGCTATAATTTTTTTGTGTTCTTGATTCTTCCATTTGTTGATTGAGTTCTGGGTGATGCTGCTGCATATGTTATTCTCTGGTTGTTGCCTGTTCTTGTTGGTTTTCAGTCCACAGAACTCCCTGTAGGATGTTTTTTATTGCAGGGTTGGCTTTGGCAAAATCCCTTAGCTTTTCTTTATCTTGGAATGTTTTGATTACACAGTCTATTTGATTGACAGCTTTGCTGGGTAGAGGATTCTTGGGTGGCAGTATTTTCTTTCAGGGTTTATATATGTCTCCCCATTGCCTTCTTGCCTGTATGGCTTCTGTTGAGAAATCTGAGTTTAATCTGATTTGCTTGCCTTTGTATGTTACACTTCTCTTTTCCATAGCTGCTTTCAGGATTCTGTCCTTACCTTTGATTTTGGAGAGCTTGGTTATTGTATGTCTTGGTGAATTTCTTTTAGGGTTTATCCTTCCTGGGGTTTGTTGAGCTTCTTGAATGCTTATCTTTTTGCTTTTCAAGATGTTAGGAAAATTTTCTTCCAAAAGCTCTTCAACTATCTCCTCTGTGGACTTGAGTGATTCTTCCTGTTCTGGAATGCCGATAATGCTTATGTTATTCCTCTTCATGTTGTCCAACATGAATCTTAGGACTTCTTTAGATTTTTTAAATCCTTTTTTGTACTTGCTCTTCTATCTTAGTGATGTTGAGAGATTTATCTTCTAGCTCACTAGTTCTGGCTTCTATCTCTTCAGTTCTACTCCTTTGCCCTTTCAGGGTATTGTCCATTTCTGATATTCTATTATTAATCATTTGTACCTCTTTCTGTAGGTTTTGAATTGTTTCCAATGCTGTAGCTATCTTATTTGATTGTTCCTGTAGTGATTCCCTAACTTCTTCCTTATTTTTCTCAACTCCATTATATGGTGTTTTGATACATTTTATAATCATTTTTCTGAATTCTTTCTCAGGCATTTCCAAAGCCTGCCCATTTTCCAGTATGGATATAGGTCTATCTCCAGTTCATTTGTCTCAGTCACTTTATTTCATTTCTGGACATGTGCTGATATGGTCATCTGTTTCTGTTTTTTGGGCATATTCAGGAGTTATCTGTGGTGTTAATACTAGATGGGTATGTATTTTGGTATTTTTTATGCTTTCTGATTGCCTCGAGGTAGATGTGATCAGGAGATAGGCTCCCCTTTTCACTCTTCTTCCTGAGAAGTTTCAAGATGCCATTGTTGGTGGTTGTGACATAATACAGGATTTAGTTCTAGACCTATTTCCTTTTTAGTCTGCTTGTCTCGCTCCACAATCCCTGTTCATGCCTTTTCCCCAGGAATAGACAGTTCAGGGCTGGCTGTGGCTGTTTTGCACTACCGTTTGGCTTTAAGTGGACTCTGTCACTTTAAATTTCAAGGAGATCTGTGTGCATGCAGAGTAGAACCCTCCAGGGGTGATGATGGGGTGTCCAGTCACTCAGGCACCCCCTCTCGTCACCAGAGTGGAGGTACAGAGACAGCGAGAGACCAATGAACAGATACACAAAATAAAAGAGTGTCCACACCTTTATTTCTGCCATTCTTTCAGGCATCCGCAGCTGCTCTGATCCTTTCCCAGCTTGGTCTCTCCCAAGAAGATGGCTTCAAGAGTGCTGAGTGCCTTGAGTTAGAAAGCACTGGATTTCTTGCTTCTGCTACAAATTCCCCTACCTGTAAGCCTTCCAACCTTCTAAATATTCCTTTATATGTGGTTCAGAGTTCTGGGACCATTCCTTGAGCCTTCTTGGTCTGCTATTCTATGCTGTTGCTGAGGGAGCTCCTCACTGCATCTCTACTTGTTCCACCATCTTGTTTGTTCTCTTTGGCTACGACTGCTTTTGCAATACAGTAGTAGAGTTGAGTTGTTGCCATGGTGTCTTTGAAGTGCTGTACACAGTTTCTACCTGGCCTTTTACAGAAAACATTTTAGAGCCTTGCTTTAAACTTGTAAGGAGAAAATCCTCATTGACTGTCCTGCCTTCCTCTTTATGGAAATGACAAAGTCTAAGGCTGCTTTTCTTTCTGTCAAATGTAGATTATTGTTGTTAAGTGCCATCAAGTCAGGTTTGGCTCATAGGGTTCTCAAGGAGCGGCTGGTGGGTTTGAACTGCTAACCTTGTGGTTAACAGTCCAGGGCTTATCCTATAGTGCCACACAAGATAATAGCTCAAAATGTTATTCTGAGAATCCCTTGATATAGTGAATATGTACTTTGTAACCTATATAAAAGTAAACAAATTTTAGTTTTATGTTAAAATAGTAAAAACCACACATATACTTACTTATGTTCTCATTTCAATATTGAAATAAATTTAAATATTATTATATTATCTCAGATTTCTGGTTATTAAGACATTGGGTCTGTCTTACTAACAAAATTATAGGCAGATTTACTTCCCAAACTTCTTGCTTTGTAGAGGTCCCTCTATCTAGGGTGGTCTTTCTCTCCTGGAAGTCTGTTCTGTGATCAAAACATTAGCTTTCTTTTTTCTTCAAAGGAGGAAATTTAATCTTTTGTTGTGGGCTACTAAGGGAACATTCCTCAGATTCCAACAGAGAGAGTTTGTCAATTTTAAAGGCTTTATAATCCCCTGATTAAGTCCAACAAACCTGATCTATTTGTTTAACATTTATCTTTATTTTAAAAATGTAAACGCTTCATGGTTTTTCTTAGCATCTCCTGTTCAGATTCTGAAACTTGATTATTTCTATCGCTCTTCAGAAGACATTCCCTTAGGGTCCACATTAAAGGCTGTGGCTTATTAAAAATGCTGTTGTTGTTGGTAAATGCCCTTGAGTCAATTCCATTTTATAGTAGCCCTGTATAGCATTTCCTAGGAGCAGCTTGTGAGCTTGAACTGCTGACCAGTTCAAACCAACTTTGCAACCCAGGGCTTTAACCCACAGCACCAAACCAGGACTCCGGCTCATATTGAACCTTCAGAGGGCTTTTGAAGAGTGGCTGGTGAGTTTGAACCACTGACTTTCTGGTTAGCAGTCCAGTGCTTATCCTATAGTTCCATAGCAGGACTTGTATAAAAATGTAAGCTTATTTTATTAGAAATCCTTTGATTACTCATTGCAGGCACATAGGTAAAATAGTTAAGCCAAAGCTACCCTTCTGTATCTATACCAATAAAAACCATCCTCTTGCAATTCCCTTTTCTTACTACTGTTTCTCCAGCTGTTGTTGTTAAGTGTCATCAATTGTGATTCATAGTGATCCTGTGCACAACAGAACGAAACACTGCCCTATCTGTGCCATTCTCATTATAGTTTTCTCCAAACTGGAATCCCCTTCAAACCAAGGTTAGTAAGACTGCCTGTTTTCTTTTAAAGGAACAAGTTTCAGTGTGAATACTGCATGGGAGAAATCAGTTAACTGAAAAATTTGTAAGGTCTTTCTGTTTTGAGGTAGAGAACAATAGGAATAGTACCTAACTTCTTTCAGTTTTTATACTTTTTCAAAATTCAGACTCTGCAACCATGATGTCTCTCAGAAATCATGACTATCAAGTTTACCTTGTGTTCTTACATGATAAAATAGATACGTTTTCAAAGAAGATGAAATTTCTCTTTTAAGTGGATTGGCAAAGTGGCAGCATCAGTAGGTTAAAGTGTGGCAGCAATCGTGAGGTCGGCCCAGGACTGGGCAGTGTTTTGTTCTATTGTACATAGGGTCTCTGTGAGTTGGTACCAACTCGATGGCACCTAACAACAACAACAACAACCAACTCTTCTGCTGCTAAGGGGCATGTCACTGTTGGATAAGCACTGGACTGCTAGCAATAAAGCAGTAGCTCAAACCCACCCTCTGCTTCTCGGAAACCCCATACAGGATCACTATGAGTTAGAACTGACTTGCCCACACTTAACAACAACAATTTCCATTGAGTTAATTCTAACTCATAGTGATCCTGTAGGATTGAATGGGACTGCCTCATAGTTCTCAAGCCTGTAAATCTTTATAGAAGTAGACTGCCACATCTATCTGCCAAAGATGTGGGTTTGAACTGCTAGTGTTTTGGTGAGCAGCCAAACGCTTTGCCCACTGTACCACCTCATAACTCATCACTTCCTGATTCTTTTACTGTCTTTAACTAGTATTTCCATATATGTGGATGGGCTACACTCTTCCCTACTCTACATTCAGTGATGCCGTGGCCTTAGCTTAAAACAATTCGTAATGGTAGTCAAGGTATTTTTCAGGGAAATTGGCAAATGTTACAAACTGGAGCTGCTTTTCCTTGTTTGTCTGTTTTCACTTGAAGAACAAGATATTAAACTTCACCAATATACCATTGCTCAGAATTCCTATAACCTTTCCTTGCTGCATATACGAGGACCCTGTATTCAGGATTCATTGCATAGATAAGAATTTTAATGAGTTGTTTTTTTAGAAGCGACTCTGTTTCAACTCTCTCAACTGAATGTTAGCTCCATAAGAGTAGGAACTTTGTCTTGTTTACTTACCTCTGTGTTCTCAGCATTTGAATAAACAGCCTGGCACAAGGACATATTCAGAGATATTTGTTGAAAGCATGACTATAGATGATGTAATGAACAAAAACACTATTGTTATCAGTAAGCTCTTATAAAGTACTTATTATGTGCCACCTGCTATTCTATATATAAAAAATTCATTAGCATTCACAGCAATTCTGTGACATAGACAGTATTATCATTTTAGGCATGTAGATAAGGAAAGTGAGTCACTTTATCCAAAGTCACATATGAACAACTCTGCAGTTACTGGGAAGAAATAAGCTTCCATACTGTGACACAAAATAGCTTCCTTGTACACATTCTTGTAAACAAATTGTAGCACATCTTCACATTTTTGTACAATTAAATAAATGAAATTATTTTCAGAGCAAGCTTTATTCAAAGTACTTGAAATTTTTTAGAGACAATTTTCTCCTTTCCAACATGACCAATTAAAAAACATTATTCTTACTGAATTGTAATAGTATTATTTTATGTATTTTGGTGCTTCTACTCCTTGCCATGGAATTACTTCCAACTCATAACAACCCTATAGGACCGAATAGAACCAATATATAGGATTTACAAGTCTGTAATCTTGACTGAAGTAGGCTGTTATGTGAAGCTCTAGTGGATTTGAACTGCTTACCTTTTGGTTAGCAGCTGAGTGCTTAACCACTGTGCTATTAGAATTCTTTTTTTAGTCATTTTGATATTGTTGTTATTGTCAAGTGCTGTATAGTTAGTTCCAACTCATAGCAACCCTGTGTAGGGTTTCCAAGGAGTGGCTGGTAGATTTGAACCACCGACCTCGCAGTTAGCACTTCAAGGGCTATTCTACAGTGCCACACCAGGACTCCTTGGTCCTTTAGTTGTTGTTGTGGTTAAGGGCCATCGAGTCAGTTCCGACCCATAGCAACCCTGTATAGGGTTTGTGATGAGTGGCTGATGAAGTTGAACCACCATTTAGGTCCAAATAGGTCTTTCAGTCTAGTGCATTTCCTTTAAAATCTTGTGTCTGATCCCCATTTCATTTTAATGCTTAGTAGCATTTTAATTAATTTTTTTGTCTCTCAGGATGATTTGTAAGTAAACCAATTCATATTCTGATGACTGTCTACTCTAGTCATTTGGCTTTGAGAATTTTTTGGTAGGTATCATTGTTGCAAAAAAGGTTTTAGTCATACATATCTCTCAGCATAAGGTAAAACAGTCAAAAGCTGTTGTTGTTTTTTAAAGCACTCCAGATTAGAAGGTTGGTTCTTGGTAATTTAGTGGTTGTTAGATTATTCTGAGACTCATTAGGAGGAATGCTGTGTAGGATCAGGAATTCGGGATTGGTGAAATTGCCCACTTCCTTGATTGACGTAGACTTATCTACCTTCTAGATGCCAACTGAAGTTACCATTTCTTTGAACTGACAACAGTGACTCATCACATTCATCACAAAGATTGAAACAAAGTGAAAGCCTTTTGATAAGTTAAAAAGTTTAATGACATGAACTGGATTCAGTGAAAATTTAAGGTTTTCAGCAAATGAACATTTTGTAGATGCTGTCTCATTTGACAACTACATCTTCATAAAATGAGATTTTTACAATACAAGTGGTGTGGATATGACAGCTTAAGTAGAAAATGGCATTAAAACTCCTGATATATATACTTTTTTTTTTTTCTTTTCTTTTCAAAGACATGCCTATTTTTCAGAACCACATAATAAGATTGTGAAAGAAGAGACTTTTGTAACATGGAGTTAAAAATGGGAGCTTTGTACATAGTCAAGAGCTACAAATTGTCTGCTTCTGGATGATCACATGGAATAATTCTCACTCCAAGGAGTGAAAGAATATAACTGAGCTAGAAGATAGAAGAACTTTCTACTCATAGATCTGTGTGAGAAAACTAGAAGTAGCAGTTTTTGCTATTCTTAAATTTAAATATCTTTAAAATTATTTTATTACCAAAAAATAAAATCACTGGATTACAGCCAGTCAAAAGTGTGTTTCTCTCATGTCAATGCACCAATGTCCTCAGCAGCCCATCATTTGATTCTCCTTCCAATCTTTTCCAGTGTGACCTGAACTTGTCTAAACATAGTTGTCAAGAAAAGACAGATTTCTCTTAGAAAATAAGCAAGCAAATGAAAAAGTGATTCTTTGTATATATTTATGTCTAAAAAAAAAATCACATCTGATAGTATGCTTTTCTTTAATTAATTATATAGTTTGTTCATATTGAATGTAATGTTCTATTGCATATTTGGAGCTCTGGTGTGGTGCTGTGGATTAATGCGCTAGACTGCAAAGCCACTTGAACTGCAAGGTTGGTGGTTCAAGCTTACCATTTGCTCCTTGGAATTCCTATACATGATCACTATGGGTTGGAGCCAACTCAACGGCACTTCACAACAACAACATTGCATATTTATGTATTAATATCTATCTACATGTATTTTGCTGAAGAATACTGATGGAGTGTCATCACTTACTAAAGTTTAACATTTCTCTGAAAATATCAACACACAAGGCTTATAAGTCCCCCTTTTCATTTATCATTCTTAAATGCCTCTTTTGGCCGCTTTTATGCACCAGCACCGGGATAAATCGTGCCCTTGTGGTAGAGAAAAGATATAATAAGAACCTTCATTCCACCTGACGTGCCTTGGCAGGCCCAGCCTCCGACACACCTCAGCATGTCTCTCATTCTGGTCACATTTTTTGCTGCCTGATTTTGTGTGGTCACCTTACAGATTCAAAAAGAAAAAGCCTTCACTGTCGTCTCATTTCTGTGTTGGTATCAGCACAGAATACTCCAGTGAGTTACTTGATAGAAGGTTGAAAGTAAGGATGTAGATCTTAGGTGATGTTCTGTCCCATAGAAAAATGACCAAAGCAATTCTGCTAAGTCATGAAGGGGATTATCCAAGTCAGAATATGGGCCAGGGTGAGAGATCTCAAAAGCAATAGGGCTATATGATAGCTGTGATTCAGGAATGTAGAGTATAACTGAGGAGAGGGAGAATGTATGGAACATAAGAGACCAGAAACAGGTCATGTTAAACCCAGGGAAAGATCATAAGGTACCATCTGAATGAAATTGTAAAGTAAGGATTAGGAAGAGTTTATGTCAGTGATGGGTGGCATTATCTATGGGAGTTACTATGTTTCAATCTTGTATCATTGAATATTTAGGATCAAGAAATATTTCCAGGGAGAAGAGAGAGAATATGTTAAAGTCATGTTACTTCTGAAATCTGATTAATAGATACATGTTAAGTAAGTTCATATGATTGTATTCAACTTCTTCTAGGTGGTTGGAACTCACCAATGTCTATATGAAGAAAAAACTTGGCGGTCTATGTCTGTAAAGATTGTTGCTGTGATTGTAAAGTGCTGTCAAGTTGGTTCCAACCCATAAGAACACTGTATATGGTTTCCAAGTAGCAGCTGGTAAGCTTGAACTGGCAATCTTGCAGTTCAAACCAACTTTGCAATCCAACGCATTAACCCACAGTACCACGCCAGCCTAGGACACAGTTGTACCGTGTTTTACAGGGTCTCTATAAGTTGGAATCAGCACACAGTGACAAACAATGAGCTTCTAGTAGTGTTAGAGAATTCTATTGTATTTTTAGGTGCATGATTCTGAATTAAATCTAACACTTTTTTTGGTGTGTAACCAAAAAGACACCACTTGTCTGTCAGTTTGTTATACCATGGTGGTTTGTGAGTTGCTGTGATTCTGGAAGCTATGCCACGGTATTTTAAACACCAGAAGGGTCATCCACAGTGGGCAGGTTTCAGATAAGCTTCCATACGAAGATAAACTAGGAAGAAGGAGTAACAAACTACTTCGAAATATTTAGTCACTGAAAACCTTATGAATAGTAGAGAAACACTTTCAGATATAGTGCTGGAAAAGGAGCCCCTCAGGTTGGAAGGTATTCAAAATGTGACTGGGGAAGAGCTGCCTCCTCAAAGACGAGTTGACCATGAAATGCGAATGGAGTAAAGTCCTTAGGAGTAAAGCTCTTGGGACCTTTATTTGCTGATGGGGCACAACCCAAAATGAAGAGAAACAGCTGTAAACCTCCATTAATAATAGGAACATGGAATGTAGGAAGTATGAATCTAGGAAAATTGAAAATGGTCAAAAATGAAATGGAACACATACACATCAGTATCTTAGGCATTAGTGAGATGAACTGATATTGGCCATTTTGAACCTGACAACATGGTTTACTATGCTGGGGAATGACAAATTGAAGAGAAATGGTATTGCATTCATCGTAAAAAGAACATATCAAGATTTGTCATGAGGTACAATGCTGTCTGTGATAGGATAATATCCATGTGATACAGGGAAGACACTTAATACCACTATTATTCAAATTTATGCACCAATCACTCAAGCCAGTGAGGATGAAATAGAATTCTACCAACTTCTTCAATCTGAAATTGATCAAACATGCAATCAAGATGTATTTAATATCACTGGAGATTGGAATGCAAAGGTTGGAAACAAAGAGGAAGGATCAGTAGTTGGAAAATATGGCCTTGGTGAGAGAAATGATGCTGGAGACCACATGACAGAAATCTGCAAAACCAATGATTTGTTCATTTCAAATACCTTTTTAAACATCATAAAAGATGACTATACACATGGACCTCACCAGATGGAATACAGAGAAATCAAATAGACTACCTCTGTGGAAAGAAAAGGTGGAAAAACTTCCATATCATCAGGCAAAACAAGGCCAAGGGCAGACTGTGGAACAGACCATCAATTGCTTACATGCAAAGTCACACTGAAGCTGAAGAAAATGAAAACAAGTCTGCAAGAGTCAAAATATGTATTCCACCTGAATTTAGAGATCATCTGAAGAACAGATTTGATACATTAAACACTAAAGACTGAAGAACAGAAGAGTTGTAGGATGACATCAAGAACATCATACAGGAAGAAAACAAAAAGTTATTAAGATGACAAAAAAGAAGGAAAAGATAAAAATGGATGTCAGAAGAGACTCTCAAACTTGCTCTCCAGCATAGAGATGCTAAAGCAAATGGAAGAAATGAGGAGGTACAAGAGCTGAATAGAATATTTCAAAGGTCAGCTCGAGAAGGCAGTCAAATATTGCAATGAAATTTTCGAAGGTTTGGAGTTAGAAAACCAAAAGTGAAAAACATACTAAGCATTTCTCAAGCTGAGGAAACTGAAGAAAAAAATCAAGCCTCAGCTTTCATTATTGAAGGATTCTCTGGGTAAATTACTGAATGATGCCGAAAGCATCAAAAGAAGATGGAAGGAATACACAGAGTCACTGTGCCAAAAGGAAATGGTTGATATTCAACTGTTTCAAGAGGTAGCATACAATCATAAGTCAATGATACTGAAGGAGAAGTCCGAGGTGCATTGAAGGGATTGGCAAAGAACAAGGCACCGGGAATTGATGGAATACAAATAGAAATTTTCCAGTAAATTGAGGCAGCACTGGAGGAACTCACTCATCTATGCCAAGAAATTTGGAAGGCAACTATGTGGCCAACTGATTGGAAGAGATCAGTATTTGTTCCCATCCCAAAGAGAGGTGACTCAATGGAATGCAGAAATCATTGAACAATATCTTCGATATCCCATGAGAGTAAAGTTTTATTAAAGGTAATAAAGAAATGGCTGAAACCATACATTGGCAGAGAATTTCCAAAGGTTCAAGCTGGATTCAGAAGAAGATGTGGAACAAGAGATATCATTGCTGACATCAGATGGATCTTGGCTGAAAGAAGAGAATATCAGAAAGATGTTTACCTGTGCTTTATTGACTATGCAAAGGCCTTCAATCATGTGGATCATGACAAGCTATGGACAACTGCGAAATATGAGTATTCCGGAACACTTAATTGTGCTCATAAGGAACATGTACATAGACCAAGAGGCAATTGTCCAAACAGAACATGGGAACAATGAATGGTTTAAAATTAGAAAAGGTGTGCGACAGGGTTGTATTCTTTCACCATCATACTTATTCAGTTTATATGCTGAGCAAATGACTTCCTCATTTCTTCCATTTGCATTAGTATCTCTAAACTGAAGAGCAAGTTTCAGAGTCTTTTTTTTTTATATCCATTATGGTCTTTTCCTTCTTACTTTTTTTTTTTTTTTTTAAAGTTTTTATTGTGTATTATGTGTTAGTTTACATGGGTAAACATTATCTTTACATTCATTGCAATGATCACAATCCCCTACATGCATCATCAAACAACCAAAGGGTACACACCATACTCCTGTCCCCCAGCTGCCAGCATACAGCCCCTCTCCCTCCCTGAGTCCAGAGTCCCCAGCTACTCCTACTGTCTATGTCATCATCTCTGCCTCCATCCCTAGTGTCACTTCCTCCCCAGACAGGGTCTCCACTTCCGCTTTTCTTCCTTGATGGTTCTAGGGATCTCTGCTCCCCCCCTTTTGTTACCAAATATTTACATTTACCTTTCCAACACTCACTGTCAGACCTGATAGCAATCATTCCCTATTGAACCACAGAAGTCCTTTCCCCCTAACCTTTTATCATCCCTATCCAGACAGGTTAGAAACAATTCAGTGGAGATTCTACCTTTCCCTGTATCCTCTGGAACTAGGTTCTCTATAGACAGCTTGTAAGTCAGTCACTTCTTGCCTTTGTTGTTGTTTTTGTTGTTGTCAGGTGCCATCAAGTCGGAACTGACTCATAGCG
>NW_006408519.1:18929822-18930377 GCF_000296735.1 Chrysochloris asiatica | reverse complement strand
TGGCAGTCCATGGCACTTTCAGTATTCTCCTCCAACACCACAACTCAAAGGCATCAATTCTTCTACAATCTTCCTTATTCACTGTCCAGCTTTCTTATCCATATGAGGTTATTGCCTTTGTAGTCCCCCCATTTTGGGTAGCCAGTGTCAAAGTTCCCCATCCTTGTTGACCCTGTGTACCAAGGGGATGGGAATGATCCTCACTGTAGAGATTTGTCTGCTCCTTTGTCATAATGCATGCACAAGCATAGGTCATGTTCATCCACTTGTAGTGGGTTACTCTTTCTTTTCTTTCTTCCTCTAATCATGTTCTGATCATCCAGCCATTGATGCCAGGTCAAATGGGTACTATCTGAAAGTGTGGGTGTTCTTATGCATCTCCCATCACTTCATATCAGCTGGATACTTCATGCTCCGTTTTAGTCCTCTGGGGCCATGTCTCTGCTCCCAGGCCCAGGAGTCCCCAGGTCTCGTTGTACTGTTGGCTAACCAGGTCTCAATCCAGGTTAACAGGAGTCTGTGGTCAGACTTAGTTCACAACTTCATTGCTGTTTC
>NW_006408519.1:18927304-18929212 GCF_000296735.1 Chrysochloris asiatica | reverse complement strand
TGAAGACAGACTTACAAACTTTCTCTGGTGATGTTTCTGGCTATTCCTCTCTCTCCCCTTCAAGTGTCTAGTTTACAATAGTAGCCAAAAGGAACCAAAATTCAAAAGACAACCAAGCATCTTAACATCATTTCCCCACTTTTACCCATTCAAACCATGCCTCAATCTTTGTATCCATGAGCCCTTTTGTTCCACGGTTGTGCTTACATTGTTATTTACCTCTGTCCTATTTAGTCCATGTAAACCTGCCTGGCTATTCTCCCATCCACCTTGTTTTTCCTTTCCCCTTCCCCATTCTAGTGTATGCCCCCCTCCCGGCACCCAAACTGTCTCCTACCCTCTGCTCCACCTTCCCTCTCTCCCCTCAATCCACCCCATATGCCCTGGTAACCAACAAATAAATAAATAAATAAAATAAAGATTTTTTTTTCTTCCCCCTTTTAATGTGGATGCTTTTTCTTAATCTTTTTACAATAATGGTCCTATGCCATATTTCTCTTTTTGTGACTACCTGATTTCACTCAGTGTAATGTCCTCAAGATTCATTCATGTTATGTGGTGGCTTGCTGCTTCCTTGTCATTCTTCAGGGCAGCATAATATTCCATAGTGTGTATGTACCAAAGTTTGTTTATCCATTCATCCATTGATGAGCACTTAGGCTGTCTCCATCTTTTTGCTATTGTAAATAGTGCTGCTATGAAAATTGGTGTGCATATATCTACGAGTGTTATGGCTCATATTTCTTATGGATAAATACCAAGTAGAGGAATTGCTGGATCATAAGGTCTCTATTTTCAACCTTCTGAGGAAACAATTTTGTTTCCTCATAAAATACTGTTTTCCAGAATGGCTGGACCATTTTGCAATACCACCAAAAATGTAGGAGGGTCCCAGTCTCTTCACATCCTCACTAACATTTATTGTCCTCTACCCTTTTGATCTTTGCTATTATTGCTGATGTGAGATGATATCTCATTGTTGTTTTGATTTGCATCTCTCTAATGGCTAGTGATCGTGAACATTTCTTCATATGTTTGTTGACTGCCCAGATCTCCTCCTTGATGAAGTGTCTATTCATGTCCTGTGCCCATTTTTAAATTGGGTTATTTGTCCTTTTCTTGTAGAAGTGTTACATATTTTATATGTTCCTATATATTTTGGAAATTAGTCCCTTGTCTGATGTGTCATTGCAAAAGATTTTTTTCCCGTTATGTGGGCTCCCATTTTATATTTTTGGTGAAGTCTTTTGATGCACATAAATTTTTATTTTTTAGTATGTTCCATTGATCTATCTTGTCTACTTTTGTTTGTGTAATTTTCAAAATTTTTGGTAGTCTGCGTATGCTGTGTATTAGAGCTCTCACTTTTGTCCCTATTTTTTCATTGATGGCCTTCATAATTCTGGTATTCACATTTAGGTCATTAATCCATGCTGAGTTGGTTTTGTGTAATGTGTGAGGTAAAGGTCTTGTTTCAGTCGTTTGCATATCGCTCTCCAATTCTGTTTAAGAGACTTATCTCCTCTCTATGCAATGTACTTAGGTACTTTGTCGAAAAATCAGTTGGCTGCATGTGGATGGGTTAATTTCTGGATTCTCAGTTCTGTTCCATTGATCAATGTATCTTTCATTATACTAGTACTGTTTTGACCACTGTAGCAGTGTAGTACATTTTGAAGTCAGGGAGTGAGAGGCTTCCAACCTTGTTCTTCTTCTTAATCAGTGCTTTGTTTATCCTGGGTCTCTTTCCTTTCCATATAAAATTTGTAATTGTTTTTTCCATCTCTTTGAAGAATGTCATTGGAATCTGGATTGGGATTGCATTATATGTATAAATTGCTTTGGGCAGTATTGACATTTTCACAAAGTTAAGTCTTCCTATCCATAATATGGTATATTCTTCCATTT
>NW_006408519.1:18925729-18926944 GCF_000296735.1 Chrysochloris asiatica | reverse complement strand
TTTTTTACTGAGTCTTTGGGGTTTTCTATATATAGGACCATATCATCTGCAAATAGAGATAGTTTTACTTTCTCTTTGCCTATTTGGATGACTTTGATTTCCCTCTCTTGCTGTATAGCAGTGGCTAAGACTTATAGCACAATATTGAATAGGAGTGGTAACAAGGGGCATCCCTGTCTGGTTTCTGTTCTCAGAGGGAAAGTTTCAGTTTCTCTCCAAAAAGAGTAATGTAGACTGTTGGTTTTGTATATATGCTCTTGAATATGTTGAGGAATTTCCCTTCAATTTGTACTTTGTTGAGTGTTTTTTCAGGAATGGATGTTGGAGTTTTTCAAATGCTTTAACTGCATCAATCAGTATGATCATTTTTTTTTTTTTTCTTGTTTATATGGTGGATTGCATTAATTGTTTTTCTAATGTTGAACCATCCTTGGCATTCCTGATATGGATCCTACTTGGTCATGATGTATCATTTGTTTGATGTGCTGCTGGATTCTGTTGGCTAAGATTTTGTTGATAATTTTTGCATCTATGTTCATGAGGGATATTGGTCTATAATTTTCTTTCTTAGTAATGTCGTTCTCTGGGTTTGGTATGAGGGTTATGCTTGCTTCACAAAATGTATTAAGAAGTTTTCCATTCTCCACTATATTCCGGAACAATTTGAGTAGAATTGGTGACAAATCTTTTCTGAATGGCTGCTAAAACTCACCAGTGAAACCATCTGGACCTGGAATTCTTTTGGTTGGGAGTTTTTTGATGACCTGATCAATATCTTCTATTGCTATGGGTCTGTTCAAGTCTTCAATTCACTCTGTGTGAGTTGAGGTAGGTTGTTTTTTTCTAAAAATATATCCATCTCTTTCAAGTTTTCAAATTTGTTGGAGTACAACTTTTCTAAGTATTCTGATATTATCCTTTTGATTTCCTTTGGTTCTGTTGTGACATCACCCATGTGGTTTCGAATGCATGTTATTTGTGTCTTCTCCCTCTCTTCTTTTGTTAGTTTTGCCAATGGTTTGTCAATGTTATCAATCCTTTCAAAGAACTAGCTTCTTGTCCTGTTGATTCTTTCCGTAGTTTTTCTGTTTTCTATCTCATTTATTTCTGCTCTGATCTTTATTATTTCTTTTCTTTTAATTTTCTTTTGATTCTAGCCATGGTATTTTCAATAGCCTAATATGTGTGGCAGCGTAGTGGTTACGAATCGGGCTG
>NW_006408519.1:18902112-18924824 GCF_000296735.1 Chrysochloris asiatica | reverse complement strand
CTTGCAGTTCAAGTGACTTTGCAGTCTGACGCATTAGCTCACAGCGCCACACCAGGACTCCCGGTGCCACTATTCCGTGGGAAATGCTTTACTGGGAGTAATACTGGTTGCAAGAGGATTTCGTAATCAGGGTACTTGTTCCAACAACCTTCAGAGTCTTGAAACGCTGCCTGTAAAGATAATCAAAAGAGAAAACCTAGATATGGGAGAACAAAACCTAGATATGGGAGAACAAAACAAGAAAATAACAACCAAGGAATTAGGGCAAGATGGCAGAGTAAACATATCCTCTACAACAAAGACATGGGAGATCAAGTGAAATAGATGCAGATGGTGAATCTGGAACTCTGAGCATCAGAGGATAAGCTAGAGAGATGGATTGAGAGCTGATTGGAAGGGGAAGCTGAACAGGAGCAGAGAGAAAGAAGAAAATCAGGCAGACTGTGGGCTGGTGTGGCCCTTTGGACCATCTTGATCTTTTGTGAGTAGCCGTTGCTACAATAGCCTGTGGGCACAAGATGTGACTGGAGGTTGGTGGCAAGAGGGTGCAGCTTGCCATTGTTCCCATGCCCTCCTGGTAGATGGGCATGCCATCAACCCCTGCCCTCACAAAGCCAGTAGTGATCAGTAGTACCCATTCTTGCACATTTGTTGTGCCTGGGATCGGGTACCTGGCATAGTTTCCCTGCTTCAGGGGGCACAGGAAGCTTCTGTGAACAATGCTATTCAAGCAGTGAACAGAGAATTTATCACACTCACAATTTTGGTCTCTAAAATACCTACCAGGAGTCAGGTAGTGAGTGACTGAGAATACAGCAATATACAATCATCAACTAAATGTCTCAGAGAAAACAGACAATTTCAACTTACACAAAAAAATAAGACCAAGTGCTTCAAACAAATGACCACAATCAGAAGCTATAACATCAGAAGCGGTATACCTGATAAAGGATTTTTAAGAATGCCAGTTCTGAAACTTCAACAGATTGTAAGAAAGATGAGAAAATTGCAGCTGAAATAAACAGTAGACAACACTGGAAAGTTTCAGGAAACAAACTGATAAGATAATGGAAAAAAATGAGAACCATACAAAAAGCTGGTCAAAAGCCAGATTAACACTGAGACTTTAGAAGTAGATAATATACCGAAAAGGCAAAGATATAGAATTGAATAAATTGAAAGCTGAATTAATGAGTTTGAAGAAAAATCTCTTAAGATCCATCTGCTGGAGGATCAATCAGAAAAAAGAACAACAACAACAAAAAAATCTGAAGTAATCCTAACATTTATAAAATGAATAAATTTATACGTGATAGGAATCGCAGACTAGGAAGAGACTAAAAAAAAAACATGTAGAGAACATTGTCCAAGACTTATTGGAAGGAAATTTCTCTAACATCAGGAAACACAAGACAGCCATTCAAGATATTGAACGAACTCAACACAAGATTGACCCCAAAAGAAAAATACCAAAGCAGTTCAGGAAAAGCAAAAAGCTACCTACAAAGGAGAACAAATAAAACTAAGCTCTGGCTCTTCAGCTGAAACCATGAAGGTGAGAACACAATGGAATGACATATATAAAACTCTGAAAGAGAAAAAAATGGCCAAGTAAGAATCCTATATCGAGCAAAATTGTCCATCATATGATGGTGAAGTTAGATTATTTTCAGACAAACAGAAATTAAAAGAATCTTTAAAACCCAGACCAATCTTACAAAAAATACTAAAGGGAATTCATTGTACAGAGAGCCAACAACAGGAGAGAACAATTTGAGACTGACATACATGGCAATATCACCTAGACTCAAACCAGATATAGAAGTATACAAAGTAAAATGGACCTATAAAGAAGAACCAGAGATACAGTTGCAACAACAACAACAAAGATAAAAAGAGGGAGTAATGTAGTTAAAGAACTTCCAAATGAAGAGGAAATCAAATAGATTTTCAGATAAAAAGAAAAATAAACTTAAATATAACTGTAACCTGAAAAATTAGACCAAGTCTTATTCCTAGTCCTAGAGATAGTAGTTGTCCCAAGCTTGGTCTTCACTTCTTACTCTTACCCACCCACCAAATAAACAAACAAACAAAAAACAGTCAACCAAATAAATAATAGTTGAAAGTCATTGGTATATAACTTGAAGTGGGAGGGTGGCAATGAATAAAAGTAGAAAGATAGTACCATCCAAATCAAAGTTGATATTTGAAACCAAACAATCTTAAGAAATTTAGATTCTGTCCTTATGGAAAAAAAGGAGCCACTGAAAAATGTTAAGAATGAGGAACACATGGTCAGATGACATTGAGAAATAGAACTCTGGTTTCAAAATGGACAATGCTTTAAGCAGAAGAAAGAATGCTTGTAAGAAGCTCAGTTAGGAATATATTGAGGGAATCTAGTCAATAAATGATGGATGCTATAACTGTATATGATGTATAGGGAAATTGATTGAAGTGGGTAGAAACATTATCAATATTAGTTGATGTATTCATTATAGTGAGTTGAGAAAGGGTAGGTGTTCATGATTATAACTTGAGTAATAGCATTCAACAGGATCCTAATGCTCTAGTCATAAGCTCAGTAAATAAGAATGTAGGACAGAGTATTGTTGTTGTTGTTATGTGCCATGGAGTTGATTCCAACTCATAGGGACCCTGCACAGGGTTACCGAGGCTGTAAATCTTTACGGGAGCAGAAAGCCTCCTCTTTCTCCTGCGGAACAGCTGGTAGTTTCAAACTGCTGACCGTGAAGTTCGCAGTCCAATTCGTAACCACTACACTACCAGAGTTCAGAGTATTAGGGTGCTACTAATGCATTTCTGCTGAATGATTGATTTGTAGGTAACTGTGAACAGATTAAGAAGATTTCCTTTAAAAAACTGTATAAAAAAATATAGGGGTGGGGGAGAAAGAAAGAAAGAGCAAGGGAGAATGTAGACAATTCTTTTGAAAACTGCCTTCTAAAGTGTAGGAAAGAAACAAGAACAACAAAATAATAAAGGAGGGTGTGTGACCAAGGGAGAGATTAAAATTAAAATAACAACAGAAAAACTGAACAGTAGTTGAAGATAAGTGATGGAGGATAGAAGAGGAAATGGCTGAGAGAGTACACTATCTCACTTAAATTTCTCTGTGTCTCTCTCTTTCCCACACATATATAGTAACAATGATGATCTTAATTTATTTATGGACCATATAACTGATCATCAAGGTTCTGGGATTTGCCAAATGTCATTACTGGTGTATTTAAGTACTAAAATTCAATCCTGGCTCTTCTCATGGCTGAATGTAGAATTTATTTTGTTAGAGACAGTATTATTAAATCCTAGCTCTCAGGTTAGTCAAACCATTAAAATAATCAGTTGCAAATAATCTTATAGCTCCATTGTCAAATTACCTTTTCCTTTTAAATCAATATTTGTCATAATTTCTATATAGTCTAGACTAAACTGAGTAGGAGCACGGTGGCTCTGTAGGATAAGCAGTGGACTACTAACCACAAGATTGGAGGTTTGAGCTCACCAGCTGCTGCTTGGGAGAAAGATGAAGCTTTCTGCTCCTATAAAGATTTATGATCTCAGAAATCCTATACAGGATCTTTAAGTCAGAACCAACTCAATGGCATTTAACAATAACGGCACTGTAAATTTACTTGAGTCTTTTGATTCCGTTTGTGTCTACTTCTCACGGTCTTTAGGAGCTCTGGTAACATAGTGGTTATGAATTGGGCTGCTAACCTCAGGGTCAGAAGTTTGAAACTACCAACTGTTCTGTGGGAGAAAAATGAGGCTTTCTGCTCCCATAAAGATTTACAGCCTCAGAAACCCTGTACAGGGTCGTTATGGGTCAGAACTGACTCCATGGCACATAACCACCACCACAACCAAACCCCTATACAGGGTCGCTATGAGTCGGAACCGACTCCACAGCACACCACCACCACCTCACTGACTGCCATTTAACACTGGTCTAGGATGACCTGCTCCTTATCTCGTGTTAAAAGGCTGCACCAAGCTTGTAAAGTAGGATTCATTTATTTGAACAATATGGGAATGGATGGCAGGAAAATAATATAATAAGGGAGAGATGGAGAAAATTATTTGACCTTATTTTATTTCTGTATAGAATTAACCCAGTAAGGTCTTTTTTTTCAAAACACAGCTGTTTTATTCTTGCTTTTAAAGTGAATTTTAGATGTTTCGCTTTTTTCTCCCCTTATTTTGAACTCAAGTTGAATAGTACATGCATTATTCATGGAGGGAAATGTGTTAGTATGCACACTTGCATCAACATCATATGTAGGATAGAAATAGTATTTAGCCTTATGCTTCAGGAAACATCCTACTAAATCATACAAGGTCTAAAGCTTTTGATAGACATTTATCAATCCACCATAGGATGCCTGCTGTGACAAGCTGTCTGTAGGAGCTGAGGATTTGTGAAGATAAAATTACACTGGGTTGGCTCTATAAAAGGAAACTCAAATATAAATGTACTTAGATTGTGACCTAGCAGTGTAGGTCTTGGACTTGCTGGAACAGTTAAAAGTTTAAATGTTCTGAGTCTTAAAAGGTGATATATAAAACCATATATCCTGAATTTTATCAGGAAAGGAGAGTCATCATGTTGTGTGCATACTTACAGTTGCCAGTTTGTCTCCTTCTAATCTCTCTTGAATTTATGCCATTCAGCTTTCCTTTTCCACTCTGAAGTAAAATTGACTTTATCTAGAATTACGATGACATAGCCAATGATCATTTCTTCATTTTCATGAGGTGATTGGAAATACCTTGGTTTGGGTCAGGGACACCTAAGTCTTCAAAGTATTATCTTTGCTTTTTAAAAGCAAATTTGTCCAATGCAATACATCATTTGATTCCTTGACTGTTGCTTCCATGGGTGTTGACTTGTGTCTCCAAGCAAAATGAATCCAAAGCAAATTGTCCAAGTTTTATATCCCTAGCATACAATGTAACAGCAAAAGTAACCAAAATTTATATATTCATCATTGCTTTAATGTCTAATAAGCATCACAAATTAACAGAGATTCTTTGGATTTCTTTTTATCTTTCACCTACTTGTCTCCCAATCTGTTCATCTCAGAATATGCTAAGTTCATTCTTCAGTTATTCATCTAAAAAAAAATCAGTCACCCTAGATTCTTTTCTAACACACTTTATACCCAATCTGTCATCATATCCAGTAAGTTTTTGCCTTAGACATATCCACTATCAAATTATTTTCCACCTTCCACAATTGTCTCTCTTATCTAAATCATCATCATTTTTTGACAGGATAATTGCAGCTGTTTCCTAGCGTTTCTCCCTGTTTCCACCTCTTCCGCTATATACTATTTATAATGTAACTTGCAGGCGACGCTTATAAAGCATAAGCATTACCTCTGGTCAAAATTTGTGCATGGCATCCTTTAGCAATCCAGTTTAAATTTAGTCTTTACTGTACTCTTCAAGGCTCTGTAAGAACGGAATCACTCCCTCCTCGCTGTTATCCCCACGATCTAATCTATCAATGATCCCCTCTTCCACTACATTTTCAAATCCCACCTAACTCCTCTAGGACTACACCAAACTCCAGTGTATTGTATAAACATGTCAAGCCTCTTCTCAGGATTCTGACAATTAACAATTTCCTTCTGAAGCTTCCTCTTTTCCCTGCCCTGCATCGTCGTGACTCTCTCCCTGTCTTTTAGATGTCTCCTGAAATGACAGTTTATTTGAGAGCCCTTCCCTTTCCTCTCCATGATGACTGGAACCACATCACCATATATTTATCTTACTCTACTTACCACCATTTGACATATACTTTCTAGTTTGCTTATTTATTTGTTATCTGTGGCAATCAGATGATTATACATTTTAAAAATTGAACTCTAATCTTCTAATTTCTATTTCTCTCAAATTGGTTCCCACAGATAATGACCCTGTATAGGGTTTCTGAATAGCAGCTAGAGGGTTTGAACTCATGACCTTGTAGTCCACAGTCCAATGCTAATCCTGTAGTGCCACATCAGAAGTCCAAAACTTCTAATTAGACAATTAGAATAGAAACAAGGACATCATCAGCTGTTTCTAATAATAGTCCCTGATACAATAGGTTCTCAATAAATTTTTAATTAATTATATATGTTATTGATTTCTTTAAGGGATTTTTATAGTGCAATGGAGTGCTTACGGAGTCTTTTTTTTGGGGGTGGGGGTGGGGGGGTGGATATCTCAACAACCAACCAAGTAAATATTCAATTATTGTTGCTGTCTAGCTTTTGTTTCTGTGTAGACAGTCCATGCTGGAGAAGACAGTACTAAGAGGTGCTATCGAAGCAGGTTCTTATCCATAAGAATATTGAACTACAATACAAACAGACTTAATCTATTGATCCCTGGTTTATGAGTCATGATAACCACACAGATCAATTTGCGAATTATAACAGTGAACAGAGTTCTGTGGCTTTTAATGTTTTTTTTCCCAAGTATTAAATTTTCATTGCTGTTTGCTTCATATGATAAAATAAGAATCTACTCATTAAGCGTTATCTTTCCCTAGATTTATACTTTTCATCCTACAAATCGAAGCGTTCAGCATTGACAGTTTAAAAAATATGCTGGTAACAGAGTAGCTAAGAGTTCAAGTTCTAATCTGCCGGTGGTTGCGTCAAATCTCAAGGCCTCTCAGTGTGAATTGCTATAACCTCTCTTGAGTTTAGTTTCCTTTACTATAAGATGAGAAGAATAGTGGCATCCACCCTATAAGATTACTTTAGGAAACAAATGAACCAATCAATTCATGGAAAGCTTTCAGGAACATTCAAGGGAAAGTTCTCAATGATTCTTTTTTCTTATTGTTATTCTATGCTTGATGATTTAAAGTGAATGTGTATTCAATATCTTTCCTCTAGTGGTTGTGGTTTTCCAGTAGATGGAGAGACAGTTACAATTGTTGCCTGTCATACTGAGAGCAGAATGTTGGTTATGGAAACACTAAGGTTATCACTTGTGTTTGAGAACAATGGGGTTTTCAAGTTATTTTAAAGTTCAAAAGTGAAACTAAATTAAATTCTTGTGCCATATTTCCTCAAAAATGTACAAGAGTGATTCACCCTTGTCCCATAAAGAGAAAAGATAATTTTTAAATGAAGACAATCAAAATTTGATTGAGAATGTTTTTAAAAATTAAGCTTATATATCTTTGTATTAAGGAGCTCTGGTAGCATTGTGGTTACAAATTGGGCTGCTAACCTCAGGGTCAGCAGTTGGAAACTACCAGCTGTTCTGCAGGAGAAAGATGAGGCTTTCTGCTCCCATAAAGATTTACAGCCTCGGAAACCCTATACAGGGTCGCTGAGTCAGAACCAACTCCATGGCATATAACCACCACCACCATATCTTTATATTACAATATTCATACTTTGGACATACTGGTAGGAGGGACCAGTCACTAGAGAAGGATATCATGTTTGGTAAGATGGAGGGTAAGAGAAAAAAAGGAAGACCTCCAAAGAGACAGATTGGCAAAGTGGCAGCATCAGTGGGCTCAAGCGTGGCAACAATAGTGAGGTTGGCCCAGGATTAAGCAGTGTTTCCTTCTGCTGTGCATAAGGTCGCTATGAGTCGGATGGCACCTAACAACAACAACAACAGTTTATATTTTCAAACTTCAAAGTAGTGCACCAGAGGTTTGAATGACATGTTAGTGAGCATTTCTGTAGGAAGATGCCAGTGATTCCTGAGTAGCATACAGGCTATTAGAGCTAGTGTGTGCAGAATGACTATGTCCAATCTTCTGAACATTATTAAAGAATCTGTTACAAGAGAAACAATATCTAGAGACACAAAATCAAAACACCAGCTTGAATACTATGACACTTTGTAGTTATATAGCACCTTTCTCAAAATGCTTCACACCTATTTTCATAACTAAATAACATTTCCATAGGTTAGTAAAGTGGCAGATACGTTTTCTTCAATGTAAAAGTAAATCTATATTAGGAGTTAACTGCAAGGTGCCTTATTTCAGTTCAATTGAATTTCACTTCCTTTAAGTCTTTTGTGGTTGAGTTTTACTTAATGTTATAATCGTTGATTTTTTTTTTTTTTACAGAAATAAAGAACATTTTCTCCTGTAGTATTATCTTCAAATATAGGAAACAAGCAATATAGAAAATAACTTGGAATCTAAGTTGTGTTTTATGTATTTAAGATAAGGAATTATTAGCACTAAATATCATTTAGTTTTACATTCAAAAAAACAATTTGATGAGACTAGTGTTATATAACATGATCCCCATGTCAGATTTATTTATTCCTCAGCATTTATGGTATGGCGCTGTGGGTTAATGTGCTGGTCTGCAAAGTTGGTTTGAACCACGTGGTTGGTAGGCCAAGCTTACCAGCCACTCCTCAGAAACCCTATTCAGGGTCAATATGGGTCAGAACCGACTATAAGAAATACATTTAGGAGAAGCTCTACCAGAGTAGTGGTTGGGAGTTGATCTGTGACTTTCAAGATCAACAGTTCGAAACTACCAGAGGCGCTGTGAATGAAAGATGAGGCTTTCTGCACCCTTACACTTTGGAGTCCTGGTGTGGCACTGTGGATTAAAGCTCCAGACTGCAAGGTCGGTGGTTCAAGCTCACCAGCGGCTCCTCAGAAACCCTATACAGGGTTGCTATGGGTCGGAATCGACTCGACGGCACTTAACAGCAACAACAACAACAACAAGTATTTATTATCCACTTACAACGCACCCACAAAATGCCTAAAACTATAGGTACTGTATATACCCTACAGTTTGGATAATTTTCTATCCACCAATGAAAATTCTAAGTTACAAAGATAAAAGCAACATCTATGCTGATTTTACTAACATCACGGAATTTTAGAGGAAAATAATCTAATGTAAAATAAAATAATAACATCCCTGGATGTAAAATGAGCACCAAATAAATTCCGTCTTCTTTTGATGCTTTCTGAGTCATTCACTGTTTTACCCATATTGTTGTTTCACAGTGCCTTCAAGTTGATTCGCCGGAGGTACCAAGTCCTGCAGTGGGAAGGGTACCACAGGTAATTCAGGGCCTTTGGGTTGAACCAGAAGCTGGTCACCCACGCCTCCTCTGTGGCCCAAGTTGTTCAGCAACTCTTCCAAGCAGATGTTAGTTTCCAGGCTCTTGGCCTCAGAGTGTACGTCTTCCCAAAGCAGCATAATAGACTACCTCTGGCTCCTCTGGAACTGAGGTCAGAAGCAAAGAGAGGTAAGGAGAAAACTATTCTTACTTTATGGTACTGCTTTGATCTGGCATTTGTATTTTTTAGGCATGATATGTGTTCACAAGTACTTTTTTTTTTTTTTTTTAATATGTTGTTGTTGTTGTTAAGTACTGTGGAGTCGGTTCAGACTCATAGTGACCCTGCACAGGGTTTCTGAGGCTGCAAATCTTACGGGAGCAGAACGCCTCACCTTTCTGCTGCACAACAGCTGGTAGTTTCGAACTGCCGACCTTGAGGTTAGCAACCCGATTGTAACCACTATGCTAATATAGAACTCTTAAATTGATTGCACACGGGATTTTTCAGTAGGATACATTGAGCTATATCTTTCCTGATTCATTGCCAGTACTTCTTTCTTAATTATTTGGGTGACCAGAAATCTACCTTTTTTGTCAGGATTATGATAGGAGTTTAAAGTGAATCACTAAATTTACTCTGTTCCTAATGACAAGAAGCTCTCATGTCCCTTTGTCCTCTTAAGCAGTCAAAGTGTGGCTTCAGCAATTTAATTTCCATTTCTTCTTGCTCTGGTATCATAGCACTATAGTTGTTGTTATGTGCCGTCGAGTCGGTTCCGACCCAAAGCACCCCTGTACAGGGTTTCCGAGGATGTAAATCTTTACAGGAGCAGAAAGCCTCATTGTTCTCCCGCGGAGCAGCTGGTAGTTTCGAACTGCTGACCTTGCGGTTCACAGCCCGATTCGTTACCACTTCGCTACCAGAGCTCCTAGTACTATAGTTAGAATCTTTGAAATTTATATTCCTGAGGTTAAATATAAAGTGTAAATTATATTGTATCTTAAATACTAGAGGAAAACAACATTCTCTAAGTGTGCTTTTTTAATCTCTTATAATTTCATAGTAGAAAAAAAATGGGCAAAGTTTTTAACTTGGGGCAGATATAAAACTATAAAATTATTTATAGTAATAAAGTTAAATATTTCAATAAAGCAAGACTTCCCCTTTTTTGTAACCCATTAGAAATTAAGTGAGAAATTAATGTGACAATTTCTCCAATGCGACTGCAATTTTTTTAACTACAAGACAATGGACAAGTATTAGCAATTTGAAATGCTGCTTGAGTTTTCATGACGGGAAAATGGAAGTTTCCATGTGTAGGCAGCTGATGTGTGTGTAACTAAACTGTGAAAATGATAGAATCAGAACTGAAAAATCTAAACTATCTGGTAAGCTGATTTGTATGTTTAAAGAAATAATTAATTATTTGAAAGAGGGTTATCTATAACGAAGACTGGCTCTGTTTGATTACAGATATTTAGGAGATTTGGCTCCAGTCACCTGCGTTCCATTGGTGCCCAGGGTTGATTTTATAAACTTGCAGGTTCAGCAGATGTTCCCTTCCTTTATTGAAGCTCCATCTCTGAAGTTGTGAAGTTTGATCTGAAATAGGTCAAAGTCTATTTCAGATCAAAGATGTTGGTGACAGCTATAGTCTCCAAGCTAGCTCTCTATTTGATGTTTTGAAATGCAGTCAGTTGTTTGGTTTAGTTCAAAGAACAATCATTGTACATATACTCTGTGTCAGTCAATGTACTAGACAATGATGATGCAAAGATAAAGATGTGACCTCTGTCCACAAGGACGTAGATCTATTGTGAGACAGCAATGTCAATTGCAGTAATTGTCAGCAGATTTTCAGAAAAGATAGTACAGAGAAAAGTCATGTACTTGGAGCTGTGTCAGAGTTGTTCTCTATGAATGATGCTCTCTAGAGTTGTGCAGTGCAGTGGCCTAGCAGGTAATGAATTCACAGCACTTGCTTTAATATAAATTTCTAGACAGTTGAGGCAACATTCCTCTACCATCTGTCCCTTTAGTTATAAAGATGCCTCTGAGTAGGAAAGTCATTGGCAGCAATGAAGATTAGGGATAATAACACTGGTAAAAATGGATTGACTTACAGTTATATCAATTTCAGTTAAAATTAATGGACTTTTAAAAAATACAGCTGTAAAATCACATATCAAAATTCACTAATTCCATTAAGAAAAGATTGATGGAAGCATGAATTATTTTTTTAAATAGTGTAATGCAATTGGAATTGTAGTTGATGGAATTTGTCTGAGTTTATTTATGTTTTCGTCTTTTTAAGTCAAATGAAAGGGTTTCCCATATGAATGAGCTTAAATATGTATTTAGCAAATAGTAACTCTTAATTTATTTTTAAAACAACATGAAAGGTGACTGAGTATACATATGAACCTCACCAGATAGAATACACAGACATCAGACTGACTAATCTAAGGGAAAATACAGTGGGGAAAGCTCAATCTCATCATCCACAACAAGGCCAGGAGCCTCCTGTCCATCAATTGTTCATATGCAAGTTCAGACTGAAGCTGAATAAAATTGAAACAAATCCAAGAGAGGCAAAATATGACCTTGAACAAACCTCACTTGAATTTAGAGACCATCTCAGTAATAAATTGCATTCATTAAACACTAATGACTGAAGACCAGAAGAACTGTGGGAAGACATTAAGAACCATTTCAAGAATTAGCATATGATCATGAACTTATTGTACTGAAGGAAGAAGTCCAATGTGCACTGAAGACATTGGCTAAAAATAGACTCCAGGAATTGACTGAATGCAAGTTGAAATCTTTCAACGAACTGATGCAGCACTAGAGGTGCTCACTAATCTATGCCAAGAAATTTGGGAGACCTGGCCAACTAAATGGAAGAGATTCACATTTGTTCCCATTCCAAAGAGAAGTGACCCAATGGAAGGCAGAAATCATCAAACAATATCATTAATATAACATACAACTAATTTTTTGCTGAAGATTTTCAACAATACATCAACAGAGAACTGCCAGAAATACAAGCTGGATTCAGAAGAGGATGTGGAACTAGAGATAGGGTTGCTGATGTCAGATGGATCTTGGCTGAAAGCAGAGAATCCCAGAAAGATATTTAGCTATGCTTTATTGACTATGAAAAGGATTTTGACTGTGAGGATCATGACAAGCTATGGACCACATTATGGAAAATAAGTATTTTGTAACACTTAATTGTGCTTATGAGGAACTTGTTCATAGATCAAGAGGCAGTTGTTTGTACAGAACAAGGGGATAGTGAATGGTTTAAATCAGGAAAGGTATGTGCAAAAGTTGTATTATTTCACCATACTTATTCAACCCGTTGGTTGGTTTCTTTAGTTGGTTATGTGCAGTGACGTCAGTTCCAACTCATAGCAACCCTGTATAGGGTTTCCGAAACTGTAAATCTCTACGGGAGCAGAAAGCCTCATCTTTCTCCTGCAGAATGGCTGGTAGTTTCAAACTGCTCACCACTATGCTACAAGAGCTCCTTATTCAAACTGTATGCTAAGCAAATAATATGAGAAACTGGATGATATGAAGAAGAACGTGGCATCAGGATTGGAGGAAGACTCATTAACAACCTAGAGTATCCAGATTATACCGCCTTGCTTCCTAGAAGCCAATAGTTACTGATGAAGATTAAAGGCTGCAGACTTCAATTTCTATCCTCAGTGTACGAAAACAAAAATCCTCATAACTGGACCAATAAATATCATGATGAATGGAGAAAAGATTGAAGTTGTCAAAGACTTCATTTTGCTTGGATATACAGTCAACATTCATGGAAGCAGCAGCCAAGAAATCAAATGACATAGTACATTAGGCGTATCTGCTACACAAGACCTCTTTAAAGGGTTCAAAGCAAAGACATCAGTTTGATGACTAAGGTGTGCCTGGTCTAATCCATGGCATTTAAAATTGTTTCATATGCATGTGAAAATTGGACAATGAATAAGGAAGACCATGGAAGAATTGATGCATTTGAATTATAATTTGAATATTTAATGTATCATGGGCTGCCAGAATAACAAAATCAGTCTTGGAAGAGGTACAACTAGAATGTTCCTTAAAAGCCAGGATGGTGAGACTTTGTCTCTCATACTTCAGGCATGTTATTAAGAGGAACCAGTCCCTGGAGAAGGACACCGTGGAGAAGAACACATCAAAAAAGAAAGAGACTTCCAACCAGATGGATTGGCACAGTGGCAGTGGCCATGGTCTCAAGTGTAACAACAAGTATGAGGTCTTATACAGCAAGTTTGCCTAATGCAATAAGTATGTTGTTTGATTTCTTGGCTGCTGCTTCCATGATCATTAACTGTGGACCCAATCAAAATGAAGTCTTTGACAACTTCAAGTATTTCTCTGATTACCAAGATGTTTATTATTTGTTGAGTTGTAAGGATTTTTTTTTTTTTTAACATTAAGGTGCAATCCATATGGAAGGATGTAGTCCTTGGTCTTCATCACTAAATATTTCAAGTGCTCTTTATTTTTGTTACTTTATCTACAAACTGAAGACAGGATATTGTGGTAAACATGTTACCTTTAGTTATCTAGACATAATAAAAATTTGAATTTAAATTACTTCCTACTTAAGGATTCACTATTTAAGGATACAATTGCTATGTAACATTTATATTGTTGTTGATATATTTATATAATCAAGACTTCATTTCTTTTTTAAAAGGAAATCCTTTTTATTTTCTATGAAACCTCCTGTTCATTTCCTAAATTATCTAAAGTCTTTTGGGTCTTCTTACATTATCCAAATGAATCATTTCTACTTTCAGAAGTTCTCTCAGTTCATTAGTTCGGTGTCTTTGTTGATAATAGTGTAATCTCAGTTGAAGATTGGCTTCATAGATCACATGAAAAATGCTTATCCAATGATATATTAAGGCTCTAATTTGTCTAGATCCAGACCTGGCATCAGTAACCTTTGACTTCAAGTTCCAATCTCTTTAATTCACTTTTACATGCCAAACAATGTCATTAAAAGTCTGAAAATTAGACATTTAAGAAATAGTTGGTAAGATGATGGCGATAGTAGAGATAAAGAGAAGACAGAATCAAAGTCTGTTGTGGTAGACTAAAAAATGTTTGACATTTTCTTGGGAGTGCTGGGTAAGAAAGCTAACATCAAGATTTCTGTCTTGAGAAACTGGGTATATTAAGGTTTTTTACTTAGTAGAATTTATTTCCTGAAACAGGAAACACTAGAAGAAGATCAGTTGTGGAAAGAGTATTGAGTTTACTTCTTAATATGCTGTAAGTTGTTGTTGTTGTTGCTAAGTGCTGTTGAGTTGGTTGTGACTCACAACCAACTGTTTTCTAGGAGCAACTGGTGAGCTTGAACCACTGATCTTACCATTTAAACTGACTGTGCAGTCCAATATATCAACCCACAGTGCCACACCAGGACTCCATGTTGTAACTTAAGTGCCTTCAAGTGGGCTCTGACTAATAGTGACCGTATATACAACAGAAGGGAACATAGCACAGTTCTGTACCAGTCTCAAAATTATTGTTACGTTTGAGCCATTTTTGCTACAACTGTGTCCATCCATCCAATTGTGGATCTTTCCCTATTTTGCAGATCCTCCACTTCACCTTGCATAATGTCCTTCTCCAGGGACTGGTCCCTCCTGAAAACATGCCCCATATACGACACATGAAGACTTGTCATTCCGGTATGCTTTTTCCAAGACAGATTTTTTGTTTTTCTGGCAGTCCATGGTACTTTCAATATTCTTGGATAACAGCATAGCTCAGATGCATCAATTTCTTTCATGGTCTTATTTATTTACTGTCCAAATTTTACATGCATATGAGGAAAATACCATGTCTTGGGTCAGGCACATCTTAGTCCTCAAATTGACATCTTTGCTCTTTAACATATTAAAGAGCTCTTTTGTTACAGCTTTACCTAATACAATGTTGTTTGATAGCTTGACAGCTGCTCTTATGGGTGTTAATTGTGGATCCAAGTAAGATGAAACCATTTGTCAGGATGTTAGTTATTGGCCTGGTTGTGAAAATTTTGTTTTCATTACACTGAGGTACAATCCATACTGAAGCTTTGATCTTCATCAGTTTTCTGATCTTCAAATTTTCTGACTCCAAATCTTTGCACAGTTCATCATAATATACTTTTATTTCTAGAGCTGCCTTTTTGAAATTTTATGTTCCGCTCTTTTACTTTCTCATTCTGTCAGTGTGTCACATTGTCGTGACTGTGTTTTGCTGTGATGCTGGAAGCTATACGGTTGGTATTTTAAATACCAACAGGGTCACCCATGGTGAACAGGTTTTAGCTGAGTTCCCAGATTAAGACAGGCAAGGAAGAAGAAGAGGCAGACTGCTTCTGAATGTTTAGGAAATGATAACCTTACAAGTAGATTTGGAACACTGTTAGATAGGACCAAAATATTGCATACTGAAGTATTATGAATAGTACTAAAATATTGTCAGGTGTGCTTCTGGAAAGTCCCAGCACTATGACAGTTTGACCAGAGCTGGATAGATATAATGGTGGCAGTGGTGTGCTGTTGAGTTGGTTCCAACTCCTAGCAACCCTAGATAACCTTTCTGAGGCTGTAAGACTTTATGGGAGCAGAAAGCCTCATCTTTCTCTTTTGGAGCATCTGGTAGATTTGTACTGCTGACCTTGTGGTTAACAGCCCAACTTGTATAAAAATTCTATTAATTGGAAAAGAAAAATGCACATGTGGAAATAAAGATTTTCGCTAAGTGTTTCTAGCTAGCTAATCCTGAAGTACGTACGAAGTATTTGCAAAAGGACCATGTTAATAATTTTGATTGTTCTTTCTTGCTATGATTTGCACAGTGATTAGGAATTCCATTTTGGACAACAATTGAGAATAAAAATAACTGGATTAAATTTATTGTTAAACATACAAAAATTGATCATCTATAATTCCCGAGCTGGAACTAATATTAATATTGATAGCCTTTAAGGTAGTTAATGGGAGTCCTGCTGTGGTGCTGCAGGATAACGTGTTGTTGTTGTGAAGTGCCATCAAGTCAATTCCGACCCATAGCAACCCTGTATATGGTTTTCAAGAAGCAGCTGGTGAGCTTGAACCACCGACCTTTCAGTTCTAACAACTTTGCTGTCTGACGCATTAGCCCACAGTGCCACATCAGGATAATGGGCTGGGCTACAAAGTCAGTTAGAATAGCCAGCCAGATTGGTGATTCAAGCTTACCAGCTGCTCCTCAGAAACCCTATACAGGGTCACTATGAGTCAGAAGTGACTCAACAGCACTTAACAACAACAACAAGGACCTATGCCATGCATGGTGCCAATTCTTTTTGTTATATGTTGTTGTGGTGGTTAAGTGCCATTAAGTCGATTCCAACCCATAGTGACCCTATATAGGGTTTCCAAGGAGCAGCTAGTGAGTTTGAAGCGCCGACCTTGCAGTTCAAATGACTTTGCAGTCTGGCACATTAACCCACAGCACCACACCAGGACTCCCCTAGGACATACCTATATCTAATCTAATTCAAAAGCTGCTATCATGTCACTGGGAGTGAAAAAGTGAAGGAAAATCAGTGTTTTTTTAGCCCAATCTCCCTGATGGAAAGATGACTAAAGTAAAGCTCTAAGAAGTCACGCCTGGTATAATAGAACAGGCTTCAGACCCAAATCTTCTGACTTTAGTCTCTTCCTTACTTTCTGTGATGCTTCTGTAAATGGCCAGACAGTCTATTCCTCAGCAAAGGCTCTGTCGTCAACATACACAATGGCATTGAGCCCTCTGAAGCTTTTAACTTGTTCAAGCATGTTGGAAAAACCATGTTGAATAAAATGGCATTCCCTTTTTGTTGGGTCTAGACAGTTCTTCAATAGATGCATTTTGATGAGCACCTTATGTGACTCCACAGTAATCCATAACTATTAGTTTACTGGGACTGTAGTTACAAGACTGTGGCTTGGCTTTTCATGATTACATCTGTTTTGTTTACTTTAAATTTTCCCAGGTCTGAGGCTTGTTCCTGTTGTAAGTCTTCAGTGGTAAGTGCTGCTACCTCTGCACCTGAAATCGATTTAAATTCTTAGCTGCCCATGGGGTACATCTCTGTCTCCCCATTGTTTTGAAATGGCCAGATCCAGTTCCCTGAACGCCAGGCCTTGGAGAGATGTGGTGAGTAGGAACCTATTCTCTCACAGATGTTCCAGCCAGACACTTCCCAGCTGCAGGGCAGGAAATGGTATTTAAAAATGGAGAGCTTACTCCCAGACATGGAATCTCTAACAGATACATTATCTTAGATACTCAAGTAAGATTATGATCTAAAAAATATTTTTGTGGGAACCATTCACGCAAACAATGAAGTATTCCTGCCAGCACTGATTTTCAAATACAAGTTAAAAGCCTATGGAAAATTGCCATTTATAGTTCAATTACATTTTTTTTTGTTTCGTTTTGGACTGGGAGAGGGAGTTAGTCTACTTCTACTTTATGACTTTTCTTATGCTGAAGGGTGTTCTCCAAGATTTTGTATAAATTATTTTCTTTCTCTAACAACAGTGGTGTGACTTTTGTGATTCTTAAAACCATGATTTTTAGGTTGCTTTTTTAGCGTGGGGTGGGGAGGAGGAGGACATAGCCATTACCTTCTTTTAGAATATTATAAAAACGATCATACCTATTTTTTGAAAATTATCAATGAGTGTAAATACACAAATATGCATGCTTTATTTTTTTTTGCGTATACTTTTAGGGATTCCGAAAGTTGAAATCTACCCACAGACTTCCTAAAAGTGGCAACCTGAGGACTGAAAGCCCAGTAAGAAACTATTGCACTAATTTAGGGAAGAAATAAATCAATAAAACTAGTTGAGAAGAATATGGCAAGCAGCATGTTCATCATTTTTTAGATAAAACTTCAGCAGCATTTGATAGACTGACTGATTGCCACCTTATTAAAATTCCCTTCTGCTCTTATCTCTGCTTTCCTTAATCATCATGTCCGGTATATTTTGTATATATCCCTTCTTGTTTCATTTAGACCTCTGTTTTTTTCTCACTTGAACAGTTACAACAGCCTCATAAATGTTTCTTTGTCATCAGTGCTGAAGCTCTTCTTCATACTCATGTGAATTTTTCTTTGTAAAATAGAAATCTGGAAATGCCACTCCTTGAAGAAAACATCTTCTCATTATCCACAACAGCACTGTCTACTCATGATGACTCCTACATAAAGAGGTCTCAAGTTTCTAGAAGTGACATTAAAAAATGAAAATAATCATGTGATATTGAGTTTTATAATATTTGATTTCCCCCAATGTATCCTAAATATTATCCTTTAAACATGCAATTACTTTAAAATTGCTAGTATTATACATTCTTTCTTTCTTTTTCTTTTTTGGTCCTCAAAATCTGAATATACATTTTACCTATACAGCACATCTTACCTAGATGCTAAAGTTTCAACTCTGAGAGTAAAATTTAGCTCTGCTTAATAAGGTTGTTTTTAATGAGAGAGAGAAAAAAAAATATATTGCTTCAGCATTAATATTTAAATTAACGGAAATGAAATAAAAGTGAAGAGTGACTTCCTTTTTCAGTTGTACTAGCCACATTGTAAGTGCTCAGGGTGACTGTGGCTCCTATGTGAGGTAGTTAGGGTATACAAGATCAACCTGAAATACTACAGGATGGATACGGGGAAAGGCCTTTTGATGAATGCTCTTCCTGTTGCTTCTTCCCCTTACTGCACCATCTAGCCACAGCAAACATGGTGCCATAGTTCATACATGCCCTTGCCTCTCCCAGGTTGTTAGTTGCTGTAGAGTCAGTGCTAACTCCCATTGACCCTGTGTGTGCAGAGTAGGCTTTTAAAGATTCTAACATTTTGCAAACCGATCCCCAGACCTGTCTTCTGAGCCAGCTTCCAGTTGGTTTGAACTGCCACCTTTCCAGCTTAGTAGTTGGTGTTAAATGCCATTGTTATTTTAAATGCCTTTGAGTCAGTTCCAACTCATCATGACCCTGTACAGGGCTTTTGAGGAGCAGCCGGTGGGTTTGAACTGCCAATCTCGTGGTTAGCAGTCCATTACTTATCCTACAGCGCCACACCAGTACTTCACTGAACGCTATTTATCTTCTAATACTTGGCTCTTCTATAAAGACTTCCAGGATAGCTCTTATTATTCTATTGCTGTCCCAGCTCAAATCTTAATAAATCCATGATTTTTCTATGTTCCCCTGGAAATAGACCATTAGTGAGTATCTTCAGTGAGTTTTAGTTAGCCTTTTTCAAATGTGCTTTGCACATTATCCTGTCAACAGAAGAAGAAACAGAAGCTTAGAGAATTTAAGTAAGTTGCTCACAATCACTTACTTAGAAAGCAGAAAAGAGAAGCCATTAGCTATTTTTTCACCACCAACTGTAAAAATCTCTTCACGTTTGGACCTTTCCTCTCTTATTTTCTGTTGTTATATTAAAGAAAATACATATGCAATGTAATAGGAATTTTTACTATTAAACCATAAGATGTTGTTAAGTGCTGTAGAGTCGATTCCAACCCATAGTGACCCTATATAAGGTGGTGACCTTGAACCACCCACCTTGCAGTTCTAGTGACTTTGCAGTCTGATGCATTAGCCCACAGCGCCACACCAGAACTCCTCAGGTATGAATATTTATATTGCTTCATAAGTGCTCTGAATGGCATAACTCTTTACATTATCAAGGATTTTCCTTGTTACTACAGTTTGGTATCGTTTGAAAACTAGAAGGTACTTTAGAAATTATCTAGGTGCGTATTTTTCCTTTCTTCTTTTTATTTTAAAGCTTAAGAACATGTTGTTCAAATAGAATGCTATCAGGTAGTCTAAAACATAAGAAACTAAAAATAAGAAGGGTAAATTGTCTAAAATCACTGAGCCTACTAAAAGAAAACAGGTATTTTCTGTCTCAGTTTGGTGATCTTCCTGTTTTCTTGTAGCTTCATTTCCCACGGTCCTGACTTTGTGAAGAATCAAATTGTTTCGCCATGAATTTCAGTTGATAGAAATATGTACCTGAAAATAGCTGAGACAAATTCCAAGAGTTTTTAAAACTAAGTATTTGATACTAGATACTGAGCTTTCTAAAATGTAGGTATTTAAATATCTGCCACCATCAGAATACAATGATGGTTTTAGCAGGAGTAGAGGGCATGATAATTCCTCTTTGGTACCATATTCTCCTCTCTGGTGCTATTTTCATTTTCTTTCAATAATTAAAACTTAAATTTTAAGTTTCTATAATGAATGCAGAATATTTCTTTGTATATCTTTGTGTAATTTCTATAAGAAAAGGAAGTAAAAATTATAAAGAGTGTTGAGTAAATTATTATCATGGAATCTCATTCATTGAAGCATTTACAATCAAAACTTAGATGTAACTTTAAAATAAATATAAATTAGAATGTATATGTCATAACAAATAGATATTCTAAGGAAATGTTGTTAAGTGCCATTGAGTCGTTTCTGACCCATGGCGACCCTGTATAGGGTTTCCGAGGAACACTTGGTGAGATTGAACTGCTAACCTTGCGTTCAAACTGACTTTGCTGCCCAGTGCATTAACCCACAGTGCCACACCAGGACTCTCTCTTTCTTTCTCTCATTCTCTCTCACTCTTTCTAGAGAGAGAGCTGTATAATCCTTATTTGTCCAGATTTAGCTGTACTCTGATCTCCCTTAATTGTTTGTCTAAGGAAATAGTTCTTATTAATATGTGTGGATGTTCTAGTCAGGGAATGAAAGAATTGGGCCCATGTCATTTGTACATAAAATCATTTTCAGAATTGTATACATCATAGAAGTGATAGTCAAACATGCGAATTAATAAGTACTTGGAAAAAGAATTAAGTAGGTTTTCTTGTACTATAGGATAAGCACTAGAACACAAGTTCAATTAGAACTCAAGGTTGGCAGTTCAAACTCACCAGCCACTCCTTTGAAACCCTATACAGGATTGCTATGAGTCAGAACTGAGTTGGTGGCACTTAACAAAAACAATGTGAAAATTGTATGTATTATTTTATATTGTTCAGGATATTGAGGTCATGCAAGTGGATGCAGTATTGCAAAGCTAAAATAAAGAAGACCTTGGTTACATAGATTATCAAGATATTATGAAGGATTTCCTTTTGTTATCAAATAAAAATGTCTCCAAAGTTCAATTTCTCAATTTTAGCAATTGTGTGTTTTCTCATAATTCTTATAAACTTTGTGGTGGTTAAGTGCTGTCGAGTCAGTTCTGACTCATAGTGACTGTGTATAGGCTTTCAGAGTAATGTCTGGTGGGTTTGATCCACAAACCTTGTGGTTACAGTCCCGTGTTTATGCTACAACACATACATACCAGTACTCCTGTAAACGTTAGGGCTTGGGTTTTGTACCTTCTTCCTTGCTCTGACCTGGGTGCAATATACTGCCCCTTGATGGTCATTAAAAGAACTGGAATCACAGCATGCATAATCATATTTTTCTTATTTTATTGAAAATATGGGGAAGGGTGGGGTTATATGCAGCAAGTACCATTGGAGCATGAGATACTGTGTTTCTGTCTCTGTGGCTTCAGCCCTGCTTTCTCTCTTTGGATGTATATTCCACTTGCAATCTGAAATGACCCAGAAAGGGCCCAGAACTAGATCCTACAGCTCTTGTCAAGTGGGTCAAGCATTATTGAAGTGTTAATATCTTATGTATTCAGCAGCCTCCCTTGTCAATTCCCTCCCCTGCTTGCGCTTGAATTCTGATGAAAATGACTTATTCTTCTATGCAAAACCTCTGACTGATGCACACCTTTTTGTTACAGCCTTTCATAACCACCATTTTTACTTTCTTATTCCAGAATACTTAGTTGCCACTAAGAATAGTTACAGCTGTATTACTATCTATCTGTCTAATCAAATGCACTTACACTTACACAACTACACTTCTTGATGTTATTCATTTTGGAGTCATACTCAAAGGCTATGAGGAATGGGCATTACAATGAAATATAATATAACATAACATAATAAATTATAACAGTAGACTTTATTGTCTTTTCATAACATGAAGAGACAACAAAGTCTACTTTCTTCTGACATTAAGAATCGAAGACAAAAAAAAAATTTTCATTTCTTTAATTGATTCACAAAGATTTATTTAGGGTCATATCTGTGCTATGTCTTGCACTGCACTTTTGTGTTGTTGTTGTTGTTATGTGCCATCGAGTCGTACCGACTCATAGCGACCTTATGCACAGCAGAACGAAACACTGCCCGATCCTGGGCCAACCTCATTTTCATTGCCACACTTGAGCCCATTGATGCTGCCACTTTGTCAATCCATCTCTCTGGGGGTCTTCCTCTTTTTCTCTGACCCTCCAACCTACCAAACATGATATCCTTCTCCAGCGACTGGTCCCTCCTGACAATATGTCCAAAGTATGAGAGACCAAGTTTGGTCATTTTCACCTCCTAGGAGCACTCCGGCTGCATTTCTTCCAAAATGGATCTATTGGTTCTTTTGGCAGCCCATGGCACTTTCAATATTC
>NW_006408519.1:18893775-18900397 GCF_000296735.1 Chrysochloris asiatica | reverse complement strand
TGTGCATTCCATCTCATTAGGTCCATGTGTGTAATCGACTCTTAAGCTGTATAAAGAAAATATTTGAAATGAACAAATCATTGATTTTGCAGATTTCTATCATGCGATCTCCAGCATCATTTCTATCACCAACACCATATTTTCCAACTACTGATCCTTCTTCTTTGTTCCCAACCTTTGCATTCCAATCACCAGAAATGATGAATACATCTTGATTGCATGTTTGATCAATTTCAGATTGAAGAAGTTGGTAGAATTCTGTTTCATCCTCACTGGCTTTAATGGTTGGTGCGTAAATTTGAATAATTAGTCTTATCTGGTCTTCCCTGTAGGTGCATGGGTATTATCTTATCACAGACAAGTGTTGTACCTCATGATTGATCTGGATCTGTTCTTTTTGACAATGAGTGTAACACCATTCCTTTTCAGTTTATCATTCCTGACATAGTAAACCATGTGGCTGTTAGATTCAAAATGGCCAATTTCAGTTCATTTCAGCTTACTAATGCCTAAGCTATTGATAATGATGCATTCCAATTCATTTTTGACAATTTCCAATTTTCCTAGATTCATACTTCGTACATTCCACATTCTGATTATTAATGGATGTTTGCAGCTGATCCTGTTCATTTTGAGTTGTGCCCCATTTGCAAATGAAGGTCTCTTTCTCCCACGGGCTTTTCTCCCACAGGATTTACTCCATTCGTGTCATCATTGTCAACTCGACTTTGAGGAGGCAACTCTTTCCCAGTCTTATTTTGAGTTCCTTCCAACCTGAAAGGCTCATTTTCTGACACTATATCTGACTGTGTTTCTCTGCTATTTGTACGGTTTTCGGTGACTAAATATTCAGAAGTAGTTCATCACTCCTTCTTCCTAGTCTGTTGTTGTCTGGAAGCTCATCTGGAACCTGTCCACCTTGAGTGACCCTGCTATGGTTTTAAAATACCTGTGGCATAGCTTCCAGAATCACAACAGCTCACAAGCCACCACAGTATGAGAAACTGACAGATGTAGTGTAACAACAAACTTAAGGAGTGGTGGTGGTTACATGCCGTGGAGTTGGGGTCTGATTCATAGCAACCCTGTACACGGTTTCCGAGGCTGTAAATCTGTATGGGAGCAGAAAGCCTCATCTTTCTCCCACAGAACAGCTGGTAGTTTCGAACTGCTGACCTTAAGGTTTGCAGTCTAATTCGTAACCACTACGCTACCAGAGTACTAGCACACCCTAATTACAATTCTGCATATGATTGCCTCTTCATGACTGAGCCCTATTTCTTTCTTTTTTTTTTTTCAATGGATGGAACAACACTACTCAGATGCATAGGAGACAGAGCCAGGTCAGTTACAATAGTGGGCATTAGTCCCCCAGGGCCCACAAGTCACTCTTTGCAGTAGGTGACACACAGAGAGAGTTTGCAAGCACACTTCTTGTGCTCTAGGAGAAGGGTCCTATCCTCTTCCCTATAGGATTAGATATAAAAGGAGGGTTGACCAAGTGAAGTTGAGTGCACATACTAAACTAAGCGGTCCCTGGGAATTGTGGCATGTACTCAGGCAAGGAATGTGAAGATAGCCCAGAAGTTATGGGATGTGTTTTGGGTCACATCTAGTCTGAGCACCACTATCATTTGCGGACTACAGGAAGATGCAGTAGACTCTCCTAGGACTACTTGAATTATGATGTTGGTGAAGAATATTGAAAGTACCATGGATTTCTAGAAGAACAAAAATTCTGCTTTGAAAGAAGTAAATCAGAATGCTTCTTAGACTTGAGGATGGCGAGAATTTGGCTTTTGTACTTTGGCCTTCTTATCAAGAGAGGACAATTCCTGGAGAAGGACATCATGCTTGATAGAGGAGAGGCTCACCGTAAAACAGGAAGACCTCCAATGAGATAGACAGATGTAGGGCAGCAGCATAACAACATACAGTGGTTTAAACATAGCAACAATTGTGAGGTTGATAAAGGATTCGGCAGTATTCTGTGAGATTGTGCATTGGTTGCGTGAGTGAGAACAGACTCTATGGCACCTAACAACAACATAATGTTTAAAATTTTACTGCTGCAGATGTTCTCTGTTATTGCTAGTATTTGTCATAAATGACAAAAAGATAATCCATTGCAGTGATCATTACTGAAAGTTGTGGGAAGTTGAGTGGTCTTGCGAGAGGCAATTGGCCGTGAAACTTTAGTGTTCCTCCACACCTTTTGCAGAAGTTTGCCAATTATAAGTCCAAATGGTTTACAAAATCAGAACTGTTCTTGTAGGCAGTCATATTGGCAGTGCCTACTCTCACCTCACTGGTCATCTTTGTGTTTACTAAATGCTCCAAACTTCTGAGACTCAGAACATGTACATACGCTGCCCCAGCATTCAGTACATTCACTCTTATTCATTCCTCAGATCTCATCTTACTCTGCAGTCTATTGTAAATCCTGCTTGTTGTTCTTTCTCATTGTATACTGAATGAGTGAATTCATGGAGAAAAAATTGATCATCTACTCTACCTATATGGATGTTATCAGTTATAACCCTTAATTAACAAACTCATAATGCATGTAAGTAATTTTAGATCTTGGATCTTGAACTAGTTTTCATTTTATAGGCCCTGTCTGTTTACAAAATGTGTTCATATGTGTTCTGTTATCTGAAGTACATATTAATTTTGTTTTCATTTTTGCTGTTTTATAGGTAGGGAAAACTCCAGGAAATTATCACATCTACTATCTGGTAAATAGAATTTCTGTTTTGATGATAAACTTCTGCTTATTCCTCAACATGAGAATTCTCATGTAGTAGTAGTAAGGGCCTCAGAAGCAGTGTATAAATACAAAGAAAGAGCCAAAGATTATGTTAGTCTAGTTTAAGCTTTCAAAGAAGCTATTGATTTGTTTAAATATTGCATTTTTCATCCTTAAAATGATTTCATCAGCAAAAATGTTGCTGAAATGTACTTAAAGATTCTATAAATGGAGATGAAAGTAATTTATACCTAAATAGACTGAATACTTGCTTAAACTGTTTGCTTTCCTAGAGTAGGAAAAGCTAGTTTGAGTTTCAAAATAAATCCCTTTATAAGATACACATGAAAAGATGCCAACCATTAGACTCCAAGTAAAATTAAAGGCAAATATCAGAAAAGCCTTCCATTAAAGCACAAAAATACATAGTCACAAAATTTAAAAAGAAAAATCTCTTTCCCCACCCTCAGACTCATCTTCTCACTATAGACACTCAAAACAGGCTATTAAGTTGGAGAGAAGTGTGTTCCAAATATTTTACTTCAATTTTGATTTCTCAATGTGATTGTAGCAATAAGGAAACACTCAGAACAGCTGTGTTGAAATTTCAGATGTTTATCAGCTTGGCATTTTTGGAAAAGAAATGCATCTCTGAAACTGAATCATTCTAAGCCATGGGGTTACACAGAGCCCTAAGAAATAGTGGGGCCTCCAGCATTATGATACTATTGAAAGTGGAATGCTATCTCCTTGTAGATTCAGTAATGCAGGAACTCAGGTGAACCTCATTATGAGTTTCTTATGTGTTACTTTGCCACTGGTACATAAGTTATTATGATGTTGACTGGATGCATAAATAGTTTGTAGACATTTTAATTTTTGCCGATGTATTGATCAGGTAACTAATGTTGATTGAGAAGGCCAAGTAAAAAAGAAATTGAGGAATAGATGATACAATGTGAAAAGTGTTGAAGATGCTTGTCTATAAACCTAGCAAATTTTGATACCAAGTAAAACCAGTAACAACACATTTTTTATTCCAGCATTATTTATTTGATCAAAGTAAAATACACTTTCCATCACTGCACACTGAGTGACAACTAAAGTTGATTACACATCCATATTATTTCATGACATGCCAACATTTTGTAACAACACATTTAAAACACTTTTGAAACAGTTGTTTTGTCATAAGTTAGTATAACCTGGAAACTAGTTTAAGTTTAGCTTCTCTCGATGTCATGAAAACACATGTGTAGAATATACTAGTGTAAAAGCTTATACTATGCTCATAAAGATTAGATATGAAGAAAATGCCTCTGTTATTTCCTAACATCTTTAGATTACTGTCACAGTTTTAAATGACTCATGGAAGGCTTGTTACTACTTCAATAAACACTATGGGACTCCTAAGACTGGGTCATAAGGCTATGCAGTTTCTCCCTTGCTCACTTGTATATTTTCAAATGGAAATTTGAGCTGCCATGGAAACATCCCAGCTATCCTGGAGCCAACATGCTACAAGGAACCCAAAGCACATGAAGAAGTCACATACTGATGCTTGGTAACCCAAGTTTCTGAGTCCATGTGCCATGAAGGTAAGCAAAAAAATTAATCTTCAGAAGATTCCAGTGCCCAGCCTTTAAATTATCCACCACTTCTGAGCTTTTCTACTGAGGCCCTTGATATTGTGCGCCAGCAACAAGATATCTCTACACTTTCATCTGAACTCTTGCCCTACAATTTTGCTAGCAAAATAAAACGATTGTTTTGAACCACTAAGTTTTGGGTAGATGAATGATGTAGCAATAGGAACTGAAACAATTAGGGACTGAGGATTTGTTTCAGTGACCATGCCTTACAAACATATATGCAAATTGAAAATATGGCTCCCCACCTCTTTGGTAGTAATCATTGGATGATGTTAGCAGAGAGACCAGCTAAATTTACAGAAGCAGAGGGTTACCAACCAAAGGTCTTCAAGAGGAATATAGGCTAGAGGAAACAATTTGTAAAATTAAAAGAATATATCAAATAATATAGCTTCATTTATTTACAGCTATCAGGAAAAGGTTTTTCAGATAGCTTGAATTGTCAAGATAATATCCAAATTCTACTTAATTTTGTATGCAGCACATGATTTACTGTGAAATCTGTGAATAAATGCCTGGATTTCCAAAGAACTAATGGAAAAAGAACTCATTATTTTAATGAAATACTCGTTTGCTGACAGACAAGGTTTGACATAGGGACTGGTAATGTGTGTTAACATTTGATTCCAGAGATTGACTCCACAGTGACCACATCCCATTTATAGAGGATGTCATCAATGCCCAGATTTAATAAGCTTGGGCAATGCATGAGAGGGAACAATGTAATTTTATTTGTCTTTGGAAATAATAGGGATTTATTTTGTTTTCTATATTAGTACTCTAAAGAGATCATGAGAAATCCTCTATTTTAATACTCTGCTTCCTCTTTCACCAATTCAATTCTGAAAATTGCCATCAACATTTATTTCTATAATACTATCTATACATATCAAAGTAATTGAAGAATTGAGGCAACATTTTATCAAAGGCAGAGTAAATGAATGAATTGATTCATAAACTCACTTTCAATTAACTTCAGCCAGAAAGGCCTGAATAATCACTGTGGCCAAAATAACTTATTTATAATTGCATATAATTACTGAAAAACAGCTAAGTCCCTTTATACAGAAGCAATTGTTCAGTAAGTATGACAAGAGGAATATATACTGATAGCATTTCCCCCCTGAAGCATCAAAATCTATCTGATGACCAAATAAAATAGGTCTTCTTTCCATTTCTAGAGTAAATCCTTGATAAAAGAAGATAAGACAGAGTAACATTTGATATAATTCTTGGGCTTAGTAAACGTCTATAATGAGAAAATTCATTTAAGTCACATCTGTATAAACAAAAGCAAAAAAATGAGGTTCATAATTAGTAAACTTTGTTCATTTCAGTCTGCATAAACAGTTAATTTGATATAGAGACAGACATTAAATGCAGATTCATTGTAAGGAAGTGGGAGCTTAGAAAACCTCAATTGCACTTTGGACAACTAGGTCCTCTGAACTTCACTGCATCTGACTACATGGACAAGGCTAACCTAGAACATTAGTGAAACTCTGAAGTGTAGAGGACCAGGAAATGGCTAGTCTACAGTGGTAATTAGTCATGAAGGAGAGGGTTTATTGCTAGGCTCTGTTGTGGAGAGTCCATCATCAGGCTAAAACTGGGATGAGATTTCTGCCTTAGGTCAGTGCAATGCACATTTCTATACAGCCAGTCTGGATAGACTCAGATCTCTCATGCAATAATCGTATGTTACAGATATTCTAGAGTCCTGGTATACTGTTGTAGGATAAGCAATGTACTGCTAACCAAAAGATTGGTGGGTCAAACCCACCAGCTGCTCCTTGGAAACTCAATACGGAGTTATTATGAGTTGGAACTGACTTGATGACATTTAACAACCATAACAATAGGTATTTTACACAGTACATGACACTCTTCCAGTTAAATAAGGAAAAGGTGAAATTGTCATGCTTGTTCATTTGTTTAGTAGACCCTCTCCAAGTATCTTATATAAATGACTTGTTTTTTAACCTGTGTGTGCGTATATACCATCACACACACAAGAATAAGTTTAAAATAATGTATTGCTACTTTGGTTCCAATTCATAGATGCACACTTTTATTCCAAAAAAAACTCGTTGAGTTATGTTTCTGTGATCAGTGGATGGCTCAGACAAGTTCTTTTAGTAATACACTAGTCTTAGTGTAATTAGAGGAGCTCTGGTAGCATAGTGGTTACAAGTCAGGCTGTTAAACTCAAGGTCAGCAG
>NW_006408519.1:18891986-18893258 GCF_000296735.1 Chrysochloris asiatica | reverse complement strand
TTGACAACTTCAATCTTTTCTCCATTGATAAGAATGTTGTTTATTGGTCCAGTGGTGAGGATTTTTGTTTTCTTTACATTGAGATGAAATCTATACCAAAGCTGTGGTCTTTGATCTTCATCAATAAATATTTTAAGTCCTCTTCACTTTCAGCAAACAAGGTTGTATCATCTGCATATCGCAGCTTGTTAATGAGATTTTCTCCAATCGTGATGCCCCATTTTCCTTCATAGAACCCAGCTTCTTGGATTATTTGTTCAGCATACAGGTTGAATAACTATGGTGAAAGACTACAACTCTGTTGCACACCTTTCTTACTTTTAAACCATTCAGTATTTCCATGTTCTGTTTGAACAACTGCCTCTTGGTCCAGGTACAGATTCCTCATGAGCACAATTAAGTATTCAGGAATACTCAGACTTTGCAATGTTGTCCAAAGTTTGTCATGATCCACACAATCAAAAACATTTGCATAGTAAATAAAGCACAGGTAACCATCTTTCTGATATTCTCTGATTTCAGCTAAGGTCCATCAGACATCAGCAATGATATTTCTCATTCCATGTCTTCTTCTGAATCTGGCTTAAATCTCTGCAAGTTTTCTGTCAGTTTGCAGCCGTTTCTGTATTACCTTTAGTAAAACTTTACTCACATGGGATATCGAAGGTATTGTCCAATGATTTCTGCATTCTATTGGGTCACTTCTCTTATGGATTTCTTCCAATCAATTGGCCAGATAGTTGTCTTCCAAATTTCTTGACGTAGATGAGTAAATGCCTCCTGTGCTGCCTCACTTTCTTGAAAGATTTCAATTCTTATTCCATCAATTCTGCGTGCCTTGTTCTTTGCCAATTCCTTCAAAGCACCTTGGACTTCCTCCTTCAGCATCATTGGCTCTTGATCATATGCTACCTCTTGAAATGGTTGAACATCAACCATTTCCTGTTTGTTACAGTGACTGTAGCATCTTCTTTTGATGCTTTCTGCATCTTTCATTAATTTGCCCAGAGAATTCTTCAATAATGAACGTTGAAGCTTGAATTTTTTCTTCCGTTCCCTCAGCTTGAGAAATGCTGAGCATGTTCTTCCTTTTTGGTTTTCTGACTCCAGATCTTTGCACACTTCATTGTAATATTTGACTTTGTCTTCTCTAGCTGACATTTCAGATTTTCTGTTGAGATCTTGTACCTCCTCATTTCTTCCATTTGCTTTAGCACCTGCATCCTGGGAGTCAAGTTTCAGTGTCTCTTCTGACATCCATTTTGATTTTTT
>NW_006408519.1:18883549-18886326 GCF_000296735.1 Chrysochloris asiatica | reverse complement strand
TATACAGGTTCACTATGAGTCAGAACTGCTTCCACGGCATACAACCACCATCGCCACCAGTGTTATTAGGGTGCCTTCTAAAAACAGGTCCGATGAAAACAGTAACTTCTGAGGAGATTTGATGAGCCAGTTAACTTCAAGGCACAGTGGTCAACTCAGAAACTTATGGAAACTGTGTTTTGGAATTCTAAACAGGTAATCTTGATATATTTTCAATGAAGACACAGGAAACTCATGGGAGCTTATTATGATCAAGTATAAAGACAATTGAAAACTGCTATGGTGAGAAAAAGTCTAAGGATGTTATGCTGAGGAAAAAATTCCTATCACAACCATCACCTGCTCATTCTTTGAGGGTAGCAAGAACTAGCTGTCATGGATTCACTGTGTTCCCCAAAAGTATGTGTTAGTTTGGTTGGATAATGATTATCAGGGGTTTGATAGTTTTGGGATGATCTTTTATGATGTGATCTGATGTGATAAGCCAATTCAAAGGATTAAGGGTGGAATGTTGTTGTTAAGTGCTGTTAAGTCAGTTCTAATTCATAGACACCTTGTATAAGGCTTCTGAGGAGCAGCTGTGGGTTGAAACAGCCAACTTTGGGGTTAGCATTCTAGTGCTTATCCTAAGTGCTACATCATCATAACCCAGATCCAAAATATAAGGGAAATTCCCAAAGATGTGGCATGCAACAACTTTTATTTTATAAGCGATAAAAGGAGAGAGACATGAGCATAGAAGAAGGGACCCACTACCAGAAAGAAAGAAGAGCGAGAAGTTGAGTGCATCTTTTGGATCTGAGGTCCCTGTCTGTGAAGCTACTTGATGCAGGGAGCCACTGATGTTAGTTCACATGGAGATCTCCAAGGAATGTTGGGCCTGGAGATGCTGAAAAGACCTTTCTCCAGAGCTGGTAATCTGAATTCAGACTTCTAGATTTCTCAACTGTGAGAGAATATATTTCTGCTTGTGAAAGCTGTGTGGTATTTCTTTTATAGATGACTAACACACTGTCCTAGGAGAATTTCATTGGGAAAATTTAACACGAGACTGCTAACCCCAAGGTTGGTTGTTCCAACCTACAGCTGCTCCTTAGAAACCCTATATAGGGTGTTGATGAATTAGAATTGACTTGACAACACTGAACTTTGAAGGGTCCAGTCTTGATCTTGACCTTTCAGATTTCTTTAATTCCGAAATTCTAAGCACTTTTAAAGAAACATGATTTGAGCCCCTCAAGGATGTTGTTTGACATGGCATAATGTAAGAGTGCAGAATTCTATGGAGAGTGTCTAGATAGATGGAAACACCACCTTCGGAAGTATATAGACCTAGATGAAGGATACGTCAAGAAACAATAGCTTCATATTTTGATGTTTTTATTTAATAAAAATTTCCATATTTTTTAGCAATATATTTTTACTTATCATTTTATGTTTCATAGAGAACGTGTGTATTCTTTGTTGTTCATAATTAAAATCATGCCTTAATAACTCCATGAGTTTAATAGTTGTTGTGTGTGGTTGAGTTGGTTCAGCCTCATATCAACCTTAAGTGGCAGAATAGAAATGCACACCCCCCACCCCCAATAGGATTTCCTTAGGCTCTTTCTCAAGTTAAATTGCTGAATGGGCTCCAACTTAGAAACTTGAGTCTTAGGAACCCATGAGTCACCAGTGCTTCTATGAGTTTCATAAAGGTCAATATTTATCTCCAGACATTTTATGGGAAAAAAGTATCCGTCATAAATTTTTTAACAGCATAGTCTTCATGAAGATTAATTTAAAATAGGGCTTGAACATAAAATGTTCCTTCAAAACTGTTTATACACAGACCTAACCTCCTTGTGTAGTGCTATGGAATAAACACTGGACTGATAAAAATAAGGTCGTCAGTTCAAACTCATCAGATGCTTTTAGGAAGCTATGAGTTAGAACTGACTCAACAGCACATAACAACAACTTCCTTCTCACTGAAGTGTGTATGTTTAAGACAAGAAGACTTTTTCTCAATATCCCTTCCTGAACACAATTTATTAATGATTAATTATCAGTATGTATATGATAATGTACATAAAGAATCGGTAGATGTTCACCCATTTCAAGAGGTAGCATATGGTCAAGAACTGATAATACTGAAAGAAGTCCAAGCTACACTGAAAATGTTGAGAAAAACCAAGGTTTTAGGAATTGACAGAATATCAACTGAAATGTTTCAACCAACTGATGCAGTATTGCCAAGAAATATGGATGACAGCTACCTGGCTATCCAAATGGAAGAGAACCATATTTGTACTCATTCTAAGAAAAATGACCCAACAGAATGTGGAAATTACTGAACAATATAATTAATATCAGGAACTCTGGTGGTACTGTAGGATAAGCACTGAACTGCTCATCACAAATTTGAAAGTTCAAAACCCTCAGCTGTTCCATTGGAGGAAGATGAAGCTATCTGTTCTTGTAAAAATTACAGCTTCAAAAACTCTATGCAGATTGACTATGAAGTGAAAGTGACTCATGGCATTATGTATATTTGTATTGTTAATATCACATATAATTAAGATTTTACTGAAGATAATTAAAAATGATTGTAGCAACTCATCAACAGGTGGTACTAGACATTCAAGATGGATTCAAAGAAGCATATGGAATAAGGGATATCACTGATGAAACCACATGGATCCTGATTGAAAGAAGATGATACCACAAAGATGTTTACTTGTCTTTCATTGACTATGCAAATGCATTCAATTATTAAGGAGAGCTCTTTCACC
>NW_006408519.1:18874011-18882719 GCF_000296735.1 Chrysochloris asiatica | reverse complement strand
TGCAAAGAACAGGAGTTTCAGAACACCTAATTGTGCGCATGTGGAACCTGTACATAGAACAAGGAGGAGTCATTCAAAGAGAAGAAAGAGATACTAATGGTGGCAGTTTGCCATTGAGTCAGTTCCAGCTCATTGTGACTTTGTATAGTATTCCTAAGGCTGTAAATCTTTACAGGAGGAGAAAGCCTTGTTTCTTGTGGAGTGACTGGTGGGTTCAAATTACTGACCTTGTGATTAGCAATCTAACACATAGCTTGCTATGCTACTGAATGGTTTTAAATCAGGAAAGATGTGTGTCAAGGTCATATACATTCAACATATTTCCTTAATCTGTACCCTGGAGAAGGACATCATGATTGGTAAAGTAGAGGGTCAGTGAAAAATGGAAGACCTTTAATGAGATGGATTGACACAGTGGCTAAAACAATGGGCTAAACATAACAACAATTCCATTGTACATAGGTTACCTATGAGTCTGTATCAACTTGATGGCCCCTCATAACAATACAGGTGAAAGTTGGAAAATGAAAAATGTAAACCACCGAAGAATAGATGCATTTGTGCTATGGTGTTGGAAAAGAATATTAAAAGTGCCATGCACTACCAGAAGAACAAACAAATCTGTGTTGGAAAAAAATACAGCCAAAATGTTCCTTAAACACCAGAATAGCTAAACTTTGTCTCTCATACTTTGAACGTATTATCAGGCAGGACCAGTCCCTAGAGAAAGACATCAAACTTGGTAAAATGGAGAGTCAGAGAAAAGAGGAAGACCCCAATAATGTAGATAGGCATATTGGCAGCAGCAGTGAGCTCAAGTGTGTCAATGATTGTGAGGATGGCACAGGATTGGACAGTGTTAAATTCAACATAGGATTGCTATGAGTTGCATTGACTCAATAGCACCTAAAAACAACAACAACAATATATGGCAGTGTATTTTGCCCATTCTCAAATTGATGGAAAAACTTTTTTTGTTTGTTTGTTTGTTTGTTTTTCCTACTAATAATAGCAGATAGTCATCACTCATCTGATGGTCTGTCGTACAGTGGTGTCTTATGTTTTGCTGTGATGCTGGAAGCTCTGACATTGGTGTTTGAAATACAAGAAGAGTCACCCATGGTACACAGGTTTCAACAGAGCTTCCAGATTCAGACAGACTAAAAAGAAGAGAGATGGGTCACTTCTGAAAGGTTAGTCACTGAAAATCTTATGAATGGCTGCAGAATATTGTCTGATATGGTACCTAAAGATGAGATTGAAAGGCACTTGACATATGACTGAGGAAGAGCTGCCTCCTTAAAATAGAGTTGGCCTTAATGACATAGATCGAGCATAGATTTCAGGACACAACTTAAAATGGGAAGAAACAGCTGCAAACATCCGTTAACAATCATAACATGGAATGTGCAAAGTATGAATCTAGGAAAATGGAAATTTATTTAAAATTAAATGGGACACATAAAGATCTATATCCAAGGAATTCATGAACTGAAATGAACTAATGTTCTGAAGGGGACAATCATGTGGTTTACTATTCTGGAAATGACAAATTGAAGAGGAATGGCTTAACATTCATCATCAAAAAGAGCATTTCAAGATCTATCTTGAAGTCTGTGATAGAATAAAATGCATAAACCTGCAAGGAAGACTGGAGTCCTGGTATGGTGTTGTAGGATAATCACTGGGGTGCCAACTGAGATTTCCGTGATTCAGCCCACCAACTGCTCCTTGGAAACCCTATTGGAATTGGAACTGACTCCATGGCATACAACAACCACCACCACAACAAAAAAGGCCAGTTAATTTTAATATTATTCAAATTTATACAGTGGGGTGTAGTGAATTTTCTAATGTGTCTTCTAGTAACTCCAACCAACTGTAACTCCAATCAAACTACATTTCTGCCTTGTTGGACCTGGGTAAAAGAAAGTGGGAGAATACAGACTATAGAAGAACTGATGCAATTTAATTAAGATGTTGGTGATGAATATTGAAAGTACCGTGAACTCCCAGTTACTTATTCAATATGTATGATGAGCAAATAATCTGAGACGCTGGATTATAAATAGAAAAACGTGGCATCAGAATTGGCGGAAGACTTATTAACAACCTGTGATATATAGATGATGCAACCTTGCTTGCTAAAAGCGAATAGGACTGAAAATACTTTTAAGTCAAGACCACAGCCTTCAGTATGGGTTGCACCTCAATGTAAAGAAAACAAAAATCCTTACCAAAAAACAACATCCATATAAATGGAGAAAAGATTGAAATTGTCAGAGACTTCATTTTGCTTGGATCAACACTCCTGGAAGCAGCACTAATATATGTGAAAGTTGGACACGTGAACAAGGAAGATCATAGAAGAATTGATGCAGTTTGAGTTATAGTGTTGGAAGAGAGTTATCAAAAGTACTATGAACTGCCAAAAAAACAGATTTGTGTTGGAAGAAGTACAGCCAGAATGCTCCTTGGAAGCCATGATGGCCAGACTTCGTCTCTAAAACTTCAGACATATTATGAGGAGGGACCAGTCCTTGGAGAAGCATATCATGTATGGTAAAGTGGAGGGTCAGAGAAAAAGAGGAAGACCCCAATGAGATGTATTAGCAGTGTCAGCAGCAATGGGCTCAGGCATAGGAACAATTGTGAGGTTGGTGCAGGACCGGGCAGTGTTTCATTCTGTTGTGCATGGGGTCACTATGAATTGGTACTGAATTGATGTCACTTAGTAACAACAGCAATTGAACTCCCAGGAGAACAAACAGATCTATCTTGGAAGAACAGTCAGAATGTTTCTTAGAAGCTAGGAGGATGAGGAGACTTTTTCTCTTAGGCTTCAGACACATTGTAAGGTAAGACTAGTCTCTGGAGAAGGACATCACTTTTGGGGAAGTGGAGGGTCAGTGAAAAAAAGGAAGACCCTCAATGATACGGACTGACACAGTGACAGGAGTAATAAGATCAAACAGAACAGTGATTGTGAGGATGAAGCAGAACCGGGCATTGTGGTCCATAGAGTTAACTGTGAACTGGAACCAATTCAAAGGCATCTAACAACAACTATAATAGAAAATATTAAATTACAAGGTTTGCTCATTAACAAATTTGATGAATGATTTGTGGTGTATTTATTAAATGAAATACCATATAGTACTTAGAATAAACAAAGTTTGATCTCCTCAACAGAGATCCATCTCACAAGCATAGCACTGAATGAAAAAGTTGGAATTCAAGATTATACACTGTAAAATTCCACTTATATGCAGTTCAGAGTTAATTTATGATTTCTGATGTTATATTTCTTCTAATAATGTGTAGAAGGGAACTTGTTGGTGTTTGGGATGCTTCTCTTTGTTTTGTTTTGTTTTTTACTTAGGTTTTGGTTCTTCTTATTGATTTAGGTGTTGGTTACCTAGGTTTGTTCACTCTATCTTTGTGGGTACTAGAGAAAGTGTTCCTTTCTCAACTGAAAAAAAAAAAAAAAAATCAAGTGAGTATATTATTGCAAAATCTGAACTGCCTGGCACAGGAGAGCTTTTTGGATCCACTGAGGCTGTGCATACATTAGTATTATCCCACGTAAGGCAGCTGGTCCTATTCAGAGTAGGGTGGAGTGGTAGTAAGTGAGTGGGTAGAATTGAAACTCCAGGAACAATTGACATTGCAGAGAATCAGCCTGAGGAGAGACCTGAAACAAGGCCAGGCCAGACACTCCAATGAACAGGGGCGGTGCTCTTCTCTAATTGTGCTTGTCTGGCCATGTGGGGTCCTGCGAGTCATGCACTTAGACACTAGGCCTGGTTACTTACCTACTAAATAAATAATATGATGTTCCCTTGGATGTTGCTGCTTTGTGAAACACTTAACCATTTGCATCTGAGTCTGAACGTCTATAAATCCTTTCCTTTCTCATAACCATATATACTACTAAAGAACTGCCTGCAGATCTAATGGATTTTACAACCCTAGTCCTGCTGTGGACTGTTGTTCCATGTTAAGCACCATCTTGCAACATGCTATTTCATACTCCCATGAACTATCTTTCCTCAGATTAGGTTATATAGGGACAGATGCACTTTCAAGTATAAACATACACAAAGCAAAAGCAAACCAATCATCTTCCACTAAGTGAGTCCTTTTCTTGAGTTTAGTTTGCCAGTATCAATGCCCATTTTCTTAGGTAATTTTATTGCAAGACATGTATTGTCTTTCCTAACTTTAGTTACGTTGTTGTTGTTAAGTGCCTCTAGTCAGGTCAACTCATAGTGACTGTATGTATAATAGAAAGAAACACTGCCCGCACCATCCTAACACCATTATTGCCAGTCAGTCCTCAGTCTTGTTGAGGAGCTTCGTCTTTATTGCTGGCCCTCTGCTTTGGCAGGCACATGTCCTTCTTCAGTCACTGAGCCCTCCTTATAACATGTCCAAAGTCCATGAGATGAAGTTTCACCACCCTTGCTTCCAAGGAGCCTTCCAGCTATACTCTTTCCAAGGCAGATTTATTCATTCTTCTGGCAGTCCATGATATATTCAGTGTTCTTCACAAAACCATACTTCAAAGGCATCGATCCTTCTTCAAACTTCTTTATTTCTTGTCCATCTTTTGCGTACATATGAGGCAACTGAAAATACCATGGCTTGGATCAGGTACACCTTAGTCCTCAAAAAAGACATCTTTGCTTTTTGACACTTTAAAGAGGTCTTTGGCAACAGCTTTTCCCTGTGAAATGTCATTTAATTTTCTGGCTACTGCTTCCATGGACACCAATTGTGGGTACAAGCAAAATGAAATCCTTGACAACTTTGAAATTTTTATCATGATGTTGCTTATTAGTTCAGTTGTGAAGATTTTTTTGTTTGTCTTCTTTACCTTGAGGAGTAATCCATATCAAAAGCTGTAATCTTTGACTACATAACTTTGGTTATGGCCATTGTAATTAACTCCTTTCCTTTAGGGAGCCCTGGTGGCACAGTGGTTAAGTGCTGAGCAGCTATCTCTAAAGTAAGCAGTTCAAATCCACCAACCGGCTTGGAAACTCTAGGGGGAGTTCTGCTCTGTTCTATGGGGTTACTATGAGTTAGAATCCAGTCAAAGGCAACAAGTTTATTTTTCCAAAACCCTGAGTTCTTTATGCAAATCTACCCAATTCCATGTCAAAGATCCACTTTCTATAAAAGTAGGTAGTTTTCACTGCGTAGTGGTAGTAATAAATAGTTTCTCTTAACTTCTCCTGAAACCACCAATCTTTGCCATTTGGTGTGCTTTAATTTACATTTAAATAATCAAGAAAACCCACACTAGAGCTTGATTTTGGACAATGGTCTACTTGATAGCAAATTCATATCACTTTGGCTTTACACTACACAAAGTCAAAGCAAATCATTTGCCTTACAAACAAAGCAAAACAGAACCTGTCTTTTCTTTTCCTGGCATCCTGTTATAAATGACTCTACAAGTAAGTCTGTGGAGTAAAGCAGCCATAGGCAAGAAACATTTTTAGGCTTATATTTTGTTTATTCCTTCAAATCAAAGAAGGCCATTGATTTCATTTTGTCAGATCAACTCAGCTAGCTACTGCTAAGAAAATAGTTGCATGATCAGGAGTGGATATATTTTTACTGACAATCATCATTTACATGGAGTTGATTTTAGGCCACAGTTTATTTTACTTTTTCCTCGTAATTTAGTTTCATGTGCTCTGAATGACTGGCTATAAATAAATAAAAAGTCATGATTTCTGCTGGCAATTACATTTTTTAAAGTGCAAAATGTAGGAAATTAATTGGACACCTTTCTTCTCTTTTATTTTTATGCTGTATATCTTATTTTATTTTTAGAAGCCAAATATCAGATTAGCTGAATGTATTTTGATAGGTTTAAATGTCTTCAGTGTAAAAGAAATGGTAGAGTTTTCTAATTTGAGTATATTTTAAAGAAAAACTGGCTGGCATTAGGCAATCTGATCAATTCCTTTCCAGGAAAGCTGTAAGGAAGGTCAGAGAAACAAAGCACTTAGAAAAATGTATTCCTGAAGACAGGAGATGGGGGTGGGAATGAAAGAGACCAAAGTCAGTTTGCTCAAGATGTTTCCCTCCACTGGGTGTCACTGCTGATATGAGACTAAACCAAATGAAAAATATCCCTGTGGCAGTAAAGAATTTTTAAGAGACAGGATGTGACCCAGAAGTTTTAGATATTATCACTTTGACATGTTACACAACTGAAGCTTCATTGTATTTACTGTGCCAGGATGGTGAGCAGATTGAATAAGGTAATAATGCTAGAATATTAGCATTCCACCTTGTGGCTAAGCTCTTGTAATACGGCACATGTTTTAACTGGTTAAGTATGTCATTTTTATTGGGGATTGCTTCTATGCACTTGGTGGAGTTGGTTCCGACTCATAGTGACCCCGCATGGGGTTTCTGAAGCTTATGGGAACAGAAAGCCTCATCTTTCTCCCACGAAACAGCTGATAGTTTCGAACTGCTAATCTTGGGGTTAGTATCCTGACTCGTAACCACTATGCTACCAGAGCTCCATCTATGAGCTTAACAGAAAGCATTTAAAAGAATGGAGCTCAGGTGGGAACTTTGGCATTGGATTTTACCTGTAGTTTATCCTTGTATTTTCCAACTTGCAGCTGTTGATTTTGTTAGGTGCTATTGATTTGATTTCAACTCACAATGACTCCTTTTGACAGAGTACAACTGCCAAGCAAAAAGGGTTTTCAGGCTGTAATTTTTACAGGAACAAATTGTGAGGTCTTTCTCCCATAGAACCACTGGGTGAATTTGAACTATTAAACTTTCAGCAGCTGGCTGCCTTACTATTCCAAATGTTGTTGTTATTAAGTGCATTCGAGTTGGTTCCAAGTCATAGCGACCCTGTATAGGGTTTCTGAGGAGCATTTGGTGGATTTGAACTGCTGATTTTGTGGTTAACAGTTCAGTGCTGATCCTACAGTGCCACACCAGGCGTCCAAAGTAAGACTAAAAATAATGTTATAAAATAGTGTACAGATTTGATGACTGGAATGGATAAAGGAACCACTAGAAGCTACAAGGGAGAAGAGAGTTCTTTCAAATTCAGAAAGGAATGCAGGGAGATAAAGGAAATTAAGATGGAAGGAGTTGCAAGGGGGGGGGGAAGGATGAAGAGAGTAACAAGGATTAGAAGAAGGAGTAAAGAAGAGAAGAAAGAGAAGGGAAAGAATAGGAAGAAAGACGGGATGAGGAAATAAATACGTTCCTCAACCTGTTGCTTGAAGGACTTTGAATGGGTTCATTCTTGGTGCTGTGTGTGATTTGGGCATCACAGCTAATGGTGCTGTCCATGACTTTAGGGAACTTAGAACTTCAAGAGGTTAATTGGTTTTTAATCATAATGACAAGTGTTGTATAACAGACATATTGAGGGACAGATAAGAAAAGAAGAAATATTTTGAAGACAAAAATGATAAGGAATCCATGACTGGTGTTAAGACATGGAATCTAGGAAAGCTTAAAGGCTGAATTTTGAAGTCACTCACTATATACTCTCTCAAGGAGCTCTGGTAGTGTAGTAGTTACAAGTCGGGCTGCTAACTCAAGGTCAACAGTTCGAAATTATCAGTGGTTCTGGAGGAGAAAGATGAGACTTTCTGCTCCCATCAAGATTTACAGCCTCGGAAACCCTATACAGGGTCGCTATGAGTCGGAACCAACTCCACGGCATACCACCACCACCTACTCGCTCATGCTTTCTTTGCACCTGTGAGCTTCTTATAGGACTCCTGGAGCTGTAGGATCAGCACTGGAGTTCAAGCCAAAAAGCTGGCAGTTCAAACCCACCAGCTGCTTCACAGAAACCCTACACAGGGTCACTATGAATCAGAACCAACTAGATGTCATTTACCAACAAACAACAAGCTTCTAAAAACCATAATAACGCTGCCATAGCAGGGGACAGAATGCTGCCTGCTACATTACCACCAGTGAAAAGGGAACCTATTGAGTTGAATAGTTTGCTTTCTGGCATTTAAAAAAAGTTAAGGGTTTAGGTGACAGTCATATATGGGCTATTGTTGTTGTTAAGTGCCGTCCAGTCGGTTCCGACCCATAGCAACCCTGTACAGGGTTTCCGAGGCTGTAAATCTTTACAGGAGCAGAAAGCTTCATCTTATTCCTCCAGAACCACTGGTAATTTCAAACTGCTGACCATGAGGTTAGCAGCCCAACTTGTAAGCACTATGCTGCCAGAGCTCCGTAAGCTCTGTAAAATATGTACCTGGCCTGCTTATTCATGACTGTATTATTGGAACTCATCACATAGTAGGCACTCAGTCAATATTTAATTGCATTGTTGAGCAGACACATATCCCAGACATGAGTTTTGCACAAACACCTCACAAACATCCAATTGCCACTCCAGTATATTAGTTTCTGAAATGGACATCCACCATAAACTTCAGATGTACAAGTTAGTATTAAGTATTAAGACTCGTATTCCCTAGATCAACCAGCAAAGAGACCCTTGGAAATCTCTTCTATTACTTAGGTCTCAGCAACACTGGGTCAACCAAGGAAAAGGATAATATGATTTAAAGTTACTAAAGATGGTACTTCAAGCATCTTGGTTAAAGGGATAGCCTGATGAGTAGGTAGCACGTCCAAAAAGAAGAAAGAATCAAAATTAACACATTATCACAACATCTCCA
>NW_006408519.1:18853404-18873176 GCF_000296735.1 Chrysochloris asiatica | reverse complement strand
TTTTTTTTTTTTCTTGCTTCACTAAATATGCAACTTTTTTTTTTTTTTAATTATTAGCATTTGAGAGAAGACAGAACACCATTATCTGTTTTGTTCTCAGTTTTGTACATGGAAGACTATTATTGTCTTAACCATACACATAAATGGCAATACCCTTGGTAGGAAGAAAATATATTGTGCTTTATTTATGTAATTAATTTATTTTGCTTATTCTCAAACATGAATAATTCTACAAATTTAAAACTTAATTGATGTTAAAATAATCTCTGGTTGAATATATAATTAAAGCTAACTTTGATCTGGGTCTGTTTTCTATAAGGAATGTGTCTGTGTGTTTTGTTTTACCTGATCGGGCTGTGAACCACAAGGTCAGCAGTTCAAAACTAACAGTTGTTCCACAAGAGAAAGATGGGGCTTTTTGCTCCTGTAAAGATTTACGTCCTTGAAACCCTGTACAGGGTTGCTATGAGTCCAAACTGACTCCATGTCACATAACAACAACTCTCTCTCTATATATAGTGAGAGGGAGACAGAAAGAATCAGAGTCAGTCCTGGTGTGGGTCTGTGGGTTAATGTGCTGAACTGCAATGTCTGGTGAACCGCAAGTTCTCTGGTTCAAGCTCCTTGGAAATCCTATGCAGGGTCGCTATGGGTTGGAACTGATTCGACAGCGCTTAACAACAGCAACAACACATATATGTATAGTCCCTATCCCCTCCCCCCCTTTTTTTTTTCATAGTGTCTGAGGAATGAATGGCAGGCACGAAAACTAGTTACAAATGCATGAAGGCTATAAACAGCACTATGAGACACATTGCTATCCAGTACCAGAAACTTGGGATATAGTAGTTAGGGAAAACCTTCTGATGGCTTTAGTCATTGAATTATAAATATTCTCCCAAGGGCAGAATTCATCATTTAAGATATTTACAAACTAAATTACTGAAGATATCAGTAGCTGTGTTATTGGAATAATCCTATATTGACCGCAACATGTATTAAATAACCTCTTGGTTGTCTGGTTTTTGGATTATTTTTCAGTTTTAATTTTCTCAAACAATTTTTTTTTCCTATAACTGCTCAAAACTATTACCAGACACAAGTCTTATTTTTGTGCTTATTTTGCACTTTTCCTTAAGTACATACACATTATTATTATGGTGATTAAGTGTGTATGGTTAAATCAACAAGATTAAAACTTAATGAGGAAAAAATTCTAAGATCTTGTTTAATAATTTAAGCTTTGATTAGATATTTTTTATATTTTCAAATAACTTATGGGGCAAAATATGTGAGTTTGTGCCTTCATGTGCACATGTACATTTTCACTGGCAAATATGCCTACAATTGTGAAAGGAAGCTGTAGGGAAGAAAGTCAAAGCAAACAAATGCAACAAACATCAGGGTGGTTGTTGTTAAGTGCCATGGAGTCAGTCCTGACTCGTAGTGACCCTGATAGGGTTTCCAAGGATGGCGGGTTTAGACTGCCTACCATGTGGTTAGCTGTCCAGTGTTTATCCTACAGCATTATACCTTGTATATGGTTTCCGAGGAGTGCTTGGGAAGTTTAAGCTACCAACCTTGAAGTTCACATTGACCTAGCAGTACAGTGCATTAACCCATAGCACCACACCAGGACTCCAAGAAGCTCCTAGATCCAGGGAAAGATTGTTGCTAAAACACATGGAAATCTCCAAGGAATGCTTGTTGTCGTTGTTAAGTGCCATCAAGTCGGTTCTGACCCATAGCGACCCTGTACAGGGTTTCCGAGGGTGTAAATCTTTACGGGAGTAGAAAGCCTCATCTTTCTCCCGCGGAGCAGCTGGTAGTTTCGAACCGCTGACCTTAAGGTTTGCAGCCCGATTCGTAACCACTACGCTGGTTGTCCTATATATGCTGTAAGGAAACAAGGACCTTTCTTCAGAGCTGGTACTCTGAATTCTGACTTAAAAGTTAGAGGCTGAAGCCTCTCAAACTTTGAGAAAATAAACTATTTGTTCAAGTCATGTACTTGTGGTATTTTTTTTATAACGGCTCTAGATAATGAAGATATTTAATATGCTAAAAGCATTTTGTAGAGAAACACTGTTAACAACTTTTTTTTCTTAGGAGGGAAATTTCTGGTCTTTCCTGATTCCTACCCCAGGTCATGCTAGGCATTCCTGTTTAGTGTTTCCATAATACTTTCATATGTAGTTGTCATTGTCTTCAACACTAAAAACAATGTCACTCTTTGCCTTCCAGACATGGTGATGTTGAAACTTATGTTTGTCCCTAGTTTCCTTTATAGTAGTTACTCTATGCAAAGTTTTGAATGGAGAACTCATGGAGCATTCAGGAAACTCTTTAGGTAACATGATTTTAAAATGCAAGAAATGAAAACATGCTAAAAAAGTAGAAGAAAGAATTCATACTTAATAAACATGCATGATTCAAATGAAAAGAGGATTATTGTGTCGCTCCTTGGAAACCCTATACAAGGTCGCTTTGAGTTGGAACTGACTTGATGGCACTTAAAAATAACAATTGCTTTTGTATTAAATAATGAAGCATCATAACCGGAGACTATTATTTTCAAAATTTCAAGGAAGAAGTAGTCTTCAAAATATTGGAATAGTGATTTACTAATAGTCACCTACCATTCATCTTATCCGTAGTATGACAAACCAAATGGATCTTTAACTGATGGTTTATGTTCACATAACTTCTTGTTCACATAGTTACTGGATGGCAGGATCAGAACTAGAAGATACTGAATGTTAAAACCCAATTCCTATCATGGTACCTGCTAGATGGTGAATGGGTGACACTTGCTTAGATGAACCATGCTTCATGACTTGTAGTTTATACCTCAATTACAGCCCATTCCTTTTCTGGGATGAAGTTGACAGGAGATTATTTGTTAAAACCCATTGGTACAGAAGCCAAAAGCAAAAGCTAAACTGTTTTCTTTGAGCTGGAATAAATGTGTTTTGTTCATGAACACTCTTAGAATATGATAAATCAAACAACTTGTTAGTGACTTACCAAGTAGCCAATTATATTACCAATTTAACTCTGTTTTAAGATGATCAGAATGATCATGCTATGCAAAAATGAGTGATAGAGAACTAGTTGATTGGTATTCACCTATACATAGTGTATGAATTCATTAGTGTGTATTGAATGAGCCAGGTTAATAATATTTAGCAGCAATCCAGTTTCTTACTATGATTTATATTCTAATGTACGAAACAAACCTATACATTGTTACTTTTTCTCCACATATTGTCCCTAACAATAATATAGACTGACAAAAGCAGTGACTGAATATCTTTAATAGCAAATGATAAAGATAATTACTTTCTTTTTATCCATGATTCATCAATGTACAAAGTGTAGTCATATGGATAAAAATATAAATAATATCTTCAATATCTTAATAGGCTTATTTACATCCTCAAGCATACTATTTAGAGCTTTCTGTCAACAATTCCCATTTGTATTCTAAGTCTTGTTACCTGCTGTGCTATTCATATTTTTTCTCATTTTAGGACTCAGAGCTTGATGGAGAGAAATTTGATGAGTGATATTGTGTAGTTAATACTGCATCAATTATGGTTAGAGACACAGCTTCCTCCGGATTTCTGGGCATCAAATTGCATGGACAGAAAGGGTAGAATGTGCTGAACATTTCTGTCACATTTGAGTAATTTGTGACTTTTTCTAAAAGAAAATGATAGAAAAGAAAACAAATAGCAAAATCATACTAATGTTCACTTGTGTGTATATTTTTCCGATTTGACTTGTTGTTGTTGTTGTTGTGTGTCATGGCGTCGGTTCTGACTCATAGCGACCCTGTACAGGGTTGAGGCTGTAATTCTTTACGGGAGCAGAAAGCCTCCTCTTTCTCCCGCGTAACAGCTGAAAGTTTCGAACTGCTGACCCATGAGATTAGCAGTCCCTAACATAAAAATTGTTTAATGTGAATATTAGTGTTTCTGTTCTCTATTTGATATGTAAAGGGCCACCTCCAAATTTAGTGTATTAAGCACTGGACTGAAAAGTCAGTTTGAACTGCAAGGTCGGTGGTTCAAACTCACCAGTCATTCCTCAGAAATCCTGTAGGGTTGCTGTGAGTCGGAACCAACTCGACGGCACTAAACAATAACAGCAATTCTTTCTGTTAGATGTATTTGTTGACCGGGCTCAGCTGGGCTGCTCTAACTTAGGATCAATTATGAGGTTGATGTCACATAGTGGAAAATGAAATTTTCTGAGGGCTTACGTGACCTGAATACCCCAAACAAATGGCCCAATCACATGTCTTGTGCTTCAGTTTGTCTGACTGTAATGTCGGGAGCCAGACTCTGTATCGTGCTTTCTTCATATGCATATTTTGGGTTTCTTGAAAGGATGACAATTTCACAAGAGGCAGTTTATTTGCTGACTGGTTTTCCGGAGGGTATTGTTTAAGAAACCAAGGCAGACGCTGCAAGGCTTCTTGTGACCTATGTTCAAAGCTAAACAGTGTCTTCCCTGAGTGCTCTTTTGTCCATTGTAGTTGTTGCTGTTAAGTGCTGTCTAGTTGGTTCAGACCCATAGCAATTCTGTATAGGGTTTCTGAAGATTGGCTGGTGAGTTTGAACCGTTGACCTTGCTGTTCCAATGACTTTGCAATCCAGCACATTAACCCACTGTGACACAATAAGGTCAGATAAAATTCACTGTGGGAGGGGACTGTAAAAGGGCATAGATTAGAGGGGGCATGGTTCACTGAGGGGAACACTATGGAGGCTGTTGTTTTTAGGTGCCTGTAAGTTGCTTCTGACTCATAATGATCCTATGCACAACAGAACAAAATACTGCCTGGTCTTGGGCCAACTTCACAATTTTTGTTATGTTTGAGCCCATTGTTGCTGCCACTGTGTCAATCCATCTTGGTAGGGGGTATTCCTCTTTTTTGTTGACCACTTTTTCAAGGGTGCTGTCCTTCTACAGAGACCGGTTCCTCCTTATAATATGGCCAAAGTGTAAGAGAGAAGGTCTTGCTATCCTGGCTTCTCAAGAGTGTTCTGGCTAGACTTGTTTGTACTTGTAGCAGCTCATAGTACTTTCAATGTTCTTTGTAAACACCATAATTCAAATTCATCATTTCTTTTTTAGTCTTTCATATTTCACATACATGTGAGGCAATTGAAAATACCATGGGTTGCGTCAGGCACAGCTTAGTCTAAAAACTGATATTTTTGCTTTTTAGCATTTTTAAGAGGTCTTTTTGCAGCAAATTTGCCTAAACAATACATTGTTTGATTTCTTGACTTCCATGAATGTTGATTATTGACCTAAACAAAATGGAGTCTTTGACCACGTCAATTTTTCAATCCTTTCTGCTTTTAGCATGATATATACCTATGTATAAGGAGCTCTGGTAGCATAGTAGTTACGAATCAAGCTGCAAACCTCAAGGTCAGCAGTTCAAAACTACCAGCTGTTCCACAGGAGAAAGATGAGGCTTTCTGCTCCTGTAAAGATTTACAGCCTCGGAAACCCTGTGCAGGGTCACTATGAGTCTGAACCGACTCCATGGTACTTAACAACAACAATATATATGTGTATATATATATATGTTGTTGTTGTTGTTAAGTGCCGTCAAGTCGGTTCCGGCCCATAGCAACCCTGTATAGGGTTTCCGAGGCTGTAAATCTTTACAGGAGCAGAAAGCCTCATCTTTCTTATATATATATATATACACACTGGTCCAGTTGTTAGGATTTTGTTTTCTTTCAATTGAGGTACAATACATACTGTAGGCTTTAAAGTAGTATTTTATGTATTTTAAGGCCTCTTTACTTCCAGCAAGTAAAGTTGTAGTATCTGAATATGACAGATTGTTGATAAGTTTTCCTGCATTCCTGATGCCATGTTATTCTTCATATAACACAGCAACTAAGATTGAAAAGTATGGTGAAAGGTTACAACTCTGGCACACACATTTTCTGATTTTGAACCATTAGTTATGCCTTGTTTTATTCTAAAAGCTGCCTCTTGGTCTATGTACAGGTTCCTCATGAGCATAATGAAGTGTTCTGGAGTACCCATTCATCACAAGGTTATCCATACTTTGTCACAATCTACACAGCCTAAAGTCTTTGCATAATCAATAAAGCACAGGTAAACATCTTTCTGGTATTCTCTGCACTCAGCCAAGATCCATCTGGTGTCAGCAATGGTACCCCTCACCATGATCTCTTCTGAATTCAACTTGAATTTCTGACAGTTCCCTGTTGATGTACTATTGCAGTCGTTTTGGAATTATCTTCAGCAAAATTTTACTTGAATGTGATATTAACTATATTGTTCAGTGGCTTCCATATTCCATATGGCCACCTTTCTTTGGAATGGGCACAAATATAAATTTCTTCCACTTGATTGACCAGGTAGTTGCCTTCCAAATTTCTTGGTATGGATGACTGAATGCTTCCAGTGTTGCATCAGTTTGTTTAGAGATTTCAGTTTGTATTCCATTAATACCTGGAGCCAGATGGAATACACAGGAATCAATTTTGACTACATCTGTGGGAAGAGAAGGTGGAGAACTCAACATCATCAACCAAAACAAGACTAAGGGCAGACTGTGGAACAGACTATCAATTGCTTATATGTAAGTTCAGGCTAAAACTGAAGACAATTTTTAAAAGTCCATTAAAGTCAAAGTATAACACAGGATATATCCAAAATGGATTTAGAGATCATTTCATGAACAGATTTGATACATTTGACATTAATGATCAAATACCAAAAGAATTGTGGGTGACATTAACAACATCATACAAAGAGACAACAAAAGGTCATTAAAAAGACAGGAAAGAAAAGACAAAAATGGATGTTAGATGAGACTCTGAAACTTGCTCTTGAATGTAGAGAAGAAATGATGAAGAAAAAGAACTGAACAGAAAATTTCAAAGGGCAGCTCAAGAAAACAAAGTAAAGTATTTGAATAAAAAGTGCAAAGACTTATGGAAACAAAGTTATTGTTGTTGTTAAGTGTTGTCGAGTCGGTGCCGACTCATAGCGACCCTGTATAGGGTTTCCAAGGAGTGGCTAGTGAGCTTGAACCACTGACCTTGTGGTTCAAATGACTTTGCAGTCCAGTGCATTAGTCCACAGCACCAGACCAGAACTCCATGGAATCACCTCTAGTTGTTGTAATGACTTTCCAGTGCCCCCTGACAATATATCAAGTCACTATGTATCACCAATACCATATTAGTGGAAAAATTCATTAAATTTCAAATTATTTATTAATATTTAAAAGATTTTTAAATAGTTTATGTAAGTTCTGACTTCAATTGTTATTTAATTTTTATCTTTTCTGAGGCATTATATCTAGATCACCTTTATACCTCCTCCTTGAGATAAATCTGTTTCTGTCCCTTTTTCTGCCTTCATTCCTTCACTCTCTCTTTCTTTATATATATTATAGGAGCACGGTGCCTCTATAGGATAAGCACTAGACCAGAAGATCAGTGGTTTGAGCCCACTAGCTACTCTGCAGGTGAAAGGTGAAGCTTTTTGTTCTCACGAAGATTGATAGCCTTGGAAACACTATGAGTTACAACCAACTCGATGGCACTTAACAACAGCAATGATAGAGTGGTTGTTGATAGCTAGACATAATGCCTTGACAACTGGCAAACAACTTATTATAAAGATTCTTCCAAGATAGGAAATAATCTTCTATAAACTTAAAATATGAAAATAAATGTCTATGTGAATGTTAACACTGCAGACCATGTTGCATCCTATCACATCTGACCTTTCAGTTATTAATTTAATAATCCTTTTAGGCAACTATTATCTTCTAAGTAATCTGAATACAATAGGGACTATACCATGGAATCAGTACTTTAATAAAGCATTCTGCTGTACCAATGGTTCTCAAGCTTAATGTGCATCAGAATCACCTGGAAGACTTGTTAAAATATTGATTGCTTGGTCCCAACCTAGAGTTTCTAATTCAGTTGATTGGGGATGGGGCTTGAGGGTTTACATGTCTAACGTTTTAACCAGGGTTGTTGTCTAGCACTTTGAGAACCACTGTGCTAGATGACATTTTCATCATAGTCTCTTCTCATCTGCTTTATCACTGGGTGAAGGTAAAGCAAGGTTTGCTAGTTTGACACAAACACACCCCAACTTATCTATAAAAAGATGTCTTTGAATTGAGGGTAATCCCTGGGCTCAGTTCTTTCCATGTGTGAGTCAACCCAGACTGACCCCACAATTGGTCAAATTTAATTTTCAATATTGTCAAACCTATCCACTGCTTTATGATAATTGATTTACACAGACAAAACTTTAGAGACAATTTGATTTTCAGAATGGCAATACTATAATGAAACTCCCATGGAATTTCAAATCAGAAACAAGGATGAACATTTTGATTCTACCATTTACTGGCTATGATACATTCCTCTTTGAGAATCTTTGTTTCCTGACCGGTAAGATCAAAATAAAATCCATGTTACGAAAGTTATCTGAAAATAAAATGAGGTAATCAATAAGAAAATCCTTTACATTATAAAGTATTATGAAAATCTTATAAATATCTGAGGTCAATATTGACTAAAATTGAGTCAGTGGTGCCTTGTTTTGCTACTAAATGAAATCACAGACATCTTGTTCTTTAATTTCTATAGTTCATCTGGTAACAAGTCCAGATGATTGATTTAGCCTTTCACATACCTTTTATATTTCCTGTTCTTTTCTTTTCCTTTCTAAACATGAAATATTGTCTTGAACTTCATCATTTCAAGTTTGGTTAAATGCAGTTTTCTTCCTGCAGCACCATATCCCCCTTGTCAACTTCATGTTGAGGAAGTTGAGACCTAAATGTATTATCAAAGCCTAACAGTATTAACGACTGGAACTGGAATGCAAATGCACATCTGTTCAATTTTAGAGGCCTTGCTTTTGACCACACTACAGCTGACCCTGTGTGTGGTGTTACAGCACTGCACTGCTAACTGCAAGGCCAGCAGTTCAAACCCACCAGTCTTTCCTTGGAAACTAAATAGGGTCGCTATGAATCAGGACTGACTAGACGGCCCTTAGCAATAACACAGTTGACCCTAAGTCTACCTTCATAGAACCTAAATAATAAAGGGATAAACCCAAACAAATCAATCTAGTTTCTGCCAGGAATTGTTTCAAATAGAGTCCTTATTATTTCAACTCAGTCTAGGATTGCCTCTTTATACTTCTTTACTATCACACATACTTGCTTTTTTATTCATTCAACAAACATCTTGTATGCCAATAGTTATAATATTAAAAAGCAATTTTACTGAGTACTTACAATGTACCACTTGTACATAATAATTTAATTTTAATAACATTTGAGAATACACATTATCCTCAAATTTTTCTAAGATAGACCATAACACAAAATGTTGTTATGAAACATTTTTCCTAAATCACATGCAGTAGAAGCTGGCTTTTGAAGCAGACTAGTAGGTCCTGGTATGGCACTATTCAATAAGCACTGGACTGCTAAATGAAAAATTGGCAGTTCTGAACCATCAGCTGCTCCTCAGAAACCCTATACAGGGTCATTATGAGTCAGAACCAACTCTATGGCATTCAACAACAACAAGTTGATTGTAGATCTCATGATTGTAATTACTGTGCTATCTAGGCCCACGTACCCCATACTACTTACTTTCTTTTTTTAATATGGAATATCTCCTCTGTTTAACATTACCATTCTCTCAGGAACTTCTTAAAAGTACAAAGACCATGTGGAGACAATGTCTGACATCTACTGGCTTCATAAAGAGAAAAGAGAATCAAACTCAAAATCATCCCAAGCCAGACATGCTTCCACCCTACAACCTTCTTTTCCCTAATCTGACTCTAACCATCCCTCCCACAGCACTCTTTGATTCACATTTGGGTTCGATAATCTATTACAATAACCACACAGAACTCAGAACAATACTAACGATTATGGGGTTTATTAGGGAAGTGAACAGAGTACAATTCAGGATCAAAACCAACACAGGACACAGCAGTTCTCTAGTCAGGAAAGTGTCTTGTCTGCCGTTCTGCAGGCACACCTCACTCTTGTCTTCAGCCTCTTGGTCCTGTGGTCCCTTGGCCTCTGTCCTGCTTAAGTATGTGTTACAACGTTCTTTTAGCCAGTCTGTGAATGTCTAAAGGACACATTCTGCAAGTCAATCTCCTGCCCATAGACACTTGGCTTTCCTCAGTCCATAGGTCTAGAGTCCAAAGCTGCTGTGTCCCTCTAGGCCCATACTCCATTCATTCTCTTCCTTCTTGATGGTCCTGTGATTTTCCTCCCTGCTTCTGAGTTAGCTCCCTTTGAGTTTAGCTGGAGGGCCAAACTAACCAATCTTGATTTTAGAGTCCTGTACATTAAAGAACTCTGGTAGCGTAGTGGTTACCAATCGGGCTGCTAACCTCAAGGTCAGCAGTTCAAAACTACCAGCTGTTCTGTGGGAGAAAGATGAGGCTTTCTGCTCCCGTAAAGATTTGCATCCTCAGAAACCCCGTGCAGGGTCGCTGTGAGTCGGAACCAACTCCATGGTACTTAACAACAACATACCTAATTTGGAGTCTGGTGTGGTGTTGTGGGTTAATGCGCCAGACTGTAAAGCCATTTGAACTGCAAGGTTGGTGGTTCAAGCTCACCAGGTGCTCCTCAGAAACCCTGTACAGGGTCGCTATGGGTCAGAATGACTCAAAAGCACTTAATAACAACAATACTTTATTTGTGTGGTCCTACCAAATCACTTGGTGGGAATTGAGAAGATTTTGGATAGAAAAGTCATATCAAGTAAATTCTAGGCACCACAAAAGGCAATGTAGTTGGTTTAAGATCAAACTGAAGAACCCTTTCATGAAATTTCCTAGGATCGAGCCTTCTGGTTGCTGTTAAGTGTTGTTGAGTCAGTCCCGACTCATAGCAACCCTGTATAGAGTTTTTGAGGAATGGCTGGTAGGTTTGAACTGCTGACTTTGTGGTTATCAGTCAAGTGCTTATCCTACAGCACCACAGCAGGGCTCCAGGATTGATCATATCACCCCACAATTACACCTTTCATTTGTCTGTGTCATTGTGGGGTGATATGGTCAATAAATAGAAACTCTTTTCCTTCAACCAGTCACCACACAACTTTAAGTCTAGATTTTGATTCTATACCCATTCTCCCATTGCCGGGTAGGGTGTAATAGGATCAGTAATAGGCACATGCGCTCCTGGTGTGGCGTTGTAGGATCAGCACTGGACTTTGAACCACAAGGTCAGCAGTTCACACTCACCAGCTGCTCCGAGGAAACCCTATCCCAGATCATCATGAGTTGAAACTGACCTAACAGCACTCAGCAACAACAGTAGACACACAATAAAATTGACTGAAGGCAGAGAACCTAAATATGTTCTGTCTCACATGGCTTTTCACATTCCACCCTCTCTGTTCCATGCCACTTTTTAGTTTGTTGTCTAGTTTCAGCTCAGGTTTCATTTTTTTTCTATGAAGTCTTAACTGACTCTTCCCATTAGAGTCCATGTTCTCTTCTTTGATTTGATAGCACTTTCCTTCTGCTCCCATGAGAATGTACAGCCTTGGAAACCCTACATAGGGTTGAGTCATACTTGACTCAGTTGCAGTGGGTTTGCTTTCAGTTGTATGTTGGTAGTGTCAGAACACTCATTTGATTCTTCTATGACAGTTTCATTACAAAATTGTCTGATGTAAATTTGGTAGAATATTAATCAATATTGAGCATTCTTAAAAGGGACTAGTTGGATTTACTTAATTCTCTTAATGAAATACCTGCAAGATGATGATTAATAATGTAGGTACAAGAAAAAGGTGTACAAGACACTGAATCAATTTCTGTATAAGGTATAGATCAAAAGACATAAGTAATAATTTAAAAGGCATTCAATTAGATAAAGGATTATACAAAATTAACAGATTTTTTCTAACCTATCAAATTGTTCCTAACCTAGAAATTAGAAAAAGAGTTGATGGTTTCAATGAGATTATCTGTGAAATATCATCTTCCACACTAAGTGCAGTATTTCTTGATCTTTTCTGGAGTATATTAGACCTACTACTAGCTTTTGCTTGTTTTGATTGTAAATATTGAGGAACAACACTCTGAACACTACAATGCTCGTGTGCACACCCAAAACACAGACAGATGGATATCCCAATCCATATTACTTACAACTGTAAGAAAACTAATATTGGTAAAAACAAGATATCTGTATAACAGATGTCCATCTTTCTCCAACAGCCCTGAATACCAGCTGTTCAGATGAGGTTTTCATAATGCATAAAGTCTGAGTACTACTGTGCTATGTTCTGACACTCTTTTTGTTTTTTCAGAGCAGTGAAAAATGGGCTCCAGGAAGAATATAAGGCAAACTGTTAGAATGTATTACAATGATTTAATGTTTTTTTCCCCCTCTTCTCTATTCCTATAAGTGCAAAGTCTCTGAGACAGGATTTGTGAGCAAAAAATTGAATGGGTACCAATTAATTCCTTTTCAAGTATGAAATATGCAGAACCACTTCCCTTGTTCCGTGCTTGATGGTAATTCAATTTTATAGGTTTAGCAAATATTTTCCCCCTCAAATTTTAATATCAAGAAGACTTCTCAATTTAGAAATAAATATCCTGCATATATCAAGGGCTTTACCTTGATTAACCTTCCTAACTAGCCAGAGAGGTTGCTTTGCTATGAATGTGTTTGCATGTGAACTTCAAGCTGTTTTTTTTATTGGCATAAGAGGTCAGTCTAACAAGGTCCTAGCATCAAGGGAGAAGAACAGAGAAGCTATGCTAATTGTGGTCATGAAGAGCATGTAAGTGTTTTCATTAAAAATCAATACTCATGCAGATTTTCAATTCACCATCTGGTCCTCTTCACACTGATATTTGAAATTAAGGAAACTGATTTAGTTACCAGATTTATTAATCAATTTATCATACATATGTAAGCTATCTTTTTCCTACCCCATATTAATATATGTGAAAGAAGAGGATTTCTATATCTCAATCTATATTTCTTCAGATATTTTTATGCAAACGATAAAATATTGCTAAAATACAGTTTTAGTTTACTATATAGGATGAATTAACTTGACCAGTCTCTAAAAATATTTACTAATCATAGGCAACAGGAACTGTTTGGAAGTTTATGGCTAAATACTGAACTGAATTTATTTATAAAAATATTTTGATATGTTATAGGGAGTCTGGGAGGCAATAGTTGCCCTTCTTAGTTTGCAGACATATATATGGAATTTATAGAGTTTGGCAGATATCTCTTAGAGCAATAATCTAGACTACAAAGTTGATTTGAACCACAAGGTGGTGGTTCAAGCCACCAGTTTCTCCTTGGAAACCCTCTACAGGGTCGCTATGAGTCAGAACTGACTCCATGGCACACCAACAATAACTTGTTGTTGTTAAATGTTGTTGAGTTGGTACGAACTCACAGCGACCCTGTAAAGGGTTTCCAAGGAGTGGCTGATAAGCTTGAGCCACCAGCTTTGCAGTCCAATGTGGTCTTGCAGTCCAGTGCATTAACCGTAGCACCATACCAGGACTCCGAAACAAAAACTAGAATAGTGTATATATTCACACACTCTTTAACCCTTGGGCTCATTGTTTATTATGCCTAATCATGAACATTTTTACTGAGTATGTGAATCTCTATATGGAGATGATATTATTAGCTAGCATTCTTTCAATCCTTATTTGTTTTATTAATAGGTGGGATTTTTATTTTAGCCATTTTTACTCTTTTGCTTGTTAAACAAAGGTGAATCTAATGAGTAAAAGACTGTGAGAGTTGGGAAATTTTTAGAAATATCATGCAGTCAATTAATAGAAATGTACTGAGTACTTACCATGTGCTTGGAATTCTTCACTGTGATTTAATAAGAGTGTCTTAAAAATAATGACTGCTTACTTGTGATTTATTGGCCTCCCAAAGACATTCAGTTGTGTAGATTAACAGATTATGGATAACATTGCAAAGAATGGGAACTTCAGAACACTTTTTTTGTGCTCATGTGGAACTTGTACATAAACCAAGAGTTGGCTATTGGAAGAAAACTAGGAATACTGCACAGCTTAAAATCAGAAAAATGTGTGTGGCAGGGTTATATCTTTCATCATATTTTTTCAATCTGTATGATGAAGAATTAATCTGAGAAACTGTATTATATAAAAAGAAAATGCCATCAGAATTGGAGGAAGACTCATTAAAAAGCATGTGAAATGCTGGTGACACATCCTTGCTGGAAGACCTTTAATGAAATTGATTGACACTATGGCTACAGTTATGGACTCAACAAATTAATGATAGTGAGAATGGTGTAGGATCAGGTAGTGTTTATACCTTATACATAAGGTCACATTGATTTGTAATCAACTTGACTTTTGTTTTACTGTTACAAGCCATCAAATTGGTACTGACTCGTAGTGACCCTATGCACAACAGAACAAAACACTGCCCAGTCCTGCACCAACCTCACAATCGTTGCTACATTTGCGCCCATTGCTGCTGCCACTGTGCCAATCCGTTTAATTAGGGGTCTTCCTCTTTTTCTCCAACTTCCACTTTACCAAACATGGTATCTTCTCCAGGGACTGGCCACTCCTGATAATATGTCTGAAGTGAAAGACAAACTCTGGCCATCTGGCTTCCAAGGAGCATCCTGATTGTACTTCCTCCAACATAATTTGAATTGATCTTTTGGCAGTCCATGGTTCTTTCAATATCTCCTCCAACACCATAACTAAAATATATCAATTATTCTATGGTCTTCTTTATTTACTGTCCAACTTTCACATGCATAGGAGCTTATTGTAAAATACCGGGGCCTGGGGAAAGTGCATCTTAGTCTTCAAATTGACATCTTTGTTCTTCAACACTTTGAAAAGATCTTGTGCAGCAGATTTGCCTAATGCAATACGTCGTTTGATTTCTTGACTTATTCTTCCATGAGTGTTGATGGTTGATCTGAGCAAAATGAAAGTCTTGGGCAAATTAAAACTTATCTCCGTTTATCATGACATTATTTATTGGTCCAGTGGTGAGGATTTTTGTTTTCTTTGCATTGATGTGCAACCCACACAGAAGGCTATCTTCTTTGATCTTCAGTAAGTATTTAAGTCCTTTTCACGTTCAGGAAACAAGGTTGTATCATCTGAAATCATAGCTCGTTAATGAATCTTCCTCCAATCTCCTGATGCCATGTTTTTCTTCATATAATGCAGCTTCTTAGGTTATTTGCTCAGCACATGCATTGAATAAGTATGGTAAAAGAACACAACTCTGGCATATACCTTTCCTAATTTTAAAACTTTCAGTGTTAATTTGTTCTGTGTGAACAATTGCCTCTTGGTCTATATACAGGTTCCACATGAGTAAAACTAAGTGTTCTGGAAAACTCATTCTCTGCAATGTTGTCCATAGTTTGCCATGGTCCACACAATCAAAAGACATTGTGTAGTCAATAAAGCACAAGTAAACATCTCTCTGGCATTGTAAACTTTCATCCAAGATCCATCTGATGTCAGATACTATATCCTTTATGCCACATCCTCTTCTAAATCTGGCTTGAACTTCCTGAAATTCTCTCTGTCAGAGTATAATTGCAGCCAGTTTTCAATTATCTTCAGCAAAATTTTACTTGCATGCAATATTAATGAGATTGTCTGATGATTTCCACATTCCACTGGGTCACCTCTTTTTGGAATGGGCACAAATATGGATCTCTTCCAGTCAGTTGGCCAGGTAGTTGTCTTCCAAATTTTTTGGTAGAGAAGAGTGAGTGCTTCTAGTGCTGCATCATTTGGTTGAAGGATTTCAATTTGTATTCCATCTCTTCCCAGTGCCTTGTTCTTTGCCAATGGCTTCAATGTACCTGAACTTCTTCCTTCAGTATCATTGGCTCTTGATCACATGCTACCTCTTGAAATGGTTGACCATCAAACATTTCTTTTTAGTACAGTGACTCTATATATTCCTTCCATCATTTCTTCTGACATCCATTTTGGTCTTTTTCTTCATTCTTTGTCTTCTTCATGACCTTTTGTTTTCTTTCTGTAGGATGTTCTTGATGTCATCTCACAACTCTTCTGATCTTTGGTCTTTAGTGTTTAATGCATCAAATCTGTTCTTTAGGTGATCTCTAAATCCAAGGTCATATTTTAGCTCTGGTGAACTTGGTTTAATTTCATTCAACTTCAGGTTGAGCTTACATATGAGCAATTGGCCTGTTCCACTGGCCGTGTTTTGGCTGATGGAGCTTTTCCGCTGTCTCTTTCCACAGGCGTAGTCAATTTGATATCTGTGTATTCCATCTGGTAATATCCATATGTATAATCATTTTTTATATTGTTTAAAAAAGTATTTGCAATGAAGTCATTAGTCTTGCAAAATCAATCATGTGATCTACAGCACTGTTTTTATCACCCAGGCCCTATTTTCCAACTACTGATCCTTTCTCTTTGTTTCCAATCTTTGCATTCCAATCCAACATGTAATTATCAACACATCTTGATTGCAATGTTTGATCAATTTCAGACTGAAGTAGTTGATAGAATTCTTCAATTTCATTATCACTGGCTTTAGTAGTTTGGTGTGTAAATTTGAACAACAGTGGTATTAACTGGTCTTCCCTGTAGGTGTATGGCTATCATCCTATCATAAATAGCACTGTACTTCAAAACAGATCTTGAAGTGTTCTTTTTGATGATGAATGCGACACCATTCCTCTTCGATTTGTAATTTCCAATGTAGTAAACCATGTAATTTGACGGATTCAAAATGGCCGATGCCAATCCATTTCAGCTCACTAATGCCTAGTGTATCAATGATTATGCATCCCATTTCATTTTTGACAATGTCCAATTTTCTTAGATTCATACTTTGTACATTCTATGTTCTGATTACTAATGGATGTTTACAGATGTTTGTCTTCATTTTGAGTTGTGCACCATCAGCAGATGAAAGTCCCAAAGGCTTACTCCATATACATCCCATGATCAACTGTACTTTGAGGAGGCAGCTCTTCTCAAGTCATATTGTGAATGTCTTCCAACTTGACGGGCTCATCTTCTGGAGCTCTATCTGACAATATTCTGGTGTTCTTCATTATGTTTCAATATTCAATATTTTGGTTCTGGCAATGTTCCACTGCTATTCATAAGGTTTTCAGTGACTAAATATTCAGAAGTAGTCTGTCTTTCCTTCTTCCTAGTTTGTCTTCATCTGCAAGTCCAGCTGAAACCTGTCCACTGTGGGTGACCCTGTTGGTATTTAAAATACCTCTCACATAGATTCCAGAATTGCAGCCACAGGCAAGACATCACAGTACAACAACCTGACAGATGAACAGTGGCACCTAATAATAACAATGATATGCACTTTACATGCATTATCTTGCATAATTTGCTGATGTTGTTGTTAAGTGCTTTCAATTCAGTTCTGACTCAGAAACCCTGTATAGAGTTTCCAAAGAGCACCTATTGGTTTGAACTGCCCATCTTGTGGTTTGAAGTCCTACAGCACCACACAGGGAGTCGTATCTTGTATAGTTGTTGCTGTTATTAAGTGCCGTTGAGTCAGTTCCAAGAAATGGCTGGTGAGGTTGAATTGCCAACCTTGTGGTTTAAACCGACCTTGCAGTCCAGTGCATTAACCCGCAGCTCCATATCAAGACTTCCTGTTATATAATAGCCACAATAAACTGTCTCCATTTACAAATAAAGAAACTGATGCTCAGAGAAGTTAAGTCATCACTTAATGTTATGCATCCCAAAAGTGATGGATCTAAGATTTAAAAATACATCTTTATGTCTGGCTTCACTATCCATTTTTTTTTTTTTCTCTATACAAACACACTGAAAATATTAGTGGAATAGGCATTTGATACTTGCTGTGTAGTAAAATTTAGGAAAATTCTGTGTTTATAAAATTAGTCCCAATAATGATTGCCATTTGATCTACTTAACTCACTTCATTGTTTCTTGATCATACTTTTCTCTTTGTATCTCTATTTGGATTCATAGAATTAATTTCAGGGGGAATTCCTACTCCTTAGGTAAATCCCTGCCCCCATCTATTTTTAGTTCATTTAAAACTCACTTATCTCACCCCCAAATCTTCTCTGCTTTCTCCAAATCTCATTTACCTTCCTCTCCTCTAAACCTCTCCAGTTTTTATTGCTTTAACAAACTTGATCATAAATCATTTATGGTCTCCTTGTGTTACTTGCTGTGTTCTCAACTATACTTCAACATTCAAAAAAGTATCTATATCTTTTTAGTGTTTCTAACAAACAAGCAGACAGCTGGACAAAGAATACATTGGGTTTGCTAATGCACGTTTCTTGTAGTTGCTGTTAAATGCCATCGATTCAGTTCTGACTCATATTAACCCTTTATAGGGTTTCTGAGGAGTGCATGGTGGCTTTGAACCACTGACCTGTGGTTAGCAGCCCAGTGCTTATCTTATAGTGCCACTAATGCATTGTGATGGTTATGTGCTATGGAGTCAATTCTGACTCATAGAGATCCTGTACAGGGTTTCCAAGGCTAGAAATCTTTAGAGGAGCAGAAAGCCTCATCTTTCTCCCACAGAATAACTGGTAGTTTCGAACTGATAATCTTGAGGTGAGAAGCCCAACTCTAACCACTATGATACCAGAGCTCCTTTAAAGCATGTAGTGATGAAAAAAAAAAAACTAATGGAGAGTGGGTAGGCTAGTATACTAGGCACTTAGTCTATTCTTAACAGTTCTAGAGTTCTGGTGTGGCACTATTGGTTAATGCGCTGGGCTGTAAAGTCCACTTGTACTGGGAGGCCTGTGGTTCAAGTTTACCATCTGCTCCTCAGAAACCCTATACAGGGTCGCTATGGATCAGACCCAACTCTACGGCACTTAAAATCAACAACAACAGCTCTAGAGAATAATGTGATAAAACTGTTAGTAAAGTAGAGAATGGATGTATACATTTATTGAAAATACTAAGCTTTAGAACAAGGAATGGCAGACAAATGGTTTGGAAGTTATTGTTGTTGTTATGTGCCATCAAATAGATACTGATTCATAGCATACCTACGTACAATAAAATGAAAAAATGGCCTGGTCCAGGGCCAAACTCACAACTGTTGCCACGCTTAAGCCTATTGATGCTGCCACTTTGTCAATCCATCTTTTTCTCTGAATCTCCATCCTACCAAACATGATACCCTTCTCCTGTGACTGGACCTTCCTGACAATATGTCTGAAATATGAGAGATGAAGTTTGTCCAATCTGGCTTCCAAGGAGCACTCTGGCTGTACTTCTTCCAACACAGATCTGTTTTCAAGCAATCGAGGCTAGGTCAAAAGGTTACTGTATGCAAGTTTGGGTGTTCTTGTGCATCTCCCCTCACTTCATATCAGCTGGACGCTTCACTCTCAGCTCTAGCTTTCTGTGGCTATGTCCTTGTTCATGGGTTCAAATGTCCTCAGGTCTCACCACACTTTGAACCAACCAGCCCTTCCTCTTCTCTCTCTCATTTCCAAGTCAATGGGATTCAATGGACTGTGGATGAACTCAGCCCATTTCTTCATTGCTGCCTTTCCCCCTCTTCCACTCACCAGTAGATCAGTGTGGTCACCAGCAAGCTTACATACTTGTTTGTGTGTTCCCTTTGAGTTTCAGTCTTAGAGGGGAGTTTGTTCTGAAGG